>NC_046683.1:67544108-67851373 GCF_009870125.1 Drosophila pseudoobscura | reverse complement strand
ACAAAGATATCTCTCTTTCTCTTTGACCAAAAAAAGAGATTAGAGACTGAAGAAATGGGAATCCCCTTTTGAACGAAGGGGCGTTTACAAAAAGCCGAAAACGCAATGAAGCGAAATCAGATATTCTTATATTCTCATTATAAGGCAGAGCAGCTCAAGCAGTTGTGACCCCTATGTGGGTCATCCCCTTTGACAGAAAAACAAGTCTAATTAATCGCTTTTTGCTTTTGGTTTTCATATAATATCACATTTTCTTCAGATTTCGAGCGAATCGTAAGTCTAGCTAAATTGTATATGCCACACATTAAAGAAGGAGAAGGATGAAATTATATTACAATATCAAATATACAATACATATGTACTCGTACTAGTGCTAGTAAATGGCCTAACCTAATCACGACCAGTGCGTCCAATTGCTAAAGCTCTGGTAAAGTTGATCGGCCTTGTATTCGGTGATGCTGGGCTCCAGTTTGCTCGCACCCGTAAGGCGGTAATTGGGGGAAATCTTGCCCAGACTGACGCCACGTTCGAGCAACAGATGGGTGACGCTAAGCTGCTTGGCCGACGGCTTCTGGTTTTGGAACGAGCCGATGTACGCGAAGCTCAAACTCCGTACATTGTAGCCACTCATGTGGGCCCCCACCTGGTTCCAGCCACGACCCACATACACATTGCCATCGCCGCCAATCACAAAGTTGAAGGCAATGTCGTCCTCCTGAAGGGACTCAATGTCAAACGTCTGACGCAGGCGTACACGCAGCACACACTGGGCCTGTGTGCTGCAGTTGTCGGAATTGGTGGGCAGCACGATGACCAGGGAGACGGGAAGCATGAGATCGGCCAGGGTCTTCTGCGGCGGCTGGGCCAGCCAGGCTTGACGGTGAACAAAACGCAGGATCAGGCCGCCGCCAATGTTGTCTTGATCTGAAGGAATGAATATCGCGGATATATGTAAATTAGAGAACGCATTTAGGAATTTGAATAGTGATTAGTTCTGGAAACCGGCAGGTTGTGTGGGGATATCTTATTCCTTATGCTCGAAAAGTAATGAAAGTGTTGGTTAACGTTAGGAACTAGTGTTGGTTACGGACTATCGCTAGGAACTAGTGTTGGTTAGAGATGAACGTTACGAACTAGTGTTGGTCAGGACTACCGTTAGGAGCTAGTGTGGAATTATGGAGTACATAAGCGATTTTTTGTTTGCATGTTTATTGGATTTTCTTTTATTAAGTGCAAAAATAACATTTATTTTTTGTTTGCATGTTTATTGGATTTTCTTTTATTAAGTGCAAAAATAACATTTATTTACAACGCATTTTGTTATTTCTGCCAGTGTGGCCACGTCTGTATGATTTTGTAGAGTTCATCGCCGGGACTCTTGGTGGCCACAAGCTGGCGATGTCCGTAGAGCTTATAGTCCGGCTTCAGCTTCTTGAGGCGCACTCCCTCTGCGATCAGCAGTTGACAGGCACGGAGCTGGGCCTTTGTCGGCTTGATCTTGTCAAAGCTACCCAGAAAAGAGATGCCAATGCTGTCCATGTTGTGTCGTAATGCGTGGGCGCCTTTAATATCCCAGCCGCGTCCCTCGTAGACGCGACCATCGCCGCCAATCATAAAGTTGTAGCCCACCTGATCCCAATTGTAGCCATCCATGTGAAAGCTTTGAGCCACTCGTGCCCGATACGAGCAGACTTCCTGAAAGGCGGTGATATCCAGAAAACTTCTTATAAAGGTGTAAGTCCACTCACCAACGATTCACAGCCCTCGGAGGCGGTGTGGGAGATGATCACACGGGAAACGGGTAGATCAAGAAGATCAGGCTCACCTCTAGTTGGCTTGCCGCCCCAGTCCTTGAGTTGGATCATCTCTAAATCTCCATCCAACACAATATCACCTTCGACTAGAACAAAGATCATCATAAGCCGTTTGGGGAGTAGTAGGGGAAGTGATAAGAAGAGTAGAGTACATACATGTCATATATTCCATTCAACTCAACTTTAGGCAACACTTTTGAACACATTTTTTGTTGTTTTTTTGGACAAAACGAGAACCCGTGACGGAACAGGTTCCAACAGGAAACGAATGGATGAGGTAATTTCTTTTGTGTTGAAAATGAAAATGCAAATGGGCTTTTCCTTGTGTGAGTGTGTAGATAGACTCTATTTGAACATACATTATATATAAGCCATTCCATTAAACAAAACTTAACTAAACTTAGATCTAAACTAGATGTCGTGAGACCAATGTGGCCATTTTTGGATGATTTTGTACAGCTCCTCGCCGGGACTCTCGGTGGCACTTAGTTGTCGATGTCCGTATAGCCGAAAATCGGGGGCCAGCATCTTGAGACGCAATCCCTCGGAAATCAGGAGCTGGCAGGCCTTGAGCTGCCTCTCTGCTGGCCTTATAGCCGTAAAGGTACCAATGAAGGAGATACCTATGCTGCCTTTATTATAGCCCTTGGTGTGGGCACCCACTCGATCCCAGCCGCGTCCCTCGTAGACGCGTCCATCGCCGCCCACAAGAAAGTTATAGCCGATATGATCCCAGCCCCAGCTGTCTACGTGAAAGGACTGAACGACCTGCGTGCGATTCGAGCAGATCTCCTTGCGATGGGAGGATAACAAACGTTAAAACGTTACAAACATTGATGGAATACCCAGCGATTGGACAGGACTAGACTTACCCTCGATTCACAGCCTTCGGCGGCTGTGTGTGAGATGATTACACGATGAACTGGCAGGTCCAAGGGATCTAGAGTGGTCTTGGGGGGCTTACCACCCCATTCGGCAACTTTGAGCATGACTAGGGTGCCATTGTCGATGACATCAAAGTCAGCTGCATATGGAAAGTTTCGTGGGTTAGCAATGTACGATCGCATAACGCTTGATTCACTCTCTCTATATTCCATTCAATTAAACTAAGGTTACGCTCTCAGTTACTCCTTTATACCGAGTTTGTACTTTGTTCACTTCACAACACTGTTCGTACAGTACAGTTACGCGCGTTTTAGTAGTAGCAGGATGTATGTATGTATAAATGTAAGTGTACGAGTATATTCCACCGGTTGTATGTGTATGTAGTGTGAATTGTATGTTGAATTTGCTTTTGTTTCTGAGGGTTAGAGACATGCAAGAAAGGAATAGATGTTGTTGGGAACGGGTTAAGGTTAAGATTAAACCAATCGAGTAAAAAGCACTTTCGGCTCACACACAAAAAGACACTTAATTGAGGACAAAAAAACTGTACCTATTGTTGAATTGATTGGAATATTTAGTCTGGAATCGTCGAGAACATCACCGAGCTTACTTTTGTTCAACGTCTTGCCAAAGAGGTTCGTTGTGGTGGCCAATATGATGCCCAATAGTGTTGTTAACAATACAAATGCCACCGTTATGCTGATGGCCTTGCGACTTATGGTATTTGGCAGATACGGACAGAGCATAGGCGCCTGCTGACCAGGATCATCAAGCTTGGAACCTACAAAAGGGAACAGCCAACGAAAAAAATTATGGTCAATGATGATCAATGATGATCAATGATGGTCAATGATGATTAATGATGGGAACTTATAGTTTGCTGTTGTGTTCTTCTAGAGTGAAAGCACTCTTACGCTGCTCTAACACCTCCAATCTCTTCTCGTGCTGCCTGAGACTCTGCTCCAACCATTTGCTCAACTGCAAGGAACTCTGGTTTTGGTTGCTCCCCAGACACCCATCACATTTCCAACTTAAATTGGGGATTGTCTCTAGCAGCTTAAGCTGCTCTTTGGTCAGGCCCGTGCACTGGCTATGCAAGACACGGCTGCATAGACCATTATCACATTTGATCCGACTAGGGATCGTTGCTATCACACCGCGACACTTCTGGCAACATTCGAGCGCACTGTCCAACATCGTCTGATCGTTCCCAATGAACAACTGAAGCAATTTCGAATCTGATTCCGATCAGATTTTGGCATGCACTAGCGGTACTTTTTTCGAAATACACACCTACAGACAAGTGCGTGCCACATTTTTCCCTCTTTTGCTATTTATTTAGGCAAAAATAAAAACCCCCTTTGTACACGTGCCATTTACTACGCCAGAAATGGGGAAGAACCTTTCTAGGTACGGTCTCTCTCTCTGTGTTAATAAAAGCTACTAACAAAATGGAGACTACGTCCCCCTCTGTTTACGGAGTCCCCTGCCACTGCTGCACTGGAATTGGATTTCTGGCTGGCTCATTTAATTATGGTAATTGTGAAAACCAATCAAGTAAACAATTGCATCTGGGGTCTGTCTTCTTGTGGAAAAAACTGCCTAGCAGACCTTGAATTTCGCAGTTAAATTATATTTTTGTGATTGATTTTTATGGTTTTAATCGATCTCCTAACAGTCGACAAAAAGAAACTAAGAGATTTATCTTTTTCTTTGCGAATGAAAGTAGATATATGTATCTCCCTTTCTTTGAATGATTTTTAAGTTTCCCCAGCTGCAGTGTCGCTGGGTTTTTCCACTCCCAACATATAGAAAATACTATTTATTGTATATTTGTTCGATGTATCTCAAATTGTGTGGGGCCATCTGCTAATCTACGATTCGCAGCACAATCGTTAAACCTCTGAGTAAACAAATTGCTGCCCCAATAAAGCAAACAGAACAGAATAGAGCAGAGTCGAAGGTGAACACAAGTCAGGAATGTGCTACTTAGGCAACAGGAAATCATAGATAGATATAGTAGGCACTCACCCGCTGGAGTGCCATTCGCCTGGGGGCGACCATTGAAGGCGGGATTATCTTGGCCAGCGCCCAAACCGCCATCGGCGCAATCGCCGGGTTTCCACTTGTCCCGATTGTCGATGAGAAACTGTTGTATCGTGACGGGACCCTCATAGAAGTGCTTGTCCCCGAAGGTCACGTCTGTGGAGTTGGTCAGCGCTATGCTGCCGATGCCCTGCGGCGAATTGGGCCCGGTTTGGGTGGGGGTGGCCAAGGCCAGGGTCCCGTTGAGCAGCTGCTTGGCCATGGCCCCAGCCTCGGAGGCTGTGGGTGGCGGCACTTCGGTCTGGCCCGGTGTCACCTGACGACTGATTAGGGTCAGGCCCTGGTTAAGGTCACGAAGCTGGGAGCTGCAGTTGGGCGGGTAACTGATCTGCTGGCCTAGCTTCTGGACCGTGCAGTCATCGTGGCTGCCCTCGACATCGGAGTCGCTATCAATGCAGCTGGAATCGAGGGCATTCTCATCGATGGACACAATCGAGATAGTCGTACTCCGAATGGAGAGAGTGGGCGAGGTCTTAGCCCCTTTACTCTGACTGATATTTATTGTATGCTCGATGCTAATGAGCTTGGGATCCTGTGACTTCGTATTCGCTTCCGCCTTGGGTCTTGACTGGGGCTCCTCATCGCTGCTGCTACTCGTATCTTTGGTCATTGGTCCCTCAGCCTTGAAGTTAGGCACATTATCGATGAGTATGACACCAGAATCTGTGGATGAAGTGCTGCAGTTCTTGCCAGTCGTCAGATTAATGATCCGATTGCTCATATCGGCACTCAACGGCTGCCCGTTCATATTCCTTTTATAATTCACATGCATCGCGTAATCAGAACTTGACTCTGGGGATATCTCTCTGTCTCTCTCGGTTTCGTGTTCTGCTGCTGTTGGTTTAGCTATTTAGCATCCCTCCTCCCTCAGATTTGGGAGAACATTTTTGCACATTCAGAACTTGTTCTTTTTGTGGTATCGGATTTTCTGACACTGTTGGAGGCTCAAGGCTTTTGGCAAATATCACATCACATTATGAGCATCTGCAAACAGTAACATTTGATCTCTACTCAGTTGAAATTCTGTTTGAAATTTTCTCTTTGTTTGATTATGTCTTTGATGTTTATCTTTGTGCACTTTTTTACTTGAGTTTACCAGACTTTATACAATAATTTAATCCAATCTTTGGACAAATTTAAAATAAAGAAGATAAGAACATAAGAAAAGAAAAAAGGTTAGATTTTATATTTCAACAATTGCAAAGATTTTAATCGTTTTATTGTTATCAGAGAGACACTTTTCCTTGTGATTTAGCCGTATACTATATTTTTATTAATAGATCATTTATATGCCATATTTGATAATGACGGCTTGCTGTCTTAGGGGCCCGTCTGCATTATTATTTTTCCGAATATACAATTATATTTCGTATTATAACCCAGCACTGCTCAAACCTAAAAATTATGCAGTTTTTTATTGTATGCCCCTCTTTAAATTTTGATTCATAAAGTTACCCAATCAGCCCCATAAATTGACGCTTGACGTTTTCACACTGGAGACGACAACGACTAGACCGAGAGGCTTTTGCAAATTATCTATAATCATTGACGTAATATATTTACTTTAGTGGATTCCGAGAGAAGCTACGCTGCAGCCAACCACTGGCTATAGTACAGATCCATTCGGACTTGTTGTGTGTACATAGTTGTCTATAACGGTTGAAAAAAATATTTAACACCTTTCCAAGACAATCGAAACTCTTTCATTGCACAAACTTGGAGAATGAATTCGCGGAACTTTGATAAAAAAAACCCACGAGAGGGGGTGTGCCTGGCCATAGAGTTGGCACAGAGCGGGCTTTTGAGATAACACACGAACAACCGCTACAAATGAGGAGCAAAAATTATTTGTGAGCGCACCAATACACTCAAATCTAAGCGGCCATTGTCACCAATACATCCCTACATCCCCTGTATCTGTATGTATCTGTGTCTGCGTTTCTGTCTCTTTGTTGGGCTCCGAGGTTCTGTTTAAAGTGGAGGCTGTCTCTCTGACTGTCTGTCTCTCTTTTTTTTTTTTACGTTTTTTCGAAAATTATCATTAAATATTGCCTACACTCGTATGTGCAAATTAATTGATTTTAGCTTGAACGTGTTTTCATTTGTGGTTTTTTTCCTTGAACATTTTTCCATTTCCATTTTGGAATTCTTTCATCGTTATTTTTTTTTTGATCATTTTTATTGTGATTACTCTGATTTACACTTTTTACACACATATACATACATAATACATATATAATTAATGTGATTGTTGTTAACTTTTTGGTAGCACCAAAAATTAAAACAAAATCTTCTCAACTTAAAAAAAATGCTCACAAAATTATCAAAAAAAAAATAGAAAACATTTTTACGCACTTCCAAAAGGCCGACGCGAATCGAATGCAGCACATATGTACATGTAAATATTTGTACCACTATATAGATGTTGTAAAATAATCAGCGACTCGTTTTATTGTAATTTTATTGCGCGCCAAAGATGAAATTGTCGAGCAGCGGCGCGTTCGAATGACTCTGATCGACTGAGCGGGCGATCCGATCACACGGCGGATCGTCAGGCTGGAGAGTCAGAGACCCCCCGAAGCACATAGGGAAAAAGAGAGACAGAGAGAGAGAGAGAGAGAGAGAGAGCAAAAGAGGGGAGGGAGAGAGAGAGATAGAGAGCCACAGGTCTGCTTGGGAATCGCTGTTTATAATTTTTTGATTTGGGCCTGATTTTGTGCTGCAACTTCGAGAACGCGCTTTAAAGCTTTACGATATACTAAAATATATTTTGAATATTTTATGAATTTTTTTCACCAACTTCTGACTTTGGAAAACCTTGTCCTAATTATGCCTAACTAAAATTTATAGATGGTAGGTATGTAGGTATATATTTATGCTGTTCTACAAGTCTTACCAGTTTTATTAAGCGTGCGTTGTAGCAGGTTGTTGCCGCTTTTTCCTCTCTTTCTTAAATGGTAATGGGACCCAAGAATTCCGAGATCGTATGCATGTGATACGGCTGCATTCTGGGAGATCGTTATATCTTGGTTTAATTATTCGATTTCCCCATGCGTCACTGCGTAACCAGTTCTTTCGGTTTTTTTTTTGTATTTCTGTCTGTCTGGTTCCAGATATTCGTCAAATTTATAATGATATTTCTCTAGATACGCCCCATCGCTGGTAGCTGGTACCTGGAGCTGAAACTGAAGCTGGAAGCTGGAGCTCTCTCGACAGCACTTGGCGGTTAGTTAGTTCTCCAGCGCCCACCCGACGATGACTGTTTGTTTTTGTTTAGACGTATACACAGATACGGTACTGTATATACCGCAAAACGCATATATGTATATTTAACTTTTGTTTTTTTTTTGTGTTATTTGTTCATCCAATAAACAACACAAATCTCTTGCTCTCTCCCCGGCGGCTGGTTCACGGCATTCATGGTGGTACACGTGCGGCCAAAATTTTAACATTTCAAATTGCGCTACCATTTCCGAGAATTGTTTTTCTTTTGTGCACCACCGCAATGTGTTTTTGGGTTATTTTGTTTGTTGTCTTTTCTTCACATTCGCAAAATAGCCGTTGTACTTACTCTGTGGCAAAAATATTGAATGTAATTATTGCTTGGCCGCTTTTTTCTCGCACGCATTCTATGATGATCGGTCACATCGTCTGATAGTCTGATGAAGAGAAGGTCGGGGAAAACTTTTTATGGATAAATTATACAACAAAATAGCCATAAATAACCAAAAATGGTAAAACTATTTTCTTGAATAATCGCAGTTTCTTTTCTATTTCCTCTGAAAAGCTCATAAAAACGCCGTTAAGGTACTACGAAAATACTCAAATACTACTATCAGGTAAACTAAAAAAAAATTCCAGAAATACTGACAATCAATACTAAAAATACTAAAAAATATACCAGGAATAAAACAATTTTCTTGAATAATAGCAAAGCGCTGTTTAAACATATACCAAGAAAATACCCCGCTGATATCGTTAAAGACCTATAGAAATGCTGATGTTATCTATCGATCTTCTACAAGCTACCAACTCCTTTATTGGTAGCCTATTTTATTGTTTGTGTACAAATCATTTCCGATGAATTTTCAAGTTGAATACCTATAAATAAACCTAATACCAATCGTAATACCATTTGTATATGCCTTTACACCATTTTATCATTTTCTTTCTTTAATTATTATTAATTATAGTGGTCCCCTTTTTTGCGTGTGGTTTCTACACATGCCGCACTTTCGTCATTGTTTTCTCAGCCCCATGGCATCACTCTTGAGGCCAAATTTGGTACGCGGGGGTATATTCGAGTATGATTTATTTCTTTAAGGGCGTTGCTATTTGATGAATGAATCCGATGAGTGGTTGCAGTGAAGTTCGTCGATTAGACACACCCACCATGCAGGAAGAAGTATAGAAGAATATTATAGAATTAGGAGTGTACCAATGGAAAACGTTCTAGCAGTTTTGTTTCCAGTAATTGTAGCAATAGGTAATGTTCCAATCACGAGAATTACTCCAGTAATGT
This sequence comes from Drosophila pseudoobscura, assembly GCF_009870125.1. NCBI lineage: Eukaryota > Metazoa > Arthropoda > Insecta > Diptera > Drosophilidae > Drosophila > Drosophila pseudoobscura. The sequence continues at coordinate 67,842,046 of NC_046683.1, read as the reverse complement.
AGCAAAATCTATCCTATGAAAGGGCCCTATGTAGCGACCTCAATTTATAAGTACATCATTTGTTTTTCGTGCATTTTTTTGTTGTACAGTATTTTAATTAAGTTGAAAACCAGATAAATAACAGGCGACGACGACAGCAACAGTCAAAACACTATCCCCCATACACAAGTGAACATGAAGCTACCGATAATGATGGTTGTACTTGCATACACAATCATACGTATGATACAGATATGTGTATAGTAGAGTAGATAGAGTATATAGGCACGATCATATAGTATACTACAGTGCTCATGAGAGTGTTAAAAGCTGGTCTACTATATACATTTACTGATAGGTTCGGTTCGGTGTTTGCGGCTTGGGAATTTCCAGCTTTTGAGCAAAAGTTAAAACAAAAATTAAGAGAGAGGGTGAATCGCATACAGAGAGATAGAGAGACAGAGTGAGAGGAACTGCTCTATAAATAAACGTACATATGTATGTATGTCTCTCTCTCAACCGGTTTGGTTTTTTTTTGTTTAAACCAAAACCCAAGTCAGACATAACCGATTAGCCAGAAGAAAAAAGAAAGCTCGTGTCGTTTTCTTGTTTAGTATATATGTATATTAAATGTAATTTGTATTTGGATACTCTTTTAAGTGGTATGAAGTCTATGGAAAGGTAGGTCTACTGCTTGGCATCCCAGGAGGCACGCGTCATGCCCAGCTCGCTCCCACAAGCGGGTGCATCGTCCAAGCCACAGCCATAAAAATGGGGCCATTTTCGGATCTCCCGAAACACATTGACGCCGGGACTCTTGGCCGTCTTCGTCTGGAATCAACAGAACAGGTCAAATGGCTTTGGTCCTCTTGCTTTGCTTTACCTGATTCTGGGCCACCAGTTTGTAGTCTGCTTCCAGCTGGTGATTTGCCACTGCATGGGCAAGCAGAAATTGGACACCTTCCAGCTGCTTGGGTGATGGCATGTACCGTCCGTAGTCACCCATAAAGGTAATGGCCAGCGTCTGGTTGGCATACGTGTTAGCCCAGTCCCATCCACGGCCCACATAGATGTTTCCCTCGTCGGAGACCTGCCAAAATATATGCGTAAAACGGAAAAGGAGAAATGGACGTGCAGGGCATATAATTATATCTAGATTGGGGATTTCGTTTTTCTTTTGGTCTTACGTACATAAAAGTTGGACTGAATATCTGGTAGGATCTTCTCCGCCACTGCGGCGTCTTGGATGGTACGCATTTTGATGGAGCATTTGTAGACATTGGAACAGGGTATCGACTGGACTCCTATGTGTGTGATCAGGACATAGGGAATGGGTCGTCGGAGGGGAACTGTCAATGGCCGGACATTGCTCGAGGCGCCCCACTGTATCCGATCGATGACGAGATGACCATTTCCTAGATTCGGAACTGTACAATTGATGAATTTGGCTATGGCGGATGGTACGCATTAGCCGGTCCCGACTTACACGTATCGTGGTCATAGGTGTTCCCAAAGTAGATCGCCTTGTTGGCGGCCTCCGATCGTGGTCGATTCAGTTCCACATAGAGCACAATCAGTGCTGTGGCTAGGACGAGAAGGATGAGTGTGATCAGTAGGATGGTGTTCCGGTTGAGACGCTTCGATGGGGAATTATCACGACTTCGATTACTGCTGCTGTTGATTCCTGTCCAGAAAATAAAAACACCCAAAAAATGGTTTACTTTTTGATTGCGGCGGAGATCTCCACAGTTGGGACCCCATACTTGAGGAATCTCTAGAGTGTCCCAGGCTTGGTTCTGGTGTGCGTCTCCTGCGCGCCGTGCGCTCCGAGTGTACTTTGAGCAACAGTTTCATTGCGTGTGTGCGCGGAAAAACAGTAGCCTATTGCTTATCAAAATTCGTTTGCCCACATAAGACAGGTAATTATAAGAGTTAATTATTATGAGTAATTGCCCAGCGCTGAATCATCCAAATCATCATAATAACTGAGGCACGAGAGAGTGGCACAGAGCAGACCGGTGGCACGACAATGGCGACCGATAAATAGAGAGAAGACCGGAACTCCAGCGCCAATGGCACCGCACCTGAACCCGTCACAGAAACAACTGAACTGCCGCCGCGCAGTTGTCGATGGTCGGCAGCCGTTCGTTCCATCACCCTCGGACGCCTCCGGTTGACATGTTTAGTATGGTGCGGAGGGAATATCAGAGGTAGGTAGGGGCTGCGTCATTATGATGCCAATGGTGTCGGCAGGCCCGACATTTCCAGAGTCCCACGGGGTATATTTGATTCGCGAAAGGCAAGTATTTCCGCTAGATAGCTACCGATGAATATCCGAGAGAGTATACATTTACTATGTAGGGTCAGAAAATTCTGTGGCATCTTGGCAATATTTTAATTTAAGCCAGAATTAGTTTGAGATTAGTTGACACGGATTAGCAGGGGTATCTCTTAGTCGTAATCTTGACGTCTTGCATTTCTTTCTTGCTTGGTTTGCTTTTTGTTTGGTTTGCCATATCACATTTTACACACTCTACGCTTTGCACTCTTGTTTGTTTCTCTCTCGCCTTCATTGTTGTCCGCTGCAGCAAGACAGCGTGACGTATGCGCAATGCGCTGTGCCGTGCATTGGTAATGCCCCAAGATTGATATACAAACAACAAAAACAGGGCGGTACTTAGGGGATAGGGTAGCTCGCTAAGTGCTCTCTCTCTCTTTGCACTACAGTTCCAGGAATACCCTACCTCTCGTTTAACAGCTAAAACAATTTGCATTTAAATTTTTCTGACAGGCAGATAATTAAAAAACTCAGCTTGAACTTCGATCTGTCAGATATTTCCGATATTCTACGTGGCAGGAAAGTAGCGAAAACTTACCAGCTGCCGCTTGCATGGCATGCGCCTCCATGCTGGCATCCATGTAGTATATAGATACCGGTCCTTGATATTGGGTCATCGGTCCAATGACCACATCTGTAGAGTGCGAAAGATTGACCACACTGGATGGTTGTATCGAAGGATTTGTGAAGACGTTCTGTGGCAATGGAATGGCTGTTGAGGTGGATGATGTGGCCGAGGCCGATGTAAGATTGTGCAGCCTTTGGGCGGGACTCGGCCTGGACCGCTCCCGCTGCCTGGACACAGAACAGAGCGCAGACTCAGCCGCCATCGTCGAACTGCTGCTGCTGTTCTGCTCGAACATGATCGGAAGAAGTATTCAGTTCGAGAACTATATCTATATATGTGTATATCGAGGGAGGGAGCTGCGCTTTGTGCCGCTTGCGGTGCCAGCCTAACGACGACTGCTGGATATTGCATTGCCCGCCGTTGGGGAAATACAAATATCTGAATCCTCTCTATATGTTTCTCTCTATCTTTGGGCTCTGCATTGCTCTCACTCTCTCTCTCACTCGTTCGGAAACTCTTCAGCTTTTTTTTTTAATGCACGGAAATCAGTTGAATGTTTGGGAAAATTTTTTACGAGCCGCAGATAGTTTAATCGTCAGACTCTGTAATGACTCGATTCTGATTTGAATGTAGTCTGAGTGCTAGTCATGTGCTGTACCCGCAAGTTAGATGTACTTATCTGGGGAATATCTAGTCATTTACATATTAACTAAGTAATTTTCTGTTAAAAATAGTTCTGTTTGAACTGAATGCTTGAATAATTGAATTATTAAAAAAAAACAACAACCACTAGTGGCTTCGGCGGATTTTCTATTGCGACCTCTGGCGTTGAATTTCCAAAGCGCACAAGCTTTTCTTAGTTCCGCAAACAGCCGCTAGTATGGCGCCTTTAATTAAGTCACGCCTACGTCCCACTGTATTATTGAAATTTGTATTTAATTTAAAAAGGAAAATGATTGAATTTCGTTATTTTAAAATGCAGTTAAAAGTTTAATTAAGCTCATTTTTGTTTGTATAAATTTGAATTATTTTGTTGCATTCTATTTCACTTTTTGTTTCGTTAATTTTCCATCCCCATCCCCACCCAGCCAGGAGGGTTACACATCTCAGTCTACTCTTGGGTCGAAACTACAGCAACACATATTTGTAATTTTCCGGGACTCCGAGTATAGGACCTTCAATGGTGTATGCGTCTATGCGGGGAGTACCGACCGGTATCACCGAGAGCGCTTAGGCAATCGCCGGATAGCGGCCTCGGGATCCTGTTGGACTACGAACTACTGGAGGGAATCATGCGAGGGTACCGACGGGCATCTGTAACGAATACGGATCACCACGTAGATTGGGCGAAAGGGGGGGCCCGGGGAAGCGGTGTCAGGATAGAGAGAGAAGGCGAGACCCCTGACATCCAGTTTCTCCAGTGAATGGATACCGACCTTTAGTGACTGGGTTATATGTTGATTATATTCTTTTCTCCTTTATTCTTTTACTTCCCTGCCTATCGCACCGCTTAGCAGCCCGTACACACGACGAGAGACTCGCTTAGCCCTGAACTCCCACGCATATTACTGTCCTCTCCCTTCTCCTCCGTTGACGCGGCGTCGGTGCACGATCTTTGCTCGTACAACTCGTGTAACTTTCGCGTTTGCGCGGGTCCCGTTCCACACGTGCTTTATATTTTCGTCAGCCACTCGACTTAACTACTTTTCATTACATGTATTATATTTTGACTAAAACACGGTTTACAAGTTAATGTTGCCCGCAACCCCGAAAAGCCAGTGGCGCCTGCCGTGATCACGACTTTCCCCACTTTATAAAGATAAGAGACTACGTGGGGCTTAGAGACCCCTTGGGCCGTGTAATATGGAAATTAATGAAGTTGGGCCTTCGTTGTTCTTCCCCCCCCAAAGCTGAAAAGGTCAACGCTTAATTTCTAGAAAAATATGAAGGGTCAGTAACTTAATTCTAATAGGTAATCGTAACTTACTTCCAATAGTTAACTGAATCGAATTGCAAACGTAGGGTCCCTCCAGTGGGAAAGAAAACGAGAGTGAATGGTGGGCGGAAAAAATTTGGGTGGAGCGAACGCTCCCTCACATTAAGTGTATCAACACTCACTCTTCGCCATGGATGTCGCACCCACAACATGCCAGCCAGTTGCCGCCTGCTGTGCGGCAGGAGGCTTCTCTTTCGCCACAGGCCAGACGACGGCAACACTGTGAAACACTTGACTTTGCCATGGCGTCCACGTGGACCGACGGCCACCTCTGTCAACTCAGAGGTTGTGGCAAACAGCAGCAGCAGGAGCAGCAGGGGAGGATGCATGTGGCTCGGGTGCCCGGCCATTAACACGCTGCTGGTGATGCCTGCCTGCCTGCCTTGCACGCAGAAAAAACAAAGCGCATACTTTGACGTCTGCCCTCCTAATGACGACCACGAGAATAACGATGGGCTAGGACGACAACGGTGACGACGACATGGCACTGGCACTGCCAGCGGTAGCGCAGATTCCCAAAGGGCTACGACTTTATTCATGTTCAGTTGGCATTAGTCGACGACCTACCCTCTTTTTGTTTTATTTTACTTTCTTTTATTTGTCTGTCTCTCTCTCTCTCTCTCGCTTTGTGTACCGCCATTGTGCCAACAGCTGGCGGTGCATTGGTGGACAGGGAGGTTGAGGGATATACCGGGAAGATGACGCAGGTGAAAACCCCAAAGTGCCTTAGGACAGTGCGAAGTGCTGAGTCAAGTGTCAACTGCAAATGACATTTGCATTTCGCTGGCAGCCGGTACAGCGGGTTACTGGCAAAGGGGAATGGCCACGGCTACTCCACCCGGTCCTCCTTGTCCTCCTGCCACCCTAATTCTTCTCTGCCCCTGCCTGGTGGCAACGCGTCAACTACGACTGACATTTGTTTTAGTTTTTCTTCCGCTTTGCGCAAGCCATTTGGCAGTTCGTTGTGTTTCCTGGCCAGCAGCAGCAGCAGGAGGCAGCAGCGTGAGGCTAAAACAAAGCTCTGGAAAAAAACGGCTGGGGGTTTGCTAATACGTCGGTGGTTGTCTAGCGGTGGTGCCTGCCCCAAGACCAAGCTCCCGCCTCGATTATATGTTACATGTATACCACACTGTGCAGCATACAACACGAGAATCAAAATGCAGTTTTAAATGCTTGAAGGATTACATTTCTTATCATATGTATATCCTTTACATTTTGCTGCTGCCAAGTCCTCGTACTCCTCCCTCTATTCTAAAGATCTGTCCCCTGGGCGTGTGCTCAACTGTTTATTCTGTTGTTTTTTTTTTGGTCCCAGACATAATTACATTTTCCTCTGCACACACTAATTAGGTGGACGTGACATGTGCTGTGATGCTGCAAGCTCAGACATGTTCTGGTCAGCGACTCGTTCTTTTTTTTTGGTGCCACTGTGTGGAATACAATACATAGCCCACACTTTGCGTTTTAGGAGGACGGGGAACACAACAATCCAATTGAATTGGCTTTGGCCCCAATCGTCGACTCGTCTGTAATACAATTGGATCAGACAATATGCAAATTATTTATGGCCATGCACAGCGCACTCCGCTGCAGTTTGTAGCTGGAGGAGCTTAGAGTACTTTCCTAGGGCCCACTCCGCATATCTTATAGATAGACAGGGCGGCGGCATGTATAAGTAGCAGGAAGTGCGCTTTAAATGGCCAACGATTTGTCTGTGCTCGAAGTAGGATACACTTCGCCTTCGGCCAAAACAAATTAAGGAAACAATTGGCTTATGGAAAAGCTGTTCGTTCGGGTGATTAGCCCAGGAAAGCGAGAAATATTCCCTGTTTAAAGTGTGCTGTACTGCCAAAAAAAGTGAAGGCTTGCCAATTAACTGGCATTACAAAAAATGAATGTTTCGAAAATATATTTGGACTTTTTGGCCGGCAGCGGTAATCGTAACCAGGCTGCGTGAGGGAATCGGGGAAAAGAGAGCGTTTCGATCTCCGTTAGAACGGAAAACAAACAGAATCACACATCTCAACCGACGGGGCGCACGCACACATACACAGACACACACGGGCATGCCTTTCCCATACGCTTCCCTCCGCGCTCGTACAATCCCCCATACAATAAAATCGAAACTTTTGCATTGTATATGCAAATTGCCATTGCCTTTCCCAATGATTCTGCTGCTGCTGTTACTCTGCTGCTGCTTCTGTCAGTGTACTCTATGGTAAAGGGTACTATGATTTTCTAGTGAAAGCGTGTATTCCGATCAGCAACAAATCAAAGTTGAATAATCATGCGGTGTATCTGTCGTCTGCATTGAACCACTAGTCCGTTATTCTTGTTTTTTCCCCATCACTGTACAGTATACACTCTGAGAGACAAATGGCCGAGTAAAAAGAAACACACTCGTGATTAAATGCATGGAAAGTATGCATATTGAGCATGCACACACCTCTCTCTCATTCTCTCTCTAAGATCGTTGCTCTAAGTGCTGTCGTTGAGCGTATTGAGTGCGAGTGTGCAGGAAATGTCTTGCAAATGTTTGGAAAAGAAAGAAGTGCCAGCAGCAGGAAAGAGCTCACCTCTCACTCTTAAAACGCATTCTTGAAACTTGGCACTGCATAAAGAAGACCTTCCGTGCCATTAGATCAATATAGTATCAGCAAGGGTATCCAAAACCTCGACTCCAATCCGAGCCTTTCCTTCCTTGTTGTTGATGCTACTGCTGCTGGTCCGGCTGCTGTTGCTGTTGGGGCGTTATGCAAAAAGAAAAACTTGTTTGCACAGCGCATAAAATTTTATTTGTTGCTACTTTTGGGCCTTTCGCTTGATTTGGCAGCACTCTCCCCCACACACTCTCACACACTTCCACACTCTCGTATACATGTATAATGTATGGGGCTTTCTCCAACTCTTGCCCCAACCCTTCCTCGACCGCTTGCCCCTCACTGATATTTGGCATATTTTGGCGCACATCAATATCTCGCGTGCTAGTTGGCATCCATTCCAATACCCAATACCCCAATACCCGAATCCCCAAAAGTTTCCAGGGGAGGGGGACGTATTGGCATCGCGTTTTGTGGTGCACCCCAGCGGAATGGAATGGCATGGCATGGGGATAGGATGGGTTATAGGATGGTGCCAGGGATAACAAACGTTAGACGTAAAATGTACTCCGCATAGAACGCGCGCCGCAGCTTTATGGTGCAGCTGTAGTTGCATGATGTGTGTGTGCTTATTTCATTCCTCAACTATCCAGAGTTTTGGTTTGCGGCATTTAAGCAAATATTTCCTCAAATGCAGTTCATGTCGGACTCCCTTTCTCCCTGTAGCCTTCAGCCTTTCTCGCAATTATCGCCGTGCAAAGCGGTGGGACGGGAAGGTTCGGGCTTGTTCGTGACTTTTGGTTAAGTTTTTCTAATGATTTCCCTTCGTACAATACTTGAGGTGGTTTTCGAGAGAATAAAACTTTTAAAATATATGCGAAATACTCGTACGCGATACGTGAAATTTTTATTTTTATATTACTGCACCCTTAAGCACCTCGACGCACACGCATCCTTAACAATAAGAGCCACCAGAGGGGTGGCCTGGGAACAGTTCTCACTACGCCGCATCTGTTCCTCATTTATACGGAGAGACAGAAACTGTGGATTTTTATGGCATTCTGTTCTGTTTCTGTTATGTTAAGTGCATTACTTATTGGCAAGGGGAATGGAATTTATGGCATCCTATGTTATGTTATTTAAGGGGCAGAATGTAACAACTACAGAGCGCGGATTATGGTTGATTATGGCAACATTTCTGTTAAGCTTCTGGAATTCTTTTCGCTGTATAATGGAAAACCTATGTATTATTTCCGTTTAGATTTCGTACAGCTCTTTCATGTTTTCTTAGGGGTCGAGTTTAAAGAATAAAAGGTGCTGTTACTGCTATTATTACAGCTATTATTTTTAGTAGATTTAGCGGGGGAACTCATGTTATGTATATCTGCTGCTAAAGCTTTCCTTAGAATGTTAATGTGCAGAAACCGGGGCAAGAACTTCCTGTAATGATCTAAAGAGAACGTCTGCAAGGGATTTATTGGCTCCGAAGGGGCATGAAATGTTAGCTCCACCAATGTGTAGTGTATGAAACATTTCCCTCCTTTAAAATGTTAAACATTCTGTTCATTTATTGTCCAGAACAGGATATAGCTCCATTATATCCAACCCCCCCATACACATCCCTTACGATTGTTACATTCCTGTTCAGCATGTAACATGTAGTGAATTAAGCTCATGTTAAATCTGCAATAAAGTTTTCTTTGGAATGTTAATGTGCAGGAACAGGGGAAACAAATTCCAATAATGTTCTAAAGAGAACAGATATATCTTCGCAGTCCTAGGAGAAAAGTTTGTAAGGGAACAGTCTTTTACTTTTAAGGGAGCTATGACATGAACTCCATCAATGTTCAGTGTGTGGAACATATCGTGCTTGAAAATGTTAAACTCTTGAATGGAATATCCATTGAGCCTGTCTCTGGGTGAACAATTAATTGTATTTTCTAGTTTTACTTCATAAATTTTGTGATATGCCCCATTCAATTGAATGGAAATTGTTGACACTTTTCGAAAGTTATAAGGGAGAGCTGAGCTGGGTGGGCCTTGTTCTTCGGGCGACGAACAAACAGACATATCGAAGGAGCGACTGACCGACACTACAACCTACATACATATATCGCGCCTCGTCTGGCTAGTGGGTGCTAGCTGGTGGCTGCTAGCTGATAGCTCCTGGCCTCTGGTCCTCGTGGCTCCTTTGGTTCTGGTTTCCCTTTTTTATGTGCAATTTAATGTCTTGCTTTTGGTCAATTTCACAGAAATTTAGTTGAAGTCGAGGCGGCAGCATCAGAATCAGGACATCAGGGAAATGCAGGAGACGAGACCGCTAGCCCCCCTCCCCGTTGCCATTTCGATAATTAAATGAATGCACATGTGTGTGTGTGTGAATGCATCTGTGCGTGTGTGCACGTGCCATTAGTGGTAAAATGTTGTAAATTTTTACACAGTGTGAGTGCGGCAGTGGAATTATGCAAATTGAACCGCAGAAACGCTTTTAAAATGTTTTAAGTGCATTTCCATGAATATTTTGGCGGCAGAAAGAGATGCATATAGTGAGACAGGGAGAGAGTGAAAGAGATACAGCAAAAGAGAGAAAGAATGCAATGCAATGTGTGTCAACCAATTTTTGGGGCTGAAATTTTGACGAAATTTGTAAGTGAAGCGGATGACCATTTCTCTCACCGACTCCTCGCTTTCTCAAAAACGGAAACCAACTGCGAAAGGATTTCTCTCCAATGCCACCACTCTCTGGTTTTCAGCTAAGGGTACTCAGGGGTGTGTTCTATTTGTGTGTGGATGGATGCCACAGATTCCTCAAGCGCATAATCGTAAAGAAGGATCATATCTACTATATGGCAGAAAAGCATTCCTATCGGTTCATAATTAGAGCAGGAATATGTGAAAAATTCAAGAATGTTTTGGCTCTTTGAACACCTGGATTTTCGATCACGCACTTGTCCGTAGCATAGTTTTGGGGATGCACACGAATATCAAGTTAGAAAAGATTTCAAAACCTTTACCAATATATGTACCAATGCGAATACTTAACTTAAATTTGGGGATAGGGTTTCTTTGCTACTATGCCATCTGGCTATGGGATATCGCAGTATCGTGGCATTATAGTGTTATTTTTTTGTTTAGTTTCTCATTTGGTTGATGAACATCCGGAATTTGTTGTGTGGTTTTTCATTTGATTTTTTTTGTTTTTTTTTGTGCATATTGAAAATGAAAACCACAACAAAAAAAAAGATGAGAGAAAAAACCACGGATGGGACAGCCAAGTAATCATAGAAAAACAAGTAAATATGTATGCAGGATCCTCATTCAACTCTCGGACTTTCTCTCTTTCGTATTCTTCCAACTAATTGAAGTGCACTGAAGCGGAACCGTTTGCCAATCTCTGTGATAAGCCATGCAGAATCGTGCTGCGAGGCGTAAATTAAAAATATAAGAAGCGCCGGCGGTGGTCAAACAGGAAAGCCCCAAAAAAAATGAAGAAGGAAAGGAGATTTTGAGGGCCTTTCGGCCCTTTCGGCATGCCAAATGCGCTCGAGTTGATTAAATTCAGTATCAATCACAAGTTTATGGGCTCAGAAGTCGGCGGGAGATTTGATGGATTTTTTGGTGCCAGAGTTTTAGCCCTAAGGCTGAAATAACAGGAGGAGCAAGAGGAGCTGGGTACGGGTGAGGGTGGACTGAAAATCCAAAGGAAATCGTCGCCATCGCTGCTTGATTGCTTTGCCACGTTTATATCTTTATATCGAGGAGTATGGTCTGGTATTAGTGCAGCAGCAGCTCCTTCGATTCGACCTTCGTCCAGTCCAGTGCAGGGCGGAAACGGAAGTCAGTGTACAGCAAATGCAGCAGCCCGAGAACATCGATGGTGATGGCGAATGCCAGTCGCCGCTCAATTTGATAATGAAGTCCGTTGTCGTTGTCGTTTTCGGTTGCCGTTATTCTGTGCCCTCTCTCTCTCTCTATATCTCTCTTTCTGTCTTTTTTCCGCAACTCCTCTGCTCCTATCTCTGTTTCCCGTCTGGGCTTCATTATGTTTTCTTTTGCTCTGGCAGCATAACAGGAAAATCATTAGGCCATAGCGATTTGGCGCTGCTGATTGCATGAAAGCTGAAAGACTCCCGCCCCATGGAAGCTTGGCATCCAGCTCCAGATCCAGCTCCCAGGCATCCAATACCAATCCCCGGCTCGAGCTCCTGGAGTTGTGCCGTGCCCCTTAGACTGCAATTAATTACATTTTTGTGCCTCGTTGTTGCTGCATTCGGTTGCGTTTCGTTGCTGCAGTGCGTGCGGCTTTAATAAATTTACAAAATTCATTAAATCCTTTGTGCAGCGTGTGGGCTGGTCGCTGGTCTTGTTTGTGGCTGTTTTTTGTGCCCTCGTTTTGTGCCCTTAAACTGGGCGGGTCTCCGCATATCAAATGCCCCGACAAGAGCCAAGCCCTACCATAAAGCCACCCAGAAGAAGTCTCGAGGAATTTAATATCTTTGCAAAAGCCAGCCCCAAAATAAATGATTTACTATATTTAGTAGGGAATAAGGCTGGGATGGAAGTTAATTAAAGATTCCGAGTAAATAACAAATTTTAAGATTTATGGTCCATAAATCAATTTGATTATGGAAAAGGTGTTCATTTGTTGAAAAACTGAAACGAACATTCAATTTTCCAAAATTTTAATTTCTTTGTTTTATCACTAACTAATGATGTTATATACGATATTTAAGGTTTCCACTTTTCTTTCAAGAAAACCGGAGAGTCCGTTTTGTTTACTCTCAAGACTCGAAAATTTCTATTGTATGAACCTGGCTACTTTGTCGTTGAAGCAGCTCTCTGAAACAGTTGCTCAACCCATTGACTTTTTCTTTTAGTAATTGTACCATTACCATTCAATAACTTCAGTAAAGCCTTGACAATTTCATCAATCCAATGATTCAATTAGGAGACAAGGAGATAGGGGGAGTGAGGGAGAGAAGGCCCTGCTGGCCCAAAAAAATGAAAACATCAATAAGCTCACTGCTCTGCTCTGCTCCGCTCTGCTCATCTTATACCAGCTATTTCCCTTCATTCCATTTCATTTCGTTTCGTTTAGGTTTTGGTGGCTGTTCGTTTTTTGTGTCTGGCAAATAAATCACATGCACTTATTTATTTAATTAGACTAACTTCTTACAATAGAGATACACAGACATACACTTAAAACACACACATGGATGCATACATATGCATGTACATGCATACATAAGAACCCCGCCACACATGCTCACAAATTGACTGCTGCCTGACATGCCACGAGATTGATTAGCTTCAGCCGCAAGCCATTGCTTTGCTTTGCTTTTCTCCGCTCTCTCTCTCTCTCTCTCTCTGTCTCTGTCTTTCTCCCTCTGTCCTTGAGTGTGTGTGTGTGAGTGATTGTATCTCTGTGTGTGTGTGTAGGAGCTGTTGCTTGTAGATTGGTGTAAATTGTGCATGGAAATGTAACTTCTGCTCTACTCCGATCCGCTCCACTCCACTTCGTTGCAACTCCGCTCTACTCCACACCCAATCCGCTCCCCCCCCATCCATTTCAGTTTTTCTATATGTACGTATGTATATGATTCCAGTTCCCTCTTTGGGCAGCTGACATTATAAATTACCAAAGAGGCAAAGAACCAGCCTCAAGCCGAAAACAACTTGAACTCATTAATGTAAGTGATTTTTCTTGCGGGCGCTACTCGTCTCCTACTGGCTGGCTGGCTGACTGGGTGGTCTCTCGTGATCTTGGTAAAGAGTCCTTTTTTGCCTGGTCTTATGGTGGGGTGGCGTGGGCAGGGCAGGGGCAAATCATCTTTCAATTTCAATTGATTTTGCTGTTTGTTGCCGTTGCCAGTTGCACGTTGATTGATTGCAAGCGATTTTCTTAAGGAAATTCTAGGCGGGAATCTTCTTCGGTAAGTAATTGCCATTTTCAGACCCCCCGTCCTCCCTTTTAGTTCCTCCCTTTTCCTACTGCCTTTTGAGCCAATTATTTGCCAGTTTAATTTACATAAATTAAATTTTGTCTTTTTTCTGTTGTAAGGGGGATTTTGTTTTTGTTTTTCCCCAAATGTCTTTTGGGCTTTTATGACCACACACAATGGACATAATATTTATGACCCTGGGCAGCCTTAGGCCTGGCCTGGAATGCGCTACTCCCCCTGGTTATCCCTCAAATCTGCAGAGCCAGAGCCCTTCCTTTGCTGTAGGACTTCCTTGGCGTGGTAGTAGCCTTTTATTGCGAGAACTTTACGAGTGGCAACTTTGGCACTTGTCAAATGACCAGCACAACCACGGACTCCCCCTTCCGAAAAGGGGTCCTGCACACTATGCCACGAGGAGATATAGGACACACGAATTATTTTACGAACTAGGCGCGTGGCTGTAGTACTCATATGGGGATGGGCCGCGTTAGCTCTGCCTGCCAGTTCATTGGGATTATGTTGAATTTTTGATAACTTTATAATGCCGGAATGAAAGAATAATCGTTTCATTTTCAATTGTTTGCATTGTATTACCTTCCTCCCTCCCTTCCCCAGAAATTAAGCAGTCCTTTTTCAGGAGGTTCTTCTAAAGGTGTCCTGTCTGTCTGTCTGTTTGCACCATTAAGGAAGCATGCCACATGCTTTCCACCTTCTCAACGCTTGTGTAGTGGTAATTGAATCAGTGCCGCACCGCACCGCGCCACGGAAACGGAAATGTCAGTGGCAGCAGCCTCAAATATGGTGACAATACAGAATGTCTCTGTGTGTGTATCTTTGTGCTTGTGTGCGTGCATGGCATATAATTGAATATTGAACGAGGCTTTTAGTGTTGACTTTATTAGCGTATATGCCACGTTGCCACGGTGCTGGAGAAAACTCAATTAGGCAACGAAAATGGCCATAAAGACCTACGGTTCCAAACTATTAGAAAAGTGCCCCGCACTTCCGGGAAAATGTCAGAAAGAAAATTTTGAAAATTATGTAATATGCATGTGACGTGTTGCTAGAGAAATCTAGAGGGGGAGCGGGTAGAAAATAAACTATTAAGTTAATTAGAACATTGGCTGCCACAATCAATGTAACGATTGCATCAGTCAACAGCCATGTGCCGCACACACACACAAAGGGAGCAGCAGCAGCAGCATTTTAATTGCATTTACATGTCCCGTGGGCAAAAGTCCTTTGCAGTACTTTCCAGATTCCCTCCTGGTTGTGGCACCTCTTGTGGCAGTCGCTGGGGTTGCATCTGCCTCCTCATCCTCTCATTGTTGCTAGGGGTTTTTGGTAAAAGTTTATTAGACAAAATGCAGTCGCTCTGTTCTCCTCTTCTATCTGTGTGTGTGTGCCATGTGCCTATGGGGCAAAACCACTAAATGCTGCCACAGTCCAATATAATTATGCGCCATTTAAAATGTTGTGTTGCCTCTTAATGTTGCACGAAAATGTTGCTGACACCGCTGCATCATACCCGGCTGCATTTGCTGTCCCTTGCCAACACTCGACAGTCCCTCGCCCGCGCCCCCTCGCAACGGGTAGCCAGCGATGTCCTCAAAATGTAATTGACATGTCCTCCGCAAAAAGGCCTCAGGCCCAAGCCTTTGTCCAGCTTTGGCCTCTCTGAAGGGTGGGTGTATCTCTTACATTACCCCGCTTGGTGTCCCATCGAAGGTTGAATAAAATCGATGAGATGCGTCTTTGTTTTTGGGGGCCCTACGAAACAGGCCTTAGACATCAGAATTAATGGTGCAGACAAGGTTTTTTTCTTTTTTTTTCTCCTTTTCATATCCCTTTTTGCTGTAAGTATCTTTTCGCTTTTATTTTTCGTTGCGTTTTCGTTTTCTGCTGTGATTTGCGAGTTTAATGCGTCTTTAATTTGAAAGTGAACGGCGGCAGGAGGAGAGGAAAAGAGAGGGAGAGTTGGGGGGAAAGAAATTGGCAATCCTCTTTAGATGGAGTTTAAGTGCGTTTAATTCAAAATACGGGAAAGGAAAGTAAAGGATCTATTACGGCAGCTGCTGTACCAGTCCTGCTATGCTGTCTTTTAACATGTCCTGGACAAGTCCTTGAAAGCCTTGAGCTCTGATTGAAGCTGTGTGTGTTTGTTCAGTCCTTTTGCTGAATGCTGGCTGGCACATTCCTATATGCATGCACATAAGTACATACAATACCTTACATGATATAGAGATATCCTCATTAATATGCTTGAATAATGTGCTGCTACAGCAACAACAACAGCTCCTGCTCTGAGTACACTGTGCATTCAGCTAAAGGACTACATGGACTGTAATTATGTATTTGAGCATTCGGGTGTGGCTAATGGCAGGATCTAAGCTCACATTTGACTGCATTCATGCCACGCCAGAAGTTCCTTCAGGGCTCCTCTCTGGTTTGGCTCTCTGGGGCTCATAATTCCCCACAAAATTAGCTTGAAATTATTCTCAAGCCAAAGATATTGCTGCAAGCCGGGAATTTTATTTAATATTTGATGCGAGAGAGCACACACACACACACATCCGGCATTCAGCTGGCAATCCATTCCGCAATTAATCATTACATTTGTCGGTTATGTTTTGTTTTTTGTTTTTGGCACAAGCTCATGCATTAAAAATTACAACATTTAAGCTGCAGAATGGGCGCATCTATCATCAGCACATCATCGCAGCCACATATGCGTTTACACAAATACAAAGATTCATACATAGATACAAAGGGGGGGCAACGTTGTGAGTTGCTGCGGAGACCGCAACTCTACATTTATACCCGATAGTTAGTCAGTATGGCTCTCCGCCGGCAGACTCCGCCGGAGAAAACGACACGACAAAGAGTGCGTGCGAGAGAGACAGAAAATCAGTCTGAGCCTGTCGTCGGGCGATGCGTAGCCACTGCAAATCGATTCGTTCCTTTTAGCTACAAAAATGATCCGATCTGATCCTGATTCAGCAATCTGATATGACCATATCCATTCCCTATGATTGTGCGGTGTTAGTTTTCTCGAATCTTCAATATTGTGGATGCCACAGATATATGTACGTTTTATAGTGAGATCTAACAAAAGGGTGGATCGACTCGGCTATTGATGCTGATCAATAATATATACTATAATAATATATATAATATATATAATATATATAATATATATAATATATATACTTTATGGGGTCGGAAACGATTCCTTCTGGACGTTACACACATCCATTTTCACCACAAATCTAATATACCCCTATACTCATTTTGAGTATCGGATATAAAAAACAGCCAGAGTGTCTAATGAGAGGCGCACGTGCTGCTGCTGTTGCTGCCTCTGGGGGGATGGGGATTTTAAATTGCATTTAATGAAGCATAATGAAGCAAAAGAAACCCTCGTAAATCCATCTAGAAGTACGGCTACATCCCTGTTAGCTGATACGTAAACATATGTCACTAAATAAAACCATTTACTTGACGCTTCTTCTGCTTCAACCCCTGCTTCGGAGTTTGCTGTCTTATGTCTGATGTCTAGTGCTTGGATATAAAAAAAAATGAAGCGAAAAACTGGTAAAAGGCTTTTAAAATTCACTTAAAAATCAACAATGGCACTCACATCACATATCACATTTTTTTATTGCGCATGGAACCCTACTTTCTCCCTTTGTTTGGGGCTGATTTCATACCTTTTAATTGTGGAACGCACGGGGTATATTGCGTACTTTTCTGAAGCCAATGGATATTTTCGTCAAAGATTGCATTTTGTTATTGGATTTGGAGGACCGAAAAAGACTGGTTCAGCGCAGAGTAACGAGGTAGAAGGTGAGGGTTTAGATTGAAATGCTATTTGTTGCTGATGCAATATCCTTGTATTTTATAGTCATTGCAGTTTCTCCTGCTCAGATACATAAATATGTATGAACATATATTCTTGTTTATAGTGCGCATTTCCTGGGGTATTCTTTAGTCGAATAGACTAACCCTTTCATACTCTTTTATGAATCAATTTCGATGCTCGGTTCGGGGGTCTTGGGTTGTGGATTTTGTTTTAGTGCCTTTAAATCGGTTAAATGACTTAAAAGTTTGCCATAAAATATTGCGAAATTCCTGCAAGAAATCCATTTTAGTTTTCACACGGTTTTTTTCACAGCGAAAAGCCCATGTCGCTTAATTTTTACGCTCACTTAGTTCTTGGCTCGAGGTCGTCGCCTTCGCCGTCGTCTTCCTGCCAGTCACGTGCGCCTGTCAATAGACAATCAATGGCAGTCATAATAAAAGGTTGTAGCAGCATTCCGCATCTTTGTGTATAGTTTTCTTTTCATGTGTATGTGGTCGTGGCAGTTATTTATGCCTTTCAGTTGAAGGCCGTTTAGTCCATGTTGTGTGTGGATATGTCGTGGATATTGGGGGAGAGTAGATCCTTCTTCCGGTGCTTTAGGGAGCTGTGGGCCCTTGCCCAATTTTATGGCCGTACAACAAACAAGCCTTAATGACTTAATAGTCAAATTCAATATTATTACAATTTTCCAGTTGCCCGATGCTGTTCCTGCCCGACATTTCGCGATGTCGAGTGGGAATTGGGTTCAGGGGTTCAGGGGTTCAGGATATCTGGCATTCAGAGCGCACTGACAGCAGTGACCGAAAAATAAAAACTTTGGCAATTCAATAAAAATGCAAATTTTTTTTCTCTACTGCATTCGCTGCAGTTGGTTGCAATTTTTGGCAGTTTTCATTTTCGTTTTTAGTAGTTTTCCATTTTTTGTGTGTTATATATGTATATATATTTTTTTTTCTCTTCTGCAGTTATTTCTATTGTTGTTTGGCTCTGCTCTGCGCTGCGCTGCGACAGTTTTGTGTGAAAGTTATGACAATATGCGGAGCGTTTTGCTTTCATAGCGGACTTTGTAGTTCCTTCAGCATTTTTGATGTCTAAAAAGTTGCACCACTCTTTCGGGGGGTGTGTGAGTAGGTGGCGGAAGGGGTTGTTTGAATGCTATTGAAGCAGATGGAGCCAAGCGCAGTCCAACCTAATTGTTGAATAACGATCCATTTTGATGTTTATTTAGAAACAATAAGAGATTAAATTTGCTGGAGTTGTGGTAGATGGATATGTTAATAATGATATCTTTTGAAGTTTATTCTAGGGAAAATATGGCTCTAATCTATAGTTTGTATGGGAAGAGAAACGAAAGTGGGTTCAGTTTTACATAGTTAGAGCATAGCAAGCACTAAAGATCTCTCTCTCAGCTCTCTAAGTTTTGTACTTTCCGTTCAGAATGTTGTCTGGATTTCCTTCGAGGACCATCCGTTGAACGTAAAACGTGCGCTTGTCAGTCTAAGAGTTGAGAGATCACTGATTGTCCTCACCATAGCGGACAACATCACTTATTACTAAATTCATCTTGCTCCCGTTGTCTGCTCTGTTTCATATTTTTGTTCATTATTGAATTGTCTTTATTGGGAAATAGCGCTTTTTACAGAATGTGTACATTTTTCATCCATTTGACATTGTATCCGTAAAAGAACTGCCACTAATTTCAAATATTTGATCTAAATTTAAAATATTTATAACTATTTTATATTTGGATAAACAAATTCTTTTATTACCTAATTTTAAGCGTGATCTAAGAGTGATTAAAGTGGAATCCCAATCATTTTTTTTTCTTCTAAAGAGTATTCTCTTGGGCGACTATTTGTTGAAACTTTTTTGTCTGTTCAACTTTCTTGTTGTGTAATTTAATTTAGTGCAGTTATGCAAAAGTCAACTAAAATAAATAAAAATTCAAATGCACTCGTACTCTTTCTCTTGCACATAAACACATACACCCAGCTGTTGACAACAAAAATGGCGTCTGGTCGTCTAACTCTGCTGCTTTGCTCTGCTGTTGCTGCTGCTGGCTACGGGATCCACTTTCGCGAAATGTAAATCAAATTTGGCTTTAAAATGGCCAAAACGCAGATTTTCCACGAAAAATTCCTTTGCCCTATGGCAACGCCCACGCCGATGCCCCCGCCACGGCCACGGCGCGCCGTCCAGTCTAATGCTGAAAGTGTCAGTGGCGGTGCGCATGAAAGTCATGAATTTTCATGTAGCCGCTTCTCGGGGAGGTTGACAAAGTCGCTGGATGTGCAATTTTTTACGTGTTCCCATCAGCGAAATGTCAGCATCCTCGCGTTGTCCTTCCACTGGAACTGGCAATGGCTGTGGAACTGACACTCACTTTGGCACTGCCAGCCTTAGAACAATTTATAATGCAAATGTCAAGCAGGGTCGAGAGGGCAGTTGTCTTTCACCCTATCCTATCCCTCTAAAGACGTGCATATAAAGGGGCGTGACCGAAAATTGAATTAAATTTAGCTAGAAAGTTCACCTTTCGCTTGGGGTTTAATTAATTTTCTTTTGTTGTTTTGGCCTCTAACTAATTAAATGATTGAATTTGCGTACAGTTTACCCCTTTTGCTAGGCCTTGCGATCATCATAAATCATTAGTAGCCCCTTTACGGGGTGGGGGATTTGAGGGGCTTGAGCTTGGCCTCCAGGTGATTGATGAGGCCGCTGGGGGTCGGAGTGAGATTCATGTAAGTCCCAGTGCTTGATTTCTTGGCAACCGATGATTCAATCATATTTGTTGCCATCGCGCATTATTGTGTGCTTAATTGACAATTACGGATAATATAATTTTCTATAATTTAAATAACTATACTTATCTGCACACATACATCTCCGTACACACTCGTACGAGTGACATTTAATTCGATTTAATTAACTCTCGCTCTCGCGCTACCAAACAAAAACCAACTGCAAATACAACAAAAAGAGTGACTTTTTGTTGTTGCTGTTGTTCAACAGAGCAGCCTCAAAGTCATGTCGAACATTTGTGTTTATCAAAATTTCATTTAACCATCGCCCGCGGGGCCGGTGCCGCACACCAGCAATAACAATCAACAAGAACAACATCAAGTTCAACATTTCTCCCATAAATAACCGCATAGGACATAGGGATAGGGACACAGAGACAGATACATCCATGATCCATGGACATAAATATGGATGGATGTACTCGTATTCACTCACTGCAGGGGCTGTGAAAACACGCACACAGTGTTTCGATCACCTGACCAAAACGATTGTTTTTGCGACCACCAAACGGAGAATGCCGCGGGTCGTCGCGGCACCACAGACCCGATCTGACTGATAAAATTTTTGTTAGCCCAAAGTCTGCACTCATTTCGAATTAATTAATATTATAAAAAGCCAATAGCCAGGTATTTGCGGTTCCTTTGTCTGTGCCACTCTTGCGGCTGCCAATTTCATGTTGCAAAAAAAAAAAACACGAGTATATGCTTCATCTCGCTCAGCGGACAGCCATCTATCTGTTTGTCTATCTGTCTGTTTGGCTTAAATGAAATTTCATTTATTGAATTCATTTGCAGACAATCGCGAGAATATTTATGACCCCGACTGCGGTGGTGGAAAACAGCGAAACTATTTTACAAGAAAATATGGAAGAATTCCAAGGGCTCGGTAAGCATGGACTGAAGTTGTCATTTTTCTGGCATATCGACACCTCCCTGCCACCATGCCTCGCTTAGGCTGGAAGAAATTGGCGGATATATATTCTAGAGATCTCTCACCTCAGTAAACATCCCATTATCTTCTGCATAGTGGAGAGAATGACATAAATTTTGTAAAGTGAATTCGCTCTGGCTTTTCTGTCATTTATAGTGTATCTATTCGGTTTTAGCTATAGAGCTTGAAGCTATAGAAAATTCGACTCTCTCTGGTAGTACGAATTGTTACAGTATTTCCCCTATACCCCCTCTGATTGTAAAATATTCATTGTCTTATAGTCAGTCGCAGCCTCAAAGTTCATAATTATTTTTAGAGTGCTCTTCTTGGGTGTCGCTTGAATACAAAAATAAATAGTTCCTTATCATGTTCACGGTTGTATTTGCTTTTTTTGTCATATATAAGATATTTGTCGTATATTAGATTTGTGGTGAAAGTAGATGTAAGTAATGTCCAAAAGGAAGTGTTTCCGTCCTTATAAAGTACATATATTCTTGATCAGCATCAATATCCGAATCGATTGAGCCATGTCTGTCCGTTTCTATCTCTCTCGCACGCACTCTTTGTCGTGTCGTTTAATATTATCGGCGTCTGCCGGAGGAGAGCCATACTGACTAAGTATCGGGTATAAATGTAGAGTTGCGGTCGCAGCAGCAACTCACAACGTTCCCCCTCGTTTTATTTGTTTTTATAATGTTATCCAGAGGTTTGCAATAAATTATCAGAATTTGGCTGTTTAACGAACAAAAAAATGTAAATTGTAACATTTGCTGCCGACGTTTTGGGCCAGAAGTTTTCTACGTTTCGGATTTTTTTTTGGGTGCAGAGTGATTTATGCAAGCCAGCGGAGACGGCAGGAAGAGAGTTAATAATAAGGTGGTTAAAAGTTGCGATAGGTTAAGGCAGCGGCCGACAACTGTTGATGCACTGGCAAGGAAGGGAGAAGGACAAGGAGAGGGGTGGTAGTCAGACCCCGTACTCGTGAGTAATGGCATTTGCAATCCAAATAGTACATGACTTTAATGAAGCATACTTTTTGGGGCATTTTGCCTTGCGGGCACACACACACATACAGAAATACATGCCAATTGAATTTCATTTTGTGGTTGGCAAAATGCAATTAATCAACGATTTGTATTGTGGGTTTTTGTTTTTTAGTTTTTTTTTTTTTCGTTTGTTCGAGTAATAATTGGCAATTTAATTGAATTTAAGTCACATTTCAAATGCACGCACCATCCAGAGAGAGAGAGGGAGAGAGAGACAGACCCTTTGTGGAATGGCAAAAGCCGAAGGCCCCGAAGCAATACCCAAACCAAAATTCTAATTAACACGCAATGCGTAAATAGGTTCGATGCTGCCCTGCCTTTCACAAAGCTCCTGCTGCCAGAGTCCTGGCATTGTCGCTTTGGCTGTTACATAAGCACACAATCCTCTTGCCACATCACACCGCACACACATGGCCATGGAGCATTCTGAGAGATGGAGTCGTCACACACCTGTGCACCCTGCATCCATGCCCGTGCCTGTGCGTGATGTTTCAACTTAACGCAATTAACATGTCCAACTTAATTGATGCAATAAATGTTTGCGCTTCCGACTCCTGGAACCAGGAACCAGCTACCTGGAACCAGGAGCCCCACCCACGACAATGCGTGTGCGAGTGCGTGTGAGAGCCACTGTATGTGTACGTGCTGCCAACTGCGGCAGCCTTTTGCGTGTTGGCAAACTCAAATAGCCGGCTTACACCGCCGCCGCCCGACTCTGACTGTTTGACTCTTCCTCTGGGGGTGCGCCCTATCCCTGAAGTCCTGTAGTCCTGTAGCCAGTCTGTATACAGATACAGGCCGCTTTGCCCAACAAATTTGAATCAATTTGTTGAAATTGACTTTAGGCGTTCGCTTGATTAATTACCATTGTATTTAAATTCCAAATGAGATGGGGAATGGCTGTGGATTTGAATGCCGAGAGAATTATAAAGAGTTAATTAAAGCTAATTAAGCGGATCGCTTTATGGTAAACAAACGCTTAATTTTCCCCACAGCAAACAGAAATATCATGATCTGAAAAAATATTTGTATTCAAGGAAATGTCTGTCAGAGTCGGCATGTCAGACATCGCCGAAACACTTTGCTTCGATTTTTTTTATGGATAGCAAGTCGCTAAATACACTTACCGCGGGAACACAATCCATACTCCATTGAACATCGCTCAAAAAATGATGAAAATGATCGAATGCCGTTAAAATTTGTGTCAAACAACGACCAAACCACTATCGAACCACATTCAAACTTGTGTCAAACAAAGAACAACGGTCAAACCACTTTCGAACTAACCGGACCAAGTTTGAGCCACGACTTAGCTCTATGAAACACCTGTCGAACCATCATCAAACCACCCTCCAAGCAAACCAAAACCCTGCTACTCGTTTCTCAGTGCACGAAAGGGAAAGGTGGGAAAGGGAAATGCATGGAAATGCCAAACCGAAATCCGAGTTAAGCAACATAATTTTCATTCACAAGCACAGAGCAGAGCTCAATTTGACCATAATAGTAAAAATGGCTAAGCCACTTGGCACACGCCCCAGATGACCGCTTCCTGGTGGCTGCAGCCACACACACACACATCCACACAAACAAACAGAGCTATTGTTGTAGTTGTCATATTTGTGGCTATCATGGCCCACACAATATATATGTACTTTATATATAAATCCATATTTCTTGCAACAGCAGGACGTGACTGTAGGACCCTGGTAAAAATGCAGGCCAGAAGCAGCCAGTCCGTGTCCACAGGCCATAGTCCGTAGTCAGTGCCAAGTACTCGCTGGGACATAGAAAATAGTTTTTATAGTACCATCTATGCTCATTTCGTTCGCCCCTTCATGGCTGTCTCGTGTGTCCGTTGTGTCCTGTTCGTGTTGTCAACTCATGTTGGCAATTTTCACCTGCTCGCTTAGTCAGCCGCAGTTTACATCTATCAACTATGACAGGAAAGCTACAGGACAGGGGCAGGGACAGGGACAGGGACAGTAGCTACTCTGCTGTGGCATTTGAAATGCGTTTATGATTTGCGGCATGTCCTTTGCCAAATAAATCAAATGCAATCAACAACAGTCTTTCGATAGCCCAGAAAGCCTCAAGCTCCACTCTTCTCCACAAAGAGTGTCCCATTATGCCATATGCTTAACACCTGACAGTGGGGGCGGGGGGATTCCGTTCCATTCTTTATCCCCCATTTCCCATCTTGGCATCCCAACTAGAAAGAACTTCAATGGAAATTCAATTTCTCTTGCAATAAAACGCAGCAGGAGACCCGAGCATTGCATTGCATTGGGGCATTGCCTGAAAAAGACAGACGATGCAGGCGACAAACAATTTCTTTCGCATTCTCTATTAAACATCCTTGAGTAGTCCTTGGGGGAGCATCTCAAAAATGTGATATAAGATATTTCCTTCTTTTTGGACAAAAATTAATTTTACAATTCGATTGAATTTTCCAAAGCGCGGGATGCAGGGCAAAGAAAGAATTAATTTGCTGTGTCAATAAAAAAATAAGACTAAAGAGTATCCATGGATCGACTATCTTTCGGAGTCCTTGGGGGCCATTTCCTTTCTGTTCCAATTCTGAATCTGTGTCTCTGGGATTCTGCTGGGCAGCTCCACAGCAGATTGAATGCCATGTGGGGAGCGAGAGTGTCGAGTTGCACACACTGCTTCTGGCCCTGGCCCTACCCCTGCCCCAGCCCCAGCACCACTTGGATAACAAACAGAGCTCTGGTTAGCCCAATGGTGCCTGTGTCTTGGCTTTGATTGTATGTCCCAACAGCCCAACTCAGCCCAGCGTCTCACAGAGTTCTCGAGTGTTCCAGTGGTATATCATTACCGAAAAGCGCCGTGTCCCGATGTGTCCAGAAGTCCAGGAGTCCAGGAGTTTGGTCTTTAGATTGGATTTACTTTGGTTTTGTTTTTTTTTTTTCATTGGTTTCCCGTTTTGCCTTCGATTGCTGTTGGTCCCTGTTCGCCCATTGATTTATATTTTTGTTATAGTTTTTACAATTTCTTTAAAATACAAAGCAAACATTACACAAGCAGAAAATTCTAAAAGCGCAGCGGGTAGATTTTTTTCTGATTCTTTCGTCTATCGATTCTACTCTCTTTACCTTTTCCTCTTTTTTTTGTCACTTCCCTTGGCAGCAGCATTCGACAGTTTCGACAAAAAACTATGGTAAAAGAGAAAGAAAGAAAACCGATATGAGACGGCGGCACTTTCCAAATTGCAAGCAAAAAAAAAAATATATATGTATATAAATGTGTATCAGAGTGTGTGTGTGGGGAGAAGTCTCTTGTATTTTATTGAAATTGATATTCTTGGCATCGCAAATGCATTTTTGTGCCGAGGAGCATATTACTTTTATTATATGTTGTAGCTCCCCCTTCCTGCCCTGCCTGCCTGTCTTCTGTTCTCTTTTCTTTCTCATCTGCCTGAACTCTTAGGAGAGCAGAAAGGGGTATATCGTATTCATGCGAGTTGTGTCCGTCTTTGTGTATCATACTTATAAGGTTGCCTGTTGGATAGGGGATTCGTGTGGTTTTCAATCGGTTAAGAGAAATATATACGTATTGAAAAAAAATATATCAGCAGCCAAAAAGCCAGGTATTCATATATTGCATTTGATCAACAGGTTTGTACATCTATTTTAAAAGAAATACATATAACAGATCTAGAAGTAAATCTCTAGAACTATCAATTTTCAAACCATTATCTGTACTATTTTTCCTTCTATTATCATCTTTTCCTGTGTCTTTTTATCTTTTAAAATCTGTCCCAGTATTGTGAAATCTTTCTCTAACTTTTATAATCTTTTTCCGTCTTTTATATTTCGCCCAGGTTTGTTTTTTGCTGTTTTTCCCGTCTTGTATCATATTTTCCTGTCTTTTATTATCTTTTACTGGCTTTTATCATAATTTCCTGTCTTCCATTATCTTTTTCTGTATTAGCTTTCTGCATAACATTATCTTTTCTCAAAAAATACGGAGCATACTTTAGTCGATGTACATACATATATCACATAGATCTCATATCATTTCCACTTATTCTTTCCGCTGCCACATTTTGCTGCTGCTTTTTTTGCAATGTGGGAATATAAATATTAAAAATGGCAAATGGGAATTGCAACACACACAATGTCTGCTGCTTGATCTCTCGCGGCTCCACACTACCCCCTCCTTGGTAATATCCATATCGATATAGTGTCACGTTGCCTGGGTAGGCTCTGGGAAGAGCTCTGTTGCAAATGTTGCAAATGAATGATATTTTAATATATTACGTGTGTGTGCCGCAAAGGGGGATGCCTCAAGTCTCTCATGTCAGTATTTAAGACATTTCCATTAAGGCTGATTTTAAAAATGGCATCTGGCATTCTGGCTGCCTTTCCTTCCATTCGATTTTTAATTAAGTTTTTCCAAACAATCGTTTGTGATTGGCCCGCCTGAACCGCGGACTCAAAATTAGTTCAAGACCACGTTTCATCCATTCACACAAACACACAATTTGGCTAAAATGCTAGTGCTGCTGCCCATCCATATCCATGGGTCCATGGGGGCGAAACATAAGCAAAACAGTTCATTATGCAAATGCAACATGAAACTTGGCCCCCGTTATATGATCCGAGGCAGGCAGGGAGACAGGCTTGCTGTAGGCAGGGAAGGATATTCTGCTTTTACCTGTTTATTGTGGCAGTGGCAGCAGAGCCAGACAAGAGCACAAAGAGGCACTGGAACAGGGACAGGGGGGAAGCAGAGCCAAAGTGGAGGGCCAGAGATTCAGGTTAGTCGTTGCAGCGGCAGAAAAATAATTAGAGCCTGGCAGCCGGTGGAGCCACGCACAACAGAGAGCAAGCGAGCGAGCGAGGGTTTCACGCAGATAGAGGGGAGCGGGAAGAGGGGTCTAGAGCCGGAGTAGATTCTAGGGTATTGTTTACCAGAAAGGCCTAACAGTCTATGGGATGCACCAGCTTCTGCTCCTGCTCCATCTACAGTTTCTGGTCCAGCTGCTGCTGCTGCTCCTACTCCTCATCCTGTCTGTACCTTCTGTTTCGTTGCCGTGACAGTTTCAATGTGCAAATCTGCATAAATGCGCATTTTAATTTTGTTGCACATTTTGCCGGCTGCTTGCACGAGCGAGAGCGACAGCGGTAGCGGCGGTATCGTCCTCGTCTAATTGAAATGCATGCAACCCCAAAATGAGAGAGAGAGAGAGAGAGATAGAGAGTGCCTCACAGATGAGGTGTAACAATGAGATCAACCATGCGGCGGCCATGTGCTTTAACTACTGCTTTAAGGCTCCTGCAGCGACGAGTCTTTAAATATCCAACCATCAATGCCCCATTTTGTATGGCAAGAACCGTCCCACCCCTTCCTCCCCCCTACCCCGCCATTAGGCAACCCTTTTTCGCCATTCATTTACCTTTATTTTTTATTTATGTATTTTGCGTTTTATTATTGAACGGCTACACGATGAGAATTTCAATGAGTGTCAACCAGAAACAGAACAGAATCCCCAATTGCATGGACTCCCACCCCTCCATTCCGCTTTTGGGGGAAATGTTTTTCCGGCCGTATCATTGTCATAAAATTGAGCGTTTCATCACAAATGGCAACAAAATTTGGCAAATTGCCAGAAATAAAATTTAAATTAGCAGCAGACATCCAGCTCCGTCCCCTGTCCTCTGTAAAAACTCTACTCAAATCTAGAAGTACGAGAATTACCTTATGCCAGATCAGCTTCTTCTTCGTTCTCTCTCTCTCTGTCTCTCTGTGAGCCATAAATAATCGTGTTAGGTTTGGAAGAATCCTCTCACTGCCATTTCATGGCTGTTTAGACACCCAAAAACGAGAAGTCCTCCTCTTTTTTTTGCCAACAATTCATCAAGAAAAACCTCTAGGCAGAGCACTTCTCAAAAAGTGTCAGACAATGATTTAATTTTTATGTCACACTCACAGGCACACACACATGCAGTGATACAGAGAGTATAGAATAGACACTCTTGTATGAATGTGTATCTGCAGGGGGCAGGGCAGTGCCTCATTATGTAAATTGCATGAAAATTCACATAAGCAGCTCCTAGCTCCTCGTACCCCAAAAAAACTAATTTGTCACTGTCTTTTGCTTGTTAGTCAAACAAGAGCGAAAGAGAAAGAAAAACAGAGAGAGTATGGTAGAAAGAGAGAACAAAACGAGGGGGAACGTTGTGAGTTGCTGCGGCGACCGCAACTTTACATTTATACCCGGTACTTAGTCAGTATGGCTCTCCTCCGTCAGACGCCGGAGCGTGTCGTCAGGCGCTGCGTAGCCACTGCAAATTGATTTGTTCCTGTTGGCTATAAAAATGATCCGATCTGATACAGATTAGGCAATCTGATAGATATTAGATAGATATTATTAAATTTCTAATCCGCACTCACCTTTCTAGTAATTAGTAACTGTAGTGGTATTCGAAATTTTGAAATAATTTCGTGCAGCTCCGATATCACAGGAGTGTAGATACCAAATTTGGTTGATCTATTTAGCTTTTAGCAATAGGCAAAGCCGACCATAAAACGTGTGTGTTAGGGAGAGACAGAACGAGAGAAAATGAAATTGTTTTCTTCATTCTGGTTATAATAATTATACGATCTGGTTCAGATACTGCAGTCTAGAAGATTAAGGCATTCTCTACGATTCTGCGATTTTTTTTTTCTTGTGTCGTTGCTCTAGCTCTTATAGTCTACGAGCACTAGGCGTTCATATCGACCGACAGACGGATAGACAGTCATGGCTCAATCGACTCAGCTATTGATGCTGATCAAGAATATATACATTATGGGGTCGGAAACGCTTCCTTCTGGACGTTACACATATCAACTTTTACCAAAAATCCAAAATTAAAAATATTATATACCCCAATACTGATTTTGAGTATCGGGTATAAATAGATAGAAAGTGCATGGAACATAGCTACTGGAGAAACGATGTTTAAATACTCTTCGCTTTGCAAGATGACTGGCACGAGTCTCACTAGGATAGAGCCGAAAAGAGAGAGAGAGAGAGAGAGAGAGAGAGACAGTAAGAGAGACAAAGGGAGAGAAAAAAGTACTCAGTTTCTATAAATCAAAATGGGATCTGCGTAGGCAGCCATAAAAGTATGTACTGAAAAACGCATTGCTCTAGCATTGATGAGGTCAGGTGTTCAAGTCAAACGACACCTTTTTGCGCATTCTGGCTATAATAATGGTACGATTGCAACCAGATTCGGCAATCTAGTAATTATAATTTTCTTTAGTCTTCTGCGTTTGTGGTTTTATCGTATCTTGCTCGAAATCATTATACCCTCTTCAAGGGTATTCAAGCGAAAGCCATGTGTTTGTGTGTCCAGGGGTACGATTTTGTGGCTTACATTTTTATCACTCTTTTTGTGGCTAAAGCAGTCCTGTGGGGTGTGTGTCTGTGGGTGTCCTGCTGGCTGATAAAAGACAGGACAGGACAAACATGCAAACAATTTTTATAAAGTTGGCAGCATCCCCGCACCCACTCCCGCATACTTGGTCAAACTTTAATCGTGCACTAATAAATGCTCTAAACCAATATTAATGCCTGAGCTTACATTTCATTTAAACAACGAGTAGCAACAACAAACATATAGAGTTGCTTGCTTCCAAAAATGGGAGAAACTTGCAAAATTGTACATAATTTTAATGGCACGCACGCACACACAGGGGGCAGCAGGGGAACTGAGCAGCTGGGAGTCACGCAATTTGCATAAACAAGTTGCCAAAAATCTCACACAAACTTAACCTTAATTTCAACCGCCCCACACCCCCGTAAAAATAACCCAAATTTACTCGGAACAAACGTGAGTCTGATGACGATCATTATACGTGGTATTCGCTGATAAAAAAAAAGGTAGCTTGGTCTCGCGGTAGTAAGGAAGTAAGGAGGAAACAAAAAACCTTGATTTGAGGCTAAACTACCCATCTACTATACCTCTTTTAGACACCTCCTAGCATCTGCATCGATAAAGTTAAAAGTTTTTGTTTTGTCTTTCTTAATCTATAATCGACCAATACCGATCGATGAAAGTTGAACCTTCTGTAAAAACGATGTGACTGCAAGGGTATTCTGAAGCTTCAAATCCATGAGGCTACCCTTTTCTTGGCAGTTCTATGGAAACAGTTCCCGCACGCCTATCAATTTACGAACATAATCGATTATTCATCGATCACTTATAGATGAAAGTTAGCTTAGTTTTTTAATGGTTATCTAAAAGTCTTAAAGCCCTTCTTCCTGTTTCTCTACAAATAAGTCCCTCAAGAGGCTGTATTTTCGATCATTATCGATCATTTATCGATGAAAATTCAGTTTCCTGAAGCTTTTGAAGAGGGTAAAGGTGTGTTATGTAGATATTTTCACTTAGTTAAAAGTATCCTCTAGATGAAGAATCGTTAGTTTATTCCATTGATTATATTGCGATTTTGCTGCTTGTTGCTGCTTCCAATTTAAATATCACACCCATTGTACAAAAGCGGATTTTCGGCTACTAATTTTGTTGCTGGGCTTAGTGCATAGAAAAACCGCGCTCCAAGTCATTTGAAATTTTCCAATTCGGGGAAAGCTCTTATCAAACGATCGCTAATGAAGATCTTTAATACTCTTTCCCGCAAATACTTCTCTTTCCCTCATTTGCCTGCCCCAAAAACCAATAACATTTCTTGCATGTCCAATTCTTTTGCAAAAGTTGTTTTCCATAATTTTCCTTCCATTTTCTACTTTTTGCTCTCTTTTTTTGTGGATTTCTTTTCGTGATTCGCTGCCGAGAAGCCCCCAGCAAGAGCCCGGGAGGTCGGTCTGGGTCCTGGGCTCGTGTATAAACTTGTCAAATTCAACTGTCAAACGCACCTGTCAAGCGGAACAATTAGCACGGGAATGGGCACGGGCACGGGGAATGCTGTAGCATCGACAGCGACAGCACCAGCGACGACTGGCATTTGGCAGTGTGGCAGCAAAAAGCTGCCACTTCCATTCCGTGGGGAATGCCCCGGCCACTGACTGCTTAACTGACTGACTGGATGGCATGGCCTTTCATGCGGGCCAAAAGGTGCCCCATGATTTACGAGCATTTGTCGAATTTGTCAAATTTGCTGTTGTTGCCATTTGGATCCCAGAGTTTCAGCACTCGATAGAGGTTGAGTTGAATGCCTTCTTGAGGGGTTCTCTCTTTTAGGAATAGTTTATTTTCTCCCATTACTTAGCCGGTCAATTAGGTGCCGCAGAGCACAGCAGTAGATTCATTTTAGTACCGTTCTGTGAAATTCAATTGTCGAAAAAACTAACACAAGCAATTGCCTGGCTGGATATATTCTGAATGGTCTCTGCCCCAAATGACGGCAAATGGTCCCACGCTCATGATGTTTTTATGCGGAAATGACATTGTTAGTACGAAAATTTTGCATAATAATAAAGCAAAAGCAACAGCAACAGCAAAGGAAAATGCAAATGCAGAGAAGCCTAGGCCTGATGGCACTTAGCGGCCAAAAAGGGCAGTGCAGGCCTCAATTTGCATTATGCGGCTGCTGCTGTGGCTGCTTCTGCGGCTCCTGCTGCCGTTTTCCACTTAACAAGCTTGTTCCCTTGGCTTCCCATAAACCAGGGACCTGGCCAATTACCTGTCGTACCGTATACCGTCTTCCCTGAAACTGAAATCAATAAAAATAAAATTGTTTCAACAGACTTTTGCCAAAATGTTTGTTCTAGCATTTGGTTTGTTTTCCTTTCACCAAATGAAAGAAAATGAGATGAAAGTAAGAAAAGCAGCTGAAGAAAAGGAAGCAGAGAGAAAAGTAAAAATAAACATTAGCTTGGGGAAAAAGTTTCATAAATTTCCAAATTGATGAGAAATTTAATAAGTAATGGTTGTAACTGAAGTATTTTTTAAAATTCTTGATTATGTTCAGGACTCACCTTTAAAATGTTCAGCTAAACTTAGCTTTTTCATCCGCCGGTGTTTTGGGGCACTTTCCGACGGGAAAATTTATAAGTTAAAATTTTGTTCTTTTTTGATGTTGTTCTTTGACTTGGAGTCTAACATAACACCAAGATCATCTACCAGGGTAATTCTCTCAAGAGAACCACCACATAGGGTATAGGGAGTCAACAAGCGGCTAGAACGATGAAATGTCATTGCTTTGCATTTCGAGGCATGAAGGTGTAACAAGTTTGCACAACACCATGACTGAAAGTTATTGAGATCGGATTGCAAGCGAGAATGAAATGGAATGTCCTTATACTGGACATCATCCGCATACATAAGTACTCGAGAGTATGTTAATACCGAAGGCAAGTCATTAATAAAGAGTGTGAAGAGTGAGGAGCCTAGATGGCTGCCCTCTGGTACTCCCGAAGAAACCTTTACTGGTGAAGTTTTTGAAGAGGACTCTTTGAGACCTGGAGCAAAGATAGCTAGAAATCCATCTCAGGAGGTTGGGCTCAATCGACACGGCTAAATATGCTGATCAAGACTATATACTTTATGGGGTCAGAAACGCTTCCTTATGGGCATTACACACATCCATTTTCCTCAAAAATCTAATATACCCCTATACTCATGTTGAGTATCGGGTATAAAAAGAAAAAAACGAGAGAACGAGCAAAAGAAAGGCGGTGGAGTCACACATTAAAATGCGTCACACATTTCATAAAACTGCACAAAAACTACGAGGACAGGTGTGGTGACCCCCTTCAGACCCCCCTTGGTCCATCACTCCCTTGAGCGAGTTATAGCAACAACACAACAACAATAAA
This sequence comes from Drosophila pseudoobscura, assembly GCF_009870125.1. Classification (NCBI taxonomy): domain Eukaryota; kingdom Metazoa; phylum Arthropoda; class Insecta; order Diptera; family Drosophilidae; genus Drosophila; species Drosophila pseudoobscura. The sequence goes on along the minus strand of NC_046683.1, from coordinate 67,809,194 downwards.
AAAGGAGAGATTTATGTTCGAGGAGTTTTCACAATTTGATCGTCTGCTGGTGACATTCCGCTGCTGCTGTTGTTGGGCGGACTCCCTTTAGTTGCAGTTGAAATCCTTCTCAGTTCCCGCATAAACTTTAAGTTCAAGTCTCACACGGGACGGTGTTGATGTCGTACATGAAATCTGAACAATTAATTTTTCGTTGCTGCTCTACACAAAGAGAAGAAAAGCGCTGAAATTTGATTATTATTCACTTAGATTGAATAATGTAAATTAATCGATTTACTGCAAGAGTGAACCATTTTAGGTTTAATATATGTTTCAGCTAAGATAGGTTTCAGTTCTTTCTTGCGCTTGTTTTTTTTGCGTTTAGGAATCCTTTCAGATATCCTTTGTAAAAATCTTGGGATAAACGCTTAGGTGCAGACAATTGACCAATCCTCTGAATGCCGCATTTTACCGTTAAATACCGTTCGGTAATTTCCGTAATGCCATTTTATCTTTAAAAACTATAACATTTGGTATACTTTATATTCCGAGAGGCGGGATTTTTGTTGTGTGTATCTGTATATATGAATATGGTCTGCTGCCCTCTCAAATTTATCAATTTTCATCAATCAATGTCGATTGGCAAATCTCTGACGAGCCATTCTTTTGTTTTTCTTTTGTATTTTTGTTTTTTTTTGTGTAAAAAACAAAATAATTTTTGCAAAATAAATGGTCGCCATTCGGGCGACATGTGCAACTGTCTGTGTCCTTTCTCATTCATCCTCTCTTTCTTTTTATCTCTGTGTGCGTGTCTCTGTGTAAATGTTGATTCATTAAAATTCAATTTTCCACTCTTTTATATCTGTAACAGATTGCGGTACATTCTCATGTGGATAGAGATGCAGAAAACTCCCTGCCAGCCTTCCCGTCTAATTTTTTTTCTCTTTAGAACGACCTTGAAATACTACAGAAAATCTCAAAGCTACAGCATCGATAATTGAAATTTCAATTGCAATTATTTAAACATTTTAAGGAATAATAATGTTTTTCTTGCTTTTTTTTTTAATAAACTTTCAACGGGCACGGCACTCATAAAAGTTATGCAAAACGAAGAAGTTTTCCTTGCGCAAACTTTTTTGTAAAAGAAAATGGTGTAAGAAGCTACCACCGATGGAGATACAGCCAATTTAAGGAAGCGCAACTTTTCAAAAGATTAATTCAAGTAAATATCAAAATATAAAGGGTGGAATGGAAAATGGATAAATATTTACCATCGGAGCAGTGCCAGGGGTCGACCGAACAATTGGCAGCACTAATATTTTGCGTGAGTTTGGTTGGTCCGACGCCGCAAGAAATCAAATGTCGATTCCCATTGCCATTATTCTAATCCCACAAACAGCCAGCAACTCCACCATACAGCATGTTCGGGGCAGCCATCATCAATCACTTGACTTGTTGAAAATGATTTCAATCAAATGTTGCTTAAGTTTTGTGGGCAGGTAACATGAGAAATTAAGTTGCAAGCAGGCACGTGGTAGGGGTAGTTCCCTGGGTTACGTGGGGGTATTGATTGATGTGCGTGTGGCAGCCGCACCCCCACTCCAAAAGTAAGTGTGTCCTTCCCACAGTTCCTGCTTCCAAGAATAAAAGAGGGTTGAGTGGAGGAGTGTACGATTTTTGGAGCGCCAGGAATTGCGTACGAAACGGCAGTCGAGTGGAAACTTTCAACGTCAGAGCTCAACAACGACAACGGCAACGACAACGATGACTACTGTTTGGCTTTGGCCAACGGATTTGAGTATTTTTATTTGTCTGTTTGTTGGTTTTTCCGTCCTCTTTTTGTTTTGGCTGAAACTCAGAGCCGGGATCTACGAGGATGTAGGTGCTGTAGGACAACCGACAACACAACCGTACGTACCCCTAGTACGTAGAACGACCACACAGTGGGGACTTTGCTCATTTCGGATTGCAAAATTGATCATTTCTGAATGAAATAAGATATGTTCATGTAATAGACTGCAGAAAAATTTCAAGTGTAGTCTGCAAAGAAAAACGGTGTTCAAATGTGTAGAAGCTTTACAATAATGTGTCAAAGGTGAACTTTGTTCCGGTGTATATTTGCCTATGCAAGAAAATTTTCTTTATTTTTTTTTTGTTTCTTTGCTATCGGTAAAAACAGCTTAATAATCAAGTTTGCCAAACAAAATAATTGTATACTTAATTTGTAATCGAATAGAATCTATTATTATTTCACCTTTCACCTTTCACCAGTCACCAGTCACCTTTCCTCAGCTGAGCCCCACTGTGGACCGGGCCAAGCGTCAAGCACCATTGGCCAGGAGCAGGATGTGCACTAAGAGGATGCGGAGAGTATTGGAGGAGCTGCAAGGACCCCGGACCAGGTCTGAGTGCCTAAACCTCTTCCTCCCCCAGAGTTCTATTTCTGTTTCTGTCTGCGTCTCTTGCATTATTTGCTAATCTTCACAACGACGACAAAAACGATTCTCAAATTCTATGGTCTGTGTGCGTATTTATATTTTATTCCCATTCTTGAAGCTGTCCTCAAATCCTCCCATCCTCTCCTCTCATCACCCCTCGTCACCGTGCCGCTTCTCTACCATTTGGGATTTACATTTTGATTTGTTTAGCTTTTCAATAGTTTTTGTCGAGATTTTTTCACTGCATTTGACAGGCCCCTCTCTCTTCCTATTTTTTCAAATTTGTATAAGTCTAACGGTTCGATACAACATTGAAAACAACAGAAACGGCATTGATTGCTTAGCGCATGCTCGAAGCGAGCGTGCCAGTTCGATTCACTCCAAACATGATGGTTGCTGTTGGTTAATACAGAAGGTTTGATCGAACAGGTGGATCGCAATCAAACTTGCTTGATTCTTTGGGGATCGGGTGCCGTGCCACGAGCACTCTATGTCTTTTTCCGTATTTGTTGGTAGTGTTTTGTCGACCAAAAGATGGAAAGAAGGAATTGCGGTTGTTTGTGTTGGGCGCAAAGGATCGAACACGCTCAACAAAAACGAGGGGGGACTTTGTGAGTTGCCGCTACGGCCCCAACTCAACATTTTTACCCGACACATAGTCAATATGGCTCCCCTACGCTAGAGGGTGCTAAAGTCTTACTAATGTTTTTAACAATTTTTTATTAAAGTTACACACTTCCACTTTTCCCACAAAATTAATATTACAAAAATTATACTCTGTTTGAGTATCGAGTATAAAAAAAAATACAGAAGCTGCTCGGAATCGGAATCAGCAGAGTGCATCGCATTGTTGTTTCTATTGCAGAGAGAGCGAAAAGAGGATTTGCTGAGAGAGTGAGCGCATGATGAAATTATACAAGGTGGTCCGCTGTTGCCCACCACAACAGCAAATTCCGTCAGAACGCTCTCAGTAGTGCTGAGCGTAAAATAAGAGTGCTGAGCGTGTGCATTGTTTGAGAAAAGCAAAGCTCGTAAATCAAATGAAGATCAGGGGAAAGGACAATTGCGACTGCGCCTCTAGACCAGAAATACAGACAAAAATGTAAAAAAAGAGCAGTCCGGTTGTGTCTCTCTCTGCCATACGCAATGTTCGTGATCCAAAACTACTTTTGAAACAAAATCTGTACCTCGTCTTTGTCTTCGATCGTTTAAACCGCCAACGCCGGGATCAAACCGACAAACGGCAAAAGTACAAACAAAAACAAAAGCACAAACTCGAAAATGGAATGAATGTTGCCTTGCCCTGCTTTGCCTCTCGAGCATGTTTGAGATGACTTTAAATGAAGCACACACGTGGCACAAAGTTTTCCTATTCGTTTTCCTAGGGAAGGACACAATGCATTAACCATTTTGAGTAGCACCTGGCATCTCCACACTTCCTCCCCATGTTCACCCCTTCACCCACCCACCCATCTCCCTCGACAAACATCGCATTACTCATGTTTGTGGTGGCACAGAACACACAGATGCCAGAAAACAGCAGCAACATCCTAGAAAAAAGAACTTCAAAGACATTGCCACTGCCTCCGCGCTTTCACTCGCAAAGTGTTGAAGTGAAAAATATGTGGAAATTTAATTTTCCTAAGTGATTTTTCATGTAATTCGGCACCTGCTATTATTTCTTTTCAATTTTTTCCCCTCTGATGCTGCTGCTTCTGCTGTCTTTTCTCTCATACTTGGATAACACTTTTCCCTACTTTCCTTTTTTTTTTCTTTTGGGTTGGCTGTTCTTCTGGCATCATCTTCTTGATCAATTGTTAATGCCATGTGGATGTATCTTTACCGTTCTGCCTTCCCATCCCCAGTCCCATACCCATCCCCTTGCTATTTCAGTAGACATTTCAGCGCCTTCTGAACTTGGGGTAAGAGAGGCCAGGGCCAGCCATGCATCACATGGAGGAAACTTTCTTTTCTTTCTTCTTACTGTCGTTGGCTCTTGCCAGAAGAACTTTTTGGTAAGAAATATGAAAATTACATTTTCTATATGCTACGAAGAGAACAGAGACACACAGAGATAGACATAGAGAGAGAGAGAGCAGTGGAGAAAGGAGAGAGTGCTTAGAGGTCAGGGCGCTTTGGAGCTTGCGGTTTCTGTTGCTGTACCCATAGACCAAATGAGCCCTACAAATGTTGGAATGTTGCATGCAAAGCGCGTGTGCGCTGAATGTGTACAATGATTGCGCCAACTGGGCAAGCATGACGGAGCGTTTTGTCCATGACATTTCTACTGGGAATCGGGTTAGCAGTAAGTAACTGCAGTAACCCATACCCGCCACCTCCTCAGCAGTCGGGGGTGCAGCAGCAGAAGGTGTAGAAGCTGTGGCAGAAGAGGAACAGCAGAAGCAGCTGCATCAGGCGACACATTTAGCATGCCAACGCCCCCCTAGTGCCACACACTCGTTTATCGCGCTCACATACCCATACCCACATGCTCTCACTCACTCAGTCACACAGACTTTTCCACTATGATAACACACCCCCCCCACGTAAAGCGTATAACCGCCGGATAGTATGCCACAGAAAGTTTAAGGCAGTACCGCGAGGCTCATAAAAATCTACGGCACTATACCATGAGAGAGTTTCCAGAATGAAGGACATATATTTTGTTCATTCAATAATCATTTCTTCAATTCAAAAATATTATAGATGGGAGGATTTCTTTCCATTAAAAGCTTCTAAGAATAGTGTAAATAGAGTATGACCTAGTCCCTGTCATCTGGTATGACTTTTCACCCCTCGTCGACGGGCTGCAGAGGGTTACCAAAGATAGAGAGAGGGAGAGGGATGAAGTTCAGAGACCCCATAAATTTGCGGCGCTAATGCCCATAATGCCGTTTTATGAAGATGAAAGTCGTGCGTTTATTTTATTAAACAAATAATAACAGCCAAAAATAAACCGCAACCCCAAACCGCACTGGGTCTTTAACCTCCCTCTCTCTCTCTCTCTGTCTCTCTCGCTGTCTCGCGCTCTCCTTGTGAAACTCCCAACCAAACAGTTGTTTGTTGGTGTGGCACATGCCTCATTGAAGGTCGAAAGGCTTACACTCCCAGATTCTTCCCGCAATTGAATTTATGCGAGACACATGGCCAAACCGAGGGGCGAAACTGTGTAAATAATTCTCATAGCATTAACGCAAATTTGTTAACAAATTTGTTTGTGCCTACAAATGAATTATCCCCCGGGTGAGGGGCCTCCGCCTTCGCGCCCACCTTCCCTTCTTAGATCCTGGGCCTTGTTTATTATGAGTCGCTGTTTCAGTCTCAATCTTTCACTCTTTCCTCCATATTTTTAAGCCACTGTATCTCCTCTATCTCTGTTGTCTCTGTGCAAATAAATCTGCCTGAGATAAAATGTGCAAAAATTTAAGTTCTAGTTTTTGGCAGAGCTTTTTTCTGGCACTGAATCTGTCATATTTCAAGCAGCCTTTTTTAAGTGCATGTTTTATGATTATTATCTCAATAAAAATGCTACCCATGCTACAGCAGGCAGGCTCTGCCTTTGCCTTTGCCACAAACATGAAAATGATACGCCTAAAGGCAGGCACTGTATCCAAAAAAAAGAAGAAAACCTAGAGAACCTTGTGGCATTCCAAAGTCCTCCCCAGGGGCGTTACAGGGCGGACAGGTGGGCCCCAGGGCCCTCTGTGGCAGTGGGGCATTATAAAGGCAATAAGATTTTCAAAATACGACAATTTATGCAATAAACTTTGAAATTTATGCCACAGACGCAGCAGCAGCAATAGCACTAGCAGACATTTCTCCTTCTGGCATTTCCTGTGACTCTTTTTTACTTTTTTTTTGGACGCGTCACGGAGAGTACCTTCTAGAGAGTATATCTACTGCCTGACGTCTTAAAGTCAATCCTTGCGCTAATCCCTAGCAAGTGCGTTCTTGACTTTTGGTCCTTCTTGCCTTCCTGTCGGAGTTCATGTGGCAGTCAGCAGCCGATTGTCGCTAATGTAAATTTATTTACTTTTGTAAGTTCTGGTTCGCCTCGTTTTTCCTTCGCTTTGGGGATTTGCATGAAATGTAAGGATAAGCAAGTCGTTTTCTTCGGCTGGAACCGGGCTCTCAGACTTGTGGCTTTTTGGTGGCTCAAGCAATTAAAGTTTGCCCCTAAACTATGAAACAAGAAAAGGCGGAAAATATAGTTGAAAAAAACAACCAAAAATAAAAAAAATATAAAAATATTTTAACATTCCTTTGTTAAAATCCATCAAAGTGAACTCGCAGAAACGACCATCATTTTATTTTGGACTTTTGGTAATTACAATTTTTGTTGCCTGCTTTTATGCGGCGCTCTTCCACCCACATTCGCTTCGTTTTCTTCCGCCCATTCTTCAGACCACTCCTCATTCTCTCTTTTCCTCTCTCTTTATTTACTTTGCCGTAGGTGTTTATTTAGCTATAGAGCGAGCCATAAACATTCAACCGGTTTTACAAAAATATAAAAAATATATTGCCTACTTTTATGCTGCATCTTTTAAACATCAAATGCGCTGCCCCCGGGCCAGCCAGCAATGGGAACTCGGGTTCTGGCTATGCCATTCATCAGTTTCGAGTGTGTTTTTCCTTCGTGGTGCTGTTGTTGTTGCTGTTGGGGATTAGGAAAGACATAGAATCGGTAGCCCCTAATCTTTGGCAAATCAACACCCGGTCGGCGGGGCTGTCCGGAGCATAAAATAATTCGTTGGGAAAAAAACTCTCTGTTTTTGGCACCTTTCGCTTAGGCAATTCCGACTAAGCATTTCATAGCTTTCAATGGGTCCTTTCTTTCCCTTTCCTTCTCTGCCCTGCTCTGCTTTCCTTTCTTTCTTTTTTAGGCCTCCAGACGCACCTTTTGCTGATTTTTATTTCGATTTTATTTAGGGCATTGGGCATTTTATTGACGAACCTTTCTGCCACACCCTTTTCCCCCCGTGCTAATGCCATGGCGCAAGGCTAAGGCAACCTTTTCCCTGTGATTATTACTATGACTTTGACGCCGACAACCCCCCAGGACATTGCCCTTCATCTCTATCTCTCTGTCCAGTGCCTCATAAACGGCCAAGCAGCTATGTTTCTTCTAGTGAGCCACACCCACAGTTACATAACCGTATTCGCATGTGTGTGGGTGTATGCGCGGGCGGCTGCGTAATTTCCAAGCATGACCATAAAATATGCCAATACAAATTGTATGCCCATCGAAAGAATCTCAATTATTTGGCCATCAATACTATAAAGGAGAGGCCATCATAGAGAGGCTCTAGGATTCCAGTCTCAGCCTAAGCTTCAGTCTCAGCAAACGACAGCAGGCGCCCGATAAATAGGCCATAAATTATACAATAAATTTCTCCCATTTCCCATGTCCTTGAAACGCGTGGATTATTCAACATAATTTAAATTTATGTTTGGCGGTAGTCTACGCCCAAGAATTCCGCCCCGCAGAGGAAGGGGCTTGACCGGCAGCTCCTCAGTCTTTAGTTTTCGCTTTCGAGGTTTGAAGTCTGAAGTGTGGAGTTGTCTCCAGGGACTCGTTAATCAGCATTTTTTACGCTTTTTGCCCTGGCGCTAATGATCTCTTGTTTGTCTGTCTGTCGGTTGGGCTGTCTGTGGGGGAGTATTTGTGTGTGAGTTAGTGTTGTGTTCTGAGTGTCCGTCTGCGTCTGTAAGCCAGGTGTTATTAGCGATTTTTAGCGGTCTGTGGCCTGTGCCTCTTGCCCAAATGAAGTTAAATTCTCATTTGGGGTTATGCCAATTGATTTTCTCTAAACTAAGATACTTTTTATTTTGAAAAAGGAAGAATAAAAGTTGATAAAAAGAAACGTAGAGAACTAAAAGAAACTACAGGACTTTGTTCTTTATGGAAGAATTACATCTGGAATTTAGGCAGTAAGCCAATTTAAATGCTATTGAAAATTTATCCTTAAAGTATGCACTGCAAAAGCACTTCTCATAGCTTCAAATACGTGACTGACTGTTGCAGATTTCGACATGACCCGTGTACTCTTCGAGTACAGGAAGTGAAAGAGGGAGTAAAATCTATGAATTGATATTTTCTATGATCCCAAAATTCGTTGAAAACGCAAGAATAGTTTCATGGAAAGGCAAAAAATTACCGAGCTTTAAGTAGGCAGATCTCTTGTATTCCCTCTCGTACACCCTCTCTGACTGCTCCCCCGACAAACGTCTCCAAGCATACATACAGTCCCCAGGTTTTAACAATCTCCAGTCTGTCTGTCATTTTGACACACTTTCAGCAATTACAACAATGTTTGTTTGCACACTCTTGTGGTTATGGCCACTGCCGTGTATGCCGTCTCCTCTCCTTCCCTCCTCCACTCCTGATTCCTGCCTTTACTGATTCCTCCCTCTCCTGCTGCCACTCCTATGCTCATAGCAGTCGAGTCTCTCTGTGATGGCGGTGACATACTTGCAAACACCTACATAACACGCCAAAGCAACATTTATAGCAGCCCCCCCCCCATCCATCCCTTCCCCATCTCCAATGATGGTGTGAGCGATGTATCCAGATGCGGATGGGTATACTGGAATATAGGAAGTAGAGATAGGGTAGAAGAGGAGACGGCATAGAGGGGGATATATATGTAGGGGGGTGGCACCCATCTCGTTCGTGTAACTCGATTTCTGTTGCATATTTGATTTCAATTGAATTGCCGTTGAGTGCTGCGCATACACACACATACACACACCCATCTATGCGGCATGTGTGTGGTTGGACAGGCGGCAATGCAACGCTTATTTGACAGTTGATTTGACTACATTTTCAAAGTGATTGACATTTGGCACATACTATAGGCCTGGCCCAGGCCCAGGCCCAGGCTAGTGAGAATGGATATGGAAATAGAAAATGGGCAGGGGCAGTGGCAGTGGCAATGTCCATGAGGTCGAGGCGGTTCCTAAGGGGCGGAGGAAGGGGGGTGTGGGGTTCATGGGCCCATCGATAGCCCCAGAATTTGGTCACAGCTTTTGGCTGGCTGTGTGCCTGGCTGTCTGCCTCTGCTGTTGCTAAAACGCTCTTTAAGGCCCAAAGTTTATGGTAAAAATCATTTGGAAATTGTTCGTTTGAAATTGTTTTTGCGTGCTGTTGCATACTTTTAAGCGCATTATCAGAACGAAAAACCTCTTAAAGGACACACAGACATCGAGCAAAGGCAACAAAATTAGTTGCTCCTTCCTCATATTCATGTGGCATGTGGTAAGTGGCAATTGCCAAGAACTAGAGAAGAGGTTAAACCATCATCATGCCACAAGGCAGTTAAGGATTCAACCCAGACTGGGATGGGCGGGTGTACGTCCATAAAGTCATTTGGTTATCAAGGGGAGAAAGCGCGTCAAAAGCCTCGAAAACTTGTTTTTGAAATAGCAACAGAAAAGTTCCTAGCCCTCAGGAACCGGAAGCGGCAGTAGCAGCAGAAGCAGGACCACTCTCGATCCTTTTTGCCAGTTACCAGAGAGAACAAATGATGCAATAGAATTTTATGAGCCACACTAAATGTGGCTAATAGATTCTCAACAACGTGGCAATAGAAAAGATACTACAGCCATAACGTCTAAGCCGAGCATTCTCCGCATCTCTGCAGCTACCACACACACACACACACACACAGATACTGGTTCTGGTACCCCTTGCGTATACGTATACGCTTTATTACAACAATTTATTTTTATATTTGTTTGGCAAGTTGCGTAGAAATGGGCCAAAATGTGAGCTGAAAATCGCTCAAAAAGCAACCAAAGGGCGGACCATACGTGTGTATGTGTGAGTGTGTGTGTGTGTGTGTGTGTGAGAGAGATAGAAAGGACTTACACAAATGTTTCATACGTCCGGGTTTTAGTTGTTTTTCTCTGAAAATGTATTTAACCATTCTGAAAGTTTTTGTGTAATTTGAATTTATATGCGTTTCTTCAATCAAATTGTTGGCATCTTCAGATGAGCAAGAGACGACCCATACCGCCTCTCGTCCACAATTCAATCCCATAAATGCGACACTCATTTTTCTCTGGTTTTGATGCCACCTTGGGGCCTGATTAGGAATCGTGAGCAGAGATTTGGATGCCTTTTTTCTCACGATGCAAATGCTCAACAAAACCCATAACAAATTCACACACAAAATAAAGGCACGGATGAAAAGAAATGAAGCCATTACAAAGTTTTCCAAAGAAATTTAATAAGCTTCCCCGCAGACAAAAAAAAAACAACAACAAAAAAACAACCTTCCAATAAAGTGGTAGGCAGCTGTACAAACAGCTCTACCCGATGTCCGACTCTGATTTTAGACTCCAGGACGGACACAACCCCAAACGCTGAGTAGCCTGAGAAGTTAACCTTTTCGCGTGGACCGGAAGTCGCGGCAGTGGCGAAGCGCGTCCAATTTGCTTCACCAGAAACCATTTCTTCTCTGAGAGTCCCAAAAAGGAGACCGACAGCCCAAAAATCAATTTGCTGGTTAGGGAAACGTCGCGGGGCCAAACAGCGAAAATTGAGAGAACCCATGTCAATTACGAGCTGAAAGCAAATATATTACAATATCATAAAAATGAAAACTCAAACAAGCCAAAAGTCGACGACGACGAAAGAAGTCTCCGTTTCCTTTGGTGGTGCGATTCGATTCTGGAGGATCCCGAAATGCCGACCAAAAGCGCAGCACAAACAGAAATAAAGAGGAAGTTCAGAGAGAGACAGAGAGAGAGAGAGAGACAGAGGGGAGAATACTTTGTAGTCAAGTCTCAAATTACCCCTCAATGGTCCTTCATTGTACTTTTGAAATGGTAGAGCATGTTGGCTAATCGAAAAGGTTTATACAAGAATAACTAATCGCCTTTTTTGTTGTTGTTGTTAATGTAGATATCCGCAGAGATCGCACCCGGTTTTTGGTGTTTCGGAGTGGTTCAAAACTGACTAAAGGCTGAAGGGTTCGTAAGGATCGAAAGCATTAAAGCTGTGGATTCATTCATGCAGATGTAGATGATGTAGATACTGTGTACAATTCATGTATTTACCGTGTGCAATTCTTGTAGATTATTTGTAAAAGTCATGTAAATACGTTTCGTTATATTTTCTGAATTATGGGAAATTTCTTATACTCGTATATCCATGCGGCAACGAAAAGTGAGCTGCAGTGTTGCTCGATTTAGTGTTTAAAAATCGAAAATAAGTGGAAGCTATTGAAAACTAAATATGATAAGATTTGCGTTATATTCTGCCTAGAAAGCCCTCGGAAGAGCATACAGTGCTCGAATCATATTGAAACTTTTTCCACTCTTTGTTTATTTTTTGTAAATTACGCGGCATTGACTAACTTTCGTTGAACACGGAATCGAAAGGAAACGAAGGGCGACGCCAGGACAGGACAGGGGTCGAGCAGCAGCAATCAAATGTTGCCTCCGATTTTTACTTTGTGTTGAGTGCAACTTAAATAAATGATCGGAAAAGCGGAAGCAGCAGCAGCACCATTAAAGAGTGAACAAAATGAACCGCTTTCCCTTCAAGAGCTTTAAATTTTCAACCAATTTCCTGGGACAGGGGTCCTCTTGAGAGGAAGGGAGGATGGAGCAAATGCGGCCAACTGGCTCTTAGCCATATAATGAGCAAAATCGCAGGGAAAATAGCCATTGCCATAGCTAGAGTTCAAAACGATAAGCAGTCTAGGACCTGGAACGCATTTCTCTTTGTGTCCACAATGTTGGGAGCCTGCCCTTGCCACCTGGCACCTGCCACTGCTGTTTGAGGTTCTGCAATCTGAGGTTTTGGCCTCATGTGCTACGATTCACGATGGCTGGGGACATGGGCGATAATTGAAACTATCATTAAGCACAAGCCCTAAGTCCTTTGCCAAATAAGTTGCCTCTCCATCCTTTGCATTCTCCTTCATTCCCAGCAGAGCTGCTGAAGTTCTAAGGAGCTTTTGTTTGATGTTTTGGTAAGCCCTTGCAAAAGCTGCCCCATCAATGGCCTGCAGAAAGAACTTAAAACCTTTAAAATCTGCAAACGCCCTGACTCCTCCTCGACTTTCTTACCCCCCATTTCCAATTGAGTGTATGTGTGTATGAGGGCCCTGTTATCCTGTTAACTTTTAGCCATTGGAACCCCCAGGTGGAGCCTCTGCTTGATGTCTTGTCCCATGAAATATGCAAAAGGCACACTCATTGGCAGCACATTTATGCGATTAGAGATGCAACAGGATGTGGCAAGAGCCCAGCAGTCGGAACTCAGAGAGAAGCCCCAAAGAAACTGCTGCGTTGACAGTACGCATAAAGGGGCTCACCCTCTTCAGGAGCTGAAAGAAGGAGCAGAACGGAAAAAAGGAAATCTGAGAAAAGAAAAGCAAAGCAAGGAAAATAATAAAAAGGCAACAAGCCACTGCTGACAGTTGTTTTTCTGTGCCACACAACGACAAGAAATAAAAAAAGGTGACAATGGGACGCAGAGAAACGGAGAAAAAAGAATCAGAAAAAGGGAGCCAGAAAATGGACATTTCCTGGGTGTCCAGATGGAATTTGGAGGATTTGTGGCATATGCGACAGATGCTCACGTCGGCTCACCCAATCGATGGGAAACCCATTAGAAAATATTAATACTAGACCAAATAATCCTACTAGAATTGTTTCCTGCAAACACTCATTCCTTATTACAGATGTACATATGTATACATTTAACAAACGGAGAAAAAAATTGTGACATACAAAAATTTTTTAGATAAATATTATTTTATTACTTACATCTTGACATATGTAATTGTACAAATATTTACAAATTAAATTTAAACAAAATTTAAAACAAAAGATAAATAATAAGCGAATAAATGTATTTCATTTCAGTTAAATCTATTTAAATACAAGCCATAATCAAAATAATTAAATATTAATCTATTACATATTTACATATGTTAAATAATTAGCAAATGTACTATTTTTCATGAAATTAATTAATTTAATTTTGTAATTTAAAATTTTTTGTTGTTGTTTCATTTAAAATTTGAATGTTTCTTTGTACTAAGAGACTGATTCACCGAGTGTTTAAGCCCCTTCTTTCCGGCCACTCGTTCAGCATGTTGCAAGCGCTTAATGATTGCTAATTCGACCGAAGCAGATTGGCAACATTCGTTCGTTGTGGCGGCAGGTAAGTGGCATTCAGAATTCGAATTCGCAATTGTTCAGATAATGCTCTCCTCTCCGGGCATTTTGGTTTGAAATTTATCCCGCGCAATAAAACATTTATATAGGCAGGCAGGCAGGCAAGCAGGAAGGCAGATAAACCAAAATCCGTGCATAGTCATTAACTTTCCAGCGTTTATCTATGGCGCACACAGACACACTTGCTGCACGTGCATCTGCAAGTGTAACTGCTGCATCTGTATTGTGTTGTGGCAATGGAAACTCATTTCAAAAGATGATGGGCCTAGCCTGGCTTGGCCATTGCGGTATGTTTGTTTCGCTTTTTGGTTTTCAGTTACAGGATCCACTTCCATCTGACGCTCGTTTCGATGGCAGTAAGCCCCACTTTTACTCGTACTGTGTGTGCTGCATTGTGCAAATTACAGTTGATTGAGTTTAAGCTGCAAATGCACTCGTCCTGAAGGAGGAGCAGGAACAGCAACAGCACTACCAGGAGAGGCAGGAACGGCAGGAGCAGCAGCAAGCCTCCGAGGGGTTTGTTTGCAAATGGGGGGAAGGGGACTTCAACTAGCATAATTTTCCATTCCGCAGCTCCCCTTATTTCGGGGGTTTTTCTGTTGCTGCTGTTGCTCTCGTCGTCTGCCTGTCACTGACAGCAACAATAAAACTTGAAAAATGTTGCCTCGCTCCACAAATGAAATGGGCAGCCGAAACGAGTCAATCGATCAATCGAAGAAAAGAAAGGAAAGGTTCTGGGCTGGCTCTCTCTCTTACTTGATTTCGACATATTTTCGTCACAGTTTTCCCTCCTTTTTTGCTGTCTTGCTTTGGCTGGTTTTTTGTTGCTTTATCTTCGCTTTGGTTCAGAGAAGTGTCCTTTCAGAAGTGCCTGGCACTTGGCGAAAAGTTTAATTAAATTTAAGCACGAAAATTGTGGAAACAAAAGTAACAAAAGTTATCTAACAAAAACTACTACTGGAAGTTCTCTTAAGGCAGCTTTTGCTAATTTATTTGACAAACAGAGCGGTTACCGGCTACCCCCTTTGACTCTCTTTTTCTCTCTCCTTCTCTTTGTAGAGTGGGCGGATAGAGTGGACATGGACTTGACTTGGGATTGTGCTTGGGCCAACCGCATTACCACAATTAAAATTAGAAAAAGCAGTGCCTGCCTGCCATGCCACATAAGCCGCTCTCACACAGAGACAACTTTTGACTCTCATCCTCCAGAGGAGAGGGAAGGGAAGCCTGACATCTGCTTGGGGGTCCTACTGCATCTGCTGCAGCTTCTACGTTCTCTCTGATTTGCCATTGATTTCCCATGGAATTTTAATTAAAATATGTTAACTGCAGTGTAATTACATTTCAACAGTCAACGGACTGTCCGTCAGTCCACTCAAGTGATGTGCGCCTATGAAATAAAAAACTGATGCCCAGCGGAACAACACAAAAAATTGCCCTTTCTTTTTCCCGTTTTTCACATTTCCCATCGAAAAAGACTGACTGCAGTTTTTCTGCTTACCAGCAAACCTTTTTTTGTTTCTTTTCTCTTTTATTTTTGTTGTTTTACGATTTTATTTATTAATGCCCGCTGATTGCCATTTGTGCCCCACAGCCAGACAGAGTTTTGGGTACAATCGGGGAAGCCAAAAGGTGCCGCTGTGGTACACTACAAAAACTGAGGCATGCGTACGCGACAAACAAATTGTTAAAATGGTAAACGGAAGTTTATTACATATATATTTATTCATATCAATGGTACACGTGCCTCAACGCAAAGATACCTAATAAATCTGGTACTCTCAGGTTCTCTAAAAATACGCCACCGGAAAGCTCTTGGCTCAAGAACTAAATATATTTGAACTGTCAAGTGTTCAAACAGCCAAACGGCACTTATTTTATTCATTCTGGCTATAATAATGATCAGTTAGTAGATATGATCTTTATTTATGATTTATGCATTTAGATGCATTTGCAAAAGGCCCATCGAATGAGGTACCATAGCCTGTAAATTGCAAAACATTTAGACTGGCCGCTGTTGAAATATCCAGCCCTCAAATAAGAATTTCCTGCTTAATTGCTCTCACTTTTTCTAAAGTCTAGTCTGCCAGGCCTTTTGTTGATACACAGCTGGAAAAACCACTCGAAATTGGCTGCTGAAAAAAGCGATAGAGTTGCCAGAAAAAAAGAGAAAGGAGAATGGTAGTGGGAAAAACTCTCTTCCATCGGCTTGATTATGCTGCTTAACGGCGCGTTCTGACTGACGTATCATCCAGCAGAGAGAAAAAGAAAGAGAGAGAGACGGGTGCTGTTTGTTTGCCCTGTACCCAGAAATATTGATTTTAAACATGGCACCAAATACGAGTAGTATTCCTCCCAATATTTGCATTGATTTATCCAGAAAAAGTCTTGTGCTAAAAACTGAAGAGGTTTTTCCGCCAAAACTTTCCATTTATCATGAATAATATATTAATTTGAAAGTTGCCACAGTTGCAGCAGCAGCAACAACAATTGCAACAAGTGCCTGTGGGCTGTGCTTGCTTTTTGTTTAAATTTTCAAATGACAAAACTTTGCCACATGCCCCTGCTTCAACTCTCCTCCCAATAGTTTATTTTTTTTCCATGCTTTTGGCATTGGGAAAAGTTTTTAATTAGTCTTTGATAGGAAACCCCAAACGACAAGAGCGGAGAAAGCTGGGTAGAAAGGAGGGGAGAGTGGTTGCAGCACCCCCTAAACTTCAGACGCTTTCGATCTGTGGATCCTTGCCTTAATTTAAGTGAAAGAGTTCTTATAACAGGATGGAGGATTTCACCTGGGGGAATTTACAAGATTTCGCATACGCCATGTTACACGCCAAAAGGCAAATAGAAGGAGAATGGTGGCAGCTGGAAGGGAGGAGGGGGGCAAAGATTGTCAGTATAAAATTGCAAAATTCATATCAAATTACAAGTCTAGGATGCCTGCCATGCCCCCCGTTGTATGTGATGTCAGTTTGTCACAGTTATCGCTGCTGGTTGCAACAGCGGCGGGTAGATATGCCTTATGTGTGTGCTGTCTCTCTCACTAGCTGCAACTGTAATTGTAGCTGTGTATGTGTGCGTGTCTTCCGTCTGTGTGGCATTTGTTTAATGTTTTTATGTTGCAGTTTTGCTTGAAATATGCACACGCTACTCTTTTATTGCCACTCTCTTGCCACACTATCTCTCTATCTCTTTCTCTCTGGGATTTTTGTGCTCTTTTGCATTTTACACATGGCATCCCCCCCAAAGTATTTGCAGAGACAGCATCCTCGTCCCTCCCGCTCCTCTTGACTCTCATTGTTTAGCTCTAATTGCTTTTTCGCTTAGTTTTCATGTCGTAGGGATTCTGCCCCTGGCTTTTGCTTCTTGATTTCCCTGCCAGCATCGGATTTCCTGCTACTGCCGCACTGACAGGGAAGAGAGAGATAGAGAGGGCAAAAGAGAGAGAGAGATAGAGAGAGATGGAAACACACCCAAGCGAAAGTAAATACTTAATTATACACCACACAACCCCCCCCCCCCCCCCCCCCACCGCCTTAAAAAAAAAGGATTTCTTGCTCTCACCTTACAAGCGGCTTACATCCTGGTGCATCCTGTTTGATAAGGAAGGCCAAAAAGTAGGTCTAGCTGTGAAAATGCACTCCAAAATACAGCAATCAAGAGAGAGGAAAATAAAGAGAAATGCAGAGTAGAAATGGGTTGAATACAATGGAAGCCATACATCAAATTTAGTCGCACTTCAGCACTCAATTATTTGGTTCTGTCTGTCTTGTCTGCCTCTCCCGATTGCAATTTTCACTCGTTGAAGGAAGAAGAAGGAGCGAAACCCCCTTCTTATTACCTTTCATTGGTTTCCCACTTCGATTAGATGATGCTGTTCCTGCTGCTGCAGCCAAAGCCATAAAACTAAGCAATTTGCATCTTGCTCCCTCTCTCTCTCCTTCTCTCTCTTCAAGTTTGAGTTTTGATCCCAAGCCAATTTATTTTTATGCAGCAAATTGCAATGCGCTTCCTCCTCCCTACCTCCATCTTGACTGTCGCATATCCCTCGATGCCATGAGGATTTGCTGTCATTGGAAGGGGCTTCTTACTCCTCACTCTTTCCACCCGATGGTGCTGCTGCTACTCTTGCTCCTGCAGATGGGTTACTCCTGGCTACTCCCTGGTCAAAGGCAAAAGTTTCCTCCAGTAAAACTTTCTTTGCTAATATTTTCCAGCACCTTCAACACCAAACGATAAGATCTTTCTCTCGCACGGGCACTCTTCTGTCTTTTATATTCTGCTGGAAGACCCCCTTCACTTTACCTCTTAATTAGTGGAATTTCTATGCATTTTCCAGCGGCAGCACCAGCATCGGCATGCCTTTGGGAATTGGCCAAAAGTAAAGGTAAAGCTGGAAAAAAATTCTAGAAAAGTTTCCCTCTCTTTTTGGGGCATAACTTGAGCTAATCTTTTGTTACGCCCTAAGTTTCAATGTAGAATAAAATTGTGTCAAATGAAAAGTGTTGAGGCATGTGTATCTCCTTTTAGATAATTGACTGCAGATTTAAATTGTGGCAGATTTTCCCCACAGCGGTAAGGACTTATTTCTGTAGGAAAATCGTGCTAACAAACCCACACATCAATTCATTTTCCATGTTGTTTTTCTTGTTGTTCTTCGTTTTTCGCACTTTTCCTCGGGTTTTTCCCTGCCATGCAAGTGACAAGTTTTCAATCTCAGAGCGTCAGAAATAATTGCAAAATGCATCAATCAAATGTCAGAGCACGGAGGATAGAGGATGTGAACTCGTCTCTCCTCTAGAATATGGCAGAAACACAGCATCACATAGCAAAAAAAAAATCGTGCAGACTTTGGCGTTTTGCCGTCTGTCTGTTGCAGTCGGCTGTCGCTGTTGGCATCGCTGTATTAATGCCACGACAGTTCATATTTTGGCAGTCAACAGGAGTCTCAGGTACAGTGGACGGACGGATGTCAACGTAGTTCAATTTGTCCGGAGATGTAGACGACACTCGTAACTGGCTCATTAGCCAGTCGTTAAGTTTTACGTCTAGACCGCAGCATTTCCCGATAATTACTCTTGTATTGGCAGGCAGATGGCAAAAGTTTTCTTTTGCGGCCCCCAAACTAAATCGAGCACAAAGAGGGGCAGCCACAGCAGCCGCAATCGGAAAGAGCAAAGGACACAACTATCTTGGACTTGGGATTGGACTGGAAAATAGAGCGGGCCGATTGGGATGGTGATTGGGATGGGGACTGCAAGCGTAGGATAGACCAAAGGACAAAGCGCAATCAGAAAGTTGACTGCGGTTTCTTGGCCTTCTCTCTGGAATGCTTTCTCTCTGAGTCCCGGAATCCTCTTCTGCAAAACTCTCTCTCTCTCCCTCTCTGCCTAGTTGACCCCAGCTAATGCGGTTGATGTCGGCGTCCACTGATTGATTTTTACATGGTTTGGATCCTGCTCTGGTCTGGTAATACTTTTAATTGACAATTGCGGAAATGCATGGGAACAGAATACATACAACAAATCCAGGCAGCTGCAGCTTCAGACCGCACAAAAGTTTTCAATATTTCAGCAGCAGGCGATGGACATTTTCCAATTTTCCCACAGAGACATTCAAATTGGTTAAAGCAAAACCGCAAAACCTTTTAATAAATGGACAAGATGAAACACCACAAAAAAGGAGGAAAGAGGGCTACGGAGAAGGGAGCGCCTTGAGTGTCAGCGAGTGAAATCGTACAAGATGTTGTCTTCATGGAGTTTTCTTTTGAAGAATTTATGATCTGATTGAACCATAAACTACCTTTCTCCCATGGGGGAATGCGGCATTTAATATTCATGCTGCAACATGAAACGGGCCCCAACGATATTCCCAAAATATCAATTATAGGACACGAAAAATATGAGACGACTTGCGACGTTGCCTTCTGCCTTTTTCGTGTGGGATGTGTGTGTACATATGTGCGTGTGTGTGTTAGGCGGAGTCGTCTCTAATATAACTGGTAATTAAGGGGCATACAAACAGCACAGCACACAACAGACAGACAGCACAGACAGCTCTTCTGCCTCTCTGATGTTCTATCCAGTTACCATTTCCTCTCTCTAGGGTTTCCTCTCTCTCTGTTGGCGCATTTCAAATGCTGGCAACGTAATTTTCCCCAAAAATGACATGGACTCTATGGCCAGGCACTAGGAGTAACACAAAACTTATATAAATATATGTATGTATGTATATATGTACTATATGTACATACATACATATGTGCGAGGGTGTGGAATCTCAATAAAATATGCAAGGTAAGTGATATGGCAGACAGACGCCCCACAACTGCCATATTCTTCGCAGCATTCTCGTGCCCCCCGTTGCATCACCCTCCACTGGCCTCGGGTTATGGTAAAAATAAATTAAAAATTGTGAATGCATATTTTGCACATTAATTGAAGATGACCGCTCATTAAGCTCCATCCGTGGAACAGTGGAATAAAAGGAGCCTGCACTCGAATCGAAACGAATTGAATCGCCTGCGACGTCCTAATTGGAATACACTGGCCAACATGAGAATGGAATCGTATGCCAATGATATTGTGATCAATCCCGGAACTTATTATGCTTTGGCTTATTTTATAGCAAGTTTGAGGAATGCAATGCATTTATCGATTTGGTGAATTGATTAATCACATCTTCATTACATATGTACACATTTGCAGAATGAAGGGAATTTTTAAAGACAAAATAGAGACACAGAAACTGAGCAACAAAGCAGAGACCCGTCCCGCTCGTTATTAATTTTATTTGCTAAGAGCGAGGCACTGTTTTTGCTGAAAGAGCGAACGACAGAAAGAATTGCGGGAGTTTGCATTGCATGCAAGTAAGCGAAAAGAAAAAAACAAGGTACAGTTGCAGGCACGATCGAACATGTAAAAAAAAAACAAATGCTGCCAGCTCGGAAACGAAATCAGCCGATTGGGCTGAGATTGCGAATTGAGGAATTGCTGAGAGAGTAAGCGTGTGCATTGCCTGAATGAAGCAAAATTAAGATCAAGAGATAAAATAATTGCGACTGCAGTGCAGAAAATACAAAATACAAATTAAAGATTAAAGAACAGGAGCGCAGCCCGTCTGTCTCTCTCCCAAACGCAATATGGATCTCAATAATTTTCAGTTTCATTGAGAACCAGCTTGCCGAAGAAACCCAAAGCAAAACCAAGTTTCAAAGAACGATCTTTAGACATTTCCACCATGTAGATGGCTCTTCCATTTATCATGAGCAAATATACCAGGCTGTGCAGTGTAATCCACTGTAGTATTTGTAATACTCCATGGCCATGTAAATTGAGGCGCTTAAGCCTCACGGCCACGCCCCCATGCATTTCCATTCCACTGAAGCCGATAATTAAGATGTAAGGCAAGTGGGCGCCCAATCATTTCGATAAATATTTAAAACGACAAACGCGGTCAGCATAAATCAATGAAAATTGTGTGTTGCACAGCCAATGTCGAGCAATGGGAGATGGAGATTGCGAGTGTGGGGGAGCTTGGGAGTGGCAATCGCAACGGCAGCCAAATAAATAAACACATTCGGGCAGATTTATTAGCACGTATCCCAGCATACGGTCCATTTAGGCCCTCATTATGGTAAGTGATTCGCTGCCCTGCTGCTTCCCTTCTGCTGCTGCCTCTGTTCTGGCCATGGTTCCACAAGGGCGTGGAATGGCGTTTGGGCCATACCAGGAGTCAGAGTCGGCGGGCAATTGATTTGGCGTTTCCCTTTGATCGATTAGAGTCATCGAAGCAGCGCCCTTCGGCCCGGCTGCCTATTTACTTTTGCTATGAGAAATGGTCGTCGAGCCACTCCGAAATGTTTGCCATTTCATCACGAAACGCTCGAGTGGACTGCCCCTCGGACAGGGGGACTGTGTGGACGTAGTTTTCCACGTCCAGTGCACATTTGGGTCCTCATTTGTTTCTGTGGCACAAACAATTTGAATGGGAGGTAGGATTCTGAAAGTATTCAAAGTCTAGTCTTTAAGCTTGCAGCGACAGGAATAGGTTTTGGATACCTCAGTCCTACACAGCTATCTTTTGTCCCATCACCAGGATGCAGTTTCCCAAAAATTCCCAAAATGCAGCGATATGTAATATAAACGCAAATACATATGCATATTTATAATAAAATGTGGTTAATTGTGTAAAACATAACTGAAATTTTAATTAATAGCGTATTTTATGTACATTTTCTCGCATAAAACTCATTCTATGGCTAGTTTTTTGTTTTTTGGCTTCCTAATTTCCATTCACTCTCACAGAAAAAAAATACATTCTAGACTTTTTCCTTGGTGCATTTTCTGTACGTATTCACAACGAAAGCCGATGACTCCGTTGTTGCACACGCCGGAAGAAGAGACGTTACCGTGAGACCTGATGTTTTCTAACATCATTGATACTCACCCGCTCAACCTTAGGCGGATTTTTCTTGGGTTTTGATTTTTATGACGCCACTTTCTGCCTGTCCTTTTTCTTATTTGCTTATTGTCCTTAGCGTTGTGGGTTTCAAGGGAAAGGGATACTTAAGGTTCGACCCAACCCAACCATTTTGATAGTCATTCGCATTTGCCATTTTCCATTCCCATCGCTGCTTCCCTTCTGTGGGTTGGGAAAACAGTTAAAAATGTCGCTAATTTTATGACGGCGCAACTTTGGCACTTGTCAAATGAAAAATTTCATACCCCAAGGGCTACTTGGGGGACGGCTATGTGGGTGTGGGGGTCTGGGGTCTGGCCAAGTGGTTTTTATGCTAATGTGAACTGTGGGTGTGGATCTTTTCAGGTGGTCTTCAGTGGCCTCTAAGCAAACACGGGAGCCGCCATCCTTAAGCCAGTCGCCAGTCAACTGCGACTGTGACTGCGGCTGTGTCTGGTCCTGGTCTGCCTACTGTCGGGATGTTTTGTGTGTTAATTACTGCGGCGTGTGCAGGCACTTATGAATCATGACTTCCGTTTTGCCAGGCGGCAGCAGCAGCGGCAGCAGCAGCGGCAGCACCATTCCCCGCTTTCTAATTATGTTGCAATGGAGTTGGTTGTGGCAATGTGGCAGTGGTGTGGCACAAAGCAAACGGCAAGGCAAGGTAAGGCAAGGCAAGGCGACGGCAACAACAATTCAACCGCAAAGCATTTAGTTCATGTTGCACACGGAGCGGCACCCCCTGGAGAGCGTCCTGTAAATAGTTTACCCGAAATCAAGCAGCAGTATAAGGCCTAGCATGGTAGCAGGATGGATGCGGATGTGGATGTGGTAACTGCGAGTAGAGGTTGTAGAAGGCAGTGGGTGGATAGGCGGGTTGTCCATGGCCATGTGACTGCAGTGCCACACGGCAATCTCATAATAAAGGCATCTTTGCCTCTGTTTCTCTGCTTCTGCTGTGTGTGTGTTCTGTTGGCATCTTCTTAGTTGCCGCATGTGGCAAATGCGGTCGACCGTCAATTTGTGCAAATGCTTTCAGGCAAACGACAACTCAAGTCAGTGCGTGTTGCTGCTGTTGTTGTTACTCAACCAAATATGTCTTAATTCATTCGGATTAACAAATCGCTAGAGAGACAGAGAATGAAGACAGAAAAGGAATGAATGAATGAAAGCTACCATCCTTTTACTGGAATCCTGGAATTGTAGAATCCAACCCACCCCCCCCCCCCCCCCCCCCACCCACCAAACTGAAACAACGAAGCGTTTAAAATGTTTATTATATGCTCGTTTTATTTGCTTTGTGTTTTTGCCACTTTGTTTGCCTTCATTATGGCAGCACTCCACTCTCGCTTAATGTTCGGAGTAGTTTTCTTCACTTTCTGCCTGCCTGCCACTCTTTGTGGCAGGGCAGTTAAATGCAATACGATAACAATATGTTTGCTAAATATTAATAAATATATCAAATGTCACCACATGGGGCTACGACTGCTGCTTCCCATTTCCATTTGTTTTGTTGCTGTTTGCTATGGTAATATTTTACAAATAAAACTGAAATTTATACACACACACATTATTGCTAGATACTCGTGCATAATCACACGAGTACTTATGAGTCGTCTCAATTAAAACGGAAAAGTCTGCACGAATTTGTATGGTTTTCATCTTAGTGGCTATGATGTTTTAAAATTAATTGTTTTTATTTTTGATACCTTAATATCTTTTTCAATAGTCAAATTCGTGTCGATTGGGTTTGGGTTGGGTTTTTGGCTTTGTTTTTTTTTTAGTTTTTTGGGATTGGATTTATTATCTGATTTGATTCGTACTCCATTTCTATGGCTTTTATTTGCTTAGACACAGTTTTCACCATTTATATTTATAGGTATTTACTCTGGCATATATATATACTATACATACATATATATATCTCTTGGTAGAGTGCTTTCCTTTGCATTTTGCTATTGGATATTTATTTATGCACTTTAGCGGCCTTGTTTGATTTCAGTTTTTTGATTTTGTTTGTTTGATTAAATAACTAAAATTCGAGTTTAAATGCAATTCACCTGCAACGTTCGTCTCTTCTCTCGTGTTTTGTTTTTTTTTTTTGGCTCATAAAAGATTTATGCAACCCGAAAAATATCCAGAAATACATAAGAAAACGGCATACCATCTCGACTGAAGATGGTTCTCCACCACACACACACATACATGCAAACATACATATGTACATACATAAGTAAATTTGAGCTAACAACATTATAAATTCATAAATATTTTACATCAGTTATTAGTTATTTTTTTACTGTTTATATATGTTAGTTTTTTTAGTTGTTTTTGTTGTGTATTTTTTTAAATTTTTTTGGATAAACTTAGTACCATTTTTAATGTCTTTTGATATGACTTGATCATTTATTTTGTTTTTTTCATTTAATGGTAGTATCTCTGTATTTTGCCTTTTTCCACATAAAAAAAAATGCAGCTACAATAAGCGTTGATTTTTATACACTTACACTAGTAATACGACATTACGGCTAATGGCTATGGCTAAGCTATGGCTATGGCTACGACGTCTCCTTTTCGGATGCTCTCGGAAGTATGCGACTCTTGTTGTACGCTTGATTTTTCCCTACAATTTAAACATTATCTATCTTTTAGCCTGAACTTAAACCTAAACCTAATCCTAATAGTTGGTACCTACTTTTGCTCCTGCTCCTCCTGACTCTCCTGCCACTCTGGGGAAGTTTGGGATTATATATTAAAAAAATTCTCTGTGCAAAATCGCATTAATCGCTGCTAAAATCAATTTAAATTAAATAAAATCAAATAAAATACAAATTTAATTTAAGGCTAAGAAAAAGAAGATTCAATCTTGGTTAAGAGACTTTATATATA
Organism: Drosophila pseudoobscura; assembly: GCF_009870125.1. NCBI lineage: Eukaryota > Metazoa > Arthropoda > Insecta > Diptera > Drosophilidae > Drosophila > Drosophila pseudoobscura. The sequence goes on along the minus strand of NC_046683.1, from coordinate 67,784,232 downwards.
TCTTTCTTAATTTCGCTCAGCCACAAATAAAAACGATCGCCTCTCCTTTTCTTACCAGAGCCTTCTCTCCCTCCTATGTAGTGACCGCAGTGACGAAGAAGAGGATACAAAGGGATTGCCCCGAATGCCCTATCGAATTGTGGAATATGGAGAAAAAGAACCATACATAACATAAATCTGTGTGCAAAATCATCCTCATTTTTTCATGCTGCTCTCTCAAATCAAATCAAACAGTTTCAAATTCAATTAAAATAAATTTAATTAAAATTCTGCTGTCTGGGCCATTCGTGGGATATTTTTTAATCGTTTTTTGCATTCATGGATTCAAACGATGGGCTTAAACTATTTTCTTTATTTAGCGCTAATTAATTTATTACAATATTTATGTAGGACCCCTCGCCGCCACCTCCCTTCGACACTTCGTCTTGTTTTCATTAGTTTTTTGTTGTGTGTGTGTTTTCTGTAATTTAATTATAAACAAATATGCGACTACAAATCCCGCAATGAAAAGAAAAACAACAACAAAAATATGAATGAAAATCCCTCCGTTTTGAGCCACTTAATATCGCGTGTCCCATTTTCCATATTTTATATATTTTTTTTCTGTTAGGTATTGAGAGAGTTTTGTGTGTGTGTGTGTGGGGGGCATGGCATATTTGTGTTCTTATTGTTTATTACTAAAAAAAAATATTAATCAGTCATTTGAATGCAATGAATTGCATTGCACTATGTGTATGGCCTATACGTGTATATATATACATATATGTATATGCATATGTATGTAACTGTACGAGAAGTATGTGTCATATCCGTACACAGATGAGAGCATACATTTTTTGAATATATTTATGGTTTTTTTCTTCTCCTACCCATTCACTCGCCCACCCTGCTTGCGGGTCACCAAATGTTAACAGTAATGCAATAATTTATACGCCCGACATTGCCTTTTGCTGACAGGCTAAAAGAATTTGCCAAATGATTACACAGCGGCCTTTAAACACACACACACACGCATGCACGAACATACGCATAAATATAGTGTTAGTGAAATTTATTGTGTAATGCGCTTTCGCACTTGTTTAAAGATTAATATCCGTATCGGACACTGACCCCCGACCACCCTCGACTGCCCGAAAGGATGCGGCTGTATCTCACTTAATAGCTACAGGCGAGAGGGAGTCCTTACTTGCCATAGGGATGCTGCTGCTGCTGCTGGTTGATGTCCGGCGAGTGGCGCATCAAAGTGGCGCTACCGCTGCCCGGCGATAGGCTACCCTCGTGGCTGCTATTGCAGCTGATTGCAGTAGGTGCCGCTCCCGCTCCTCCCATCATCTTTTCCGTGTCCTGGCGACTGTTGGCCATTATGCGGCGTATTGTGGGCGCGCAGGGTGTGCGTCAGAGGCGCGATTCCTGCGCGTGTTCATGTCAAACCTGGCCATGAGCATTCATGTGCAGGGCCTCGACGCCGCCATCGGCGCCCTGGTTCGATGAAAGCTGTGCGGGTGGATAATACTGCAACGAGGCGCAATTGAGATACTGTGCGTGGATTAGTAGACGTAATCACTGAGCGTTGCTGAATGTGCGTTAAAAATAGAAATAGAGAGAGAGAGAGAAAGAACCCCATTCCACATTTCTGTATTCACCCACTACTCACCCCGACGCGTCCATTGTCATAGTCGCGGCTCGCTTGGATAGTCAATTTCGCCTTCGAATGCATTGTGTCCGTCAGGGAACTTCTTTGATGTGTGGACGGCGGCATTACGCCCGGCACTCCCCCGCTATTCTGTCCATGCAGCATCATAGAGCCATTGGCCTTGCCCAGGCTGCCGCCGACGCCCATCGCACTGCCAATGGCAATGCCCATAGGACCATGCCCGTTGGAGCCGCCGCCGCCCGAGGAACGGCCATCCTTTCGACGGAAACAAAACTCTAGAATGGCCACCAGCACGGAGACTAGAAGGCCGCCAATCAATATGTAGAATATACCGGCCACATTGCTCAGCGAGAGTTCATTGTGCGAGGCCTCCTGGCCGTCCGTTTTGCATTCCGTTTTGTCGTACCACCATTTGTTGCGCAACTTGATCAGCTCGCCGTTCTCCTTGAGCGTTAGGACGGCCAGATTGATGGGATCCCTGTTGAATAGAGAATGTTCCGGTGCTCTTTTGTTAGATATGTGTGCCATTCCCCCTCTTAGATGTGGCATCAATTTCTGAAGCCCAGCCAGTCCCAATCCCATACCCCCTCAAATACTCACTTGAGGGCAGAGCCGAGCGGCGTGGCAATGCCAAATCCCTTTGTATCCAGATTGCGGCCCACTTTCATTGTGTCGCATGGCTCCCTGGCGTTTACATATTCATTTTTTGGCGACTCCACCAGCAAAGCATACTTGCCCTTGGAGGTGCGCACGCGTTTGATACCCTCGTCGTACGTATGCACAAAGACGTTCGGCCGGGAGTTCATATATTCCCACATTTTGTTGTGTAGTGCGATTTGGGAGCGCTGGCCATATGGAAAGAGATAGACAGAAAGGAAAAGTTGGGAACGGAGGGACAAAAAATGAAGGGAATCTCGGCACACACACTCCAGTACATATGAATGGAGGGACACCAGTAGAATTCGAGTAGAAAAGTTTAAGTGCAATGGTTCCTATTCATATGCTAATAGCTGTAGACTTCTTATGCATGACAGAGGGCAGCAGAAGAGGCTTTAAGTTTCTTTAAAAACATTCTCCAAATAAATATAGCAATAAACGAAACAAAAAACGGGAACGTTGTGAGTTGCTGCTATGACCGCAACTCTACATCTATACCCAATACATAGTCAGTATGGCTATATTCAGCGACAAAAAGGGGGTGCGAGAAAGACAGAAAATCGGTCAGAACGTGTCGTCGGGCGCTGCGTAGCCACTGCAAATCGAGTTGTTCCTTTTGGCTATACAAATTATCCGATCTGATCCAGATTCAGCAATCTGGTAGACATGATCACTCTCTATGATTGCGATTTTTATTTTTCTTATCTTCTAAATTGTGGATGCCACAGATTTTCGTCCGCTCGCTTCTAGCGATAGGCAAAGCCGACCATGAAACTAGTCTTTTAAAGAGAGACAGAGCGAGAAAGAATGAAATTGATCTGGCTCAGATCCAGCAGTCTAGACGGTATACTCATTCTCTACGATTCTGCCCGTCCGTCCCTATGAGCGCCCAGATCTCAGAGACAATAAGAGCTAGAGCAACCAAATTTGGTATCCACACTCCTGTGATATCGAACCTGCATAAGAGTATTTCAAAATTCGCCCACCCCTTTCCGCCCACCAAAGGTATATTTGTAGAGTTGCGGTCGCAGCAGCAACTCACATCGTTCACCCTCGTTTTTTTTTTTTGCTTTTCTTTTAGGGCGGATTAAAGATGAAGAGAAGGGTACCAAGTAGAGGTCGTAGACAAATTGCTTTTTATTCCTTTATTACTTTTTTCTGTTTTTGTCTATTGCAAATTAATCCTTATCTGAAAAGGCATCCCCAGCCAGCACGTCCGCCGGTCACAGATCACACATTTTAATGGATTTTTTTGTCTTTTGATTTGTGCGTGTGTGCGTCTGCTTCTGTGTGTGTGTGTGTGATTCTTTTTTGAGTGGGATGTGTGTGTGTCTTTTGTGAGGGTTACCAAAAATGAATTTGTCTTCTCCTCGATTGCTGCCACTCAATGAGGCACTCTTATTTGGAATGCCCATCCAGGCACAAGGATGGAAAGGTATGCTTCACTCACCCTAAAGAAATCCCAGGTGGAGCCATGCAACAGAGTGCCATACTGGACCTCCGTCTGCATGGCCAGGTCCTCAGCCGAATTAATCGGCGTCACCATGCGCTCGACGGTGAGGAATGCCGCCAGATTGGCTGTGTACGAGGAGATGAGTATCAAAGTGAAGAAGAACCAGGAGGCGGCCGCAATCCGCCCCGAAACGGAACGGGGCGACAGATCACATCCCTGCTGCATGAAGGCGGCCAATGAGAACCAGAAGCTGTTCCAAATGCTGAACTCATTCACTGCCGATGTCGATGACCCACTGGACACCGAAACGGAGGCAGAAGCAGCGGACGCGGAGATCGCCGCCTGCAGGGCAGCGGCACCGGCTGCCGACTGTGCCCCGGGTGTGGGCGGGCCGGGGGGCATGGCCGGCACTGCCATCGGTCCGGTTGCACCTCCAATGATGCCGGGCGGCTGCTGATTGGCAAGTTGTTCGTGATGTGCATGCGGATCTGTGTAAGTAGAGGAGGAGATGAATACGAGAGGCATATACAAAATGAAACCGCAGGCAGGGCAAACGGGTGCTTAAAGGAGGATGCAGGAGTACGTGCCCATGTCGACTGTCCAACTTTCAATCATTTCGTTTGGGATGCTTGGTTTTTTGCGCCTCTGCTCTAATTGATATGCAATCAAACCCATAGCCAAGTCCACCTCAAACCCTCCCCGGTTCAGTGTTCAGTCCACCATTTGCTTCAATTGCAAAGCCATTGAGTGCCACACAGAAAGCAATGATGACATTGCTGGCTCGCCCTGCCTTGCCTGATGTCTGATGCTGGATGCTGATTCTGCTTCTAGCATGGGCTTCCAGTCATGTCCTGCCATCTAGTCATGACAGGTTTTATTTTGCACTTGGTATATCCTTTCGGTTAGGATAAGGTTCCTACGTTTTGTCTATTCTCTCGCTTTTTACACTGCACGCTGACTGCATACCAAATTTTGTTTACTTTTCCCCGCCAAAATTACATTAAGGATGTGTTTTACAGGATATGCGACTAGTATATTGTTATGAGAGCACTGGACGGGGCTCTGTCTCTCCGTCCGTCCGTCTATCTTTCCATCTGTCCATATGCGGACATTTCGGACTTTTGATTGCCAGCATCCAAATTGGAATGGAAATAATTGAATTTCTGACGAAAATCAAATACAAATTGAATACATAAACAAGTTCAAATCGAAGTCCAAATTTTCCCAAAATTCAAACAGAAAGAAAACATGAAACTTATACGCATTTATTCGCCCTTTTTCTGCAGCAATCCTTCCTTTAATTTTTCCTTCCACTCGCTCACAGGTGTCCTGTAGAGAACACCTGTACACTCACCTGACGGCTGTGATTGTTGCGGCTGCTGTTGCACGAGACGCCATTCATGTGGCGAGAAGCGTGACACAAAAAACAGCACAATGCTCACTCCAATGTAGCTGAAGATGACGCTCACCTGTTGAAAAAAGAAACAACAAGAAACGGTAAAGATAAACCGGGAACATGAGATCCTTGTGGGCACGGGGGAAACATGAAGAGAGAGGCTGCCGCCTGGCTGCTGCCTGGCTATGTGTATGTGTGGTACCTTCTAATGATTTTTTTCATTAAATTTTCTTAACTAATTGAAGCGGAAGCGGAACGGGGCCAGGATGTTCCTAGGAAAATAACGAAACATTAACCTAATGGTGAGACGATGCTGGTGGGGGGCGTTTGAGGGGCAAGATAATGCCTGGCCCCAAGGACATTGACAGGAGAAGAGGCTCCAGGTTTTGTCTGGAGCAACTGTTGCCACTGTGTGGAATGAGGATGGCGAGGGAGGGGGAGGTGCCAGGGTGTCTGCCTGCTGTCAGCACCTGAATGGCTGCCATGGAAAAGCGCCTTCTTTTGTGTGCTGCCTGAAGGCGAAAGGTGTGTCCTTGTCGTTTTGTCGCTTCTGCTGCTGATGCTTTCATATGCCTCAATGGCATCACCACACAGCCAGCAGCACACAGACACATCCTTACGCCTACTCCTACTCGTACTACTCCTAAGGATTGTTCCTTCCTGCCTTTCAGGCTTGTATGAGGATATATCCTGTGCTGCTCCTTCCTTTCAGCTGCTGTTTGTGTGTGGCAGCAGCTAAAATGCTTCATTTAATTTATGATACATTTTTGTAAAAGACTTTTTTATTAGCTTGTTAACTTTTGCGCCTTTTTGCCGCTGCCTTTTGGCCCAAGCCCTTTCCCTTTGCCTTCTCTGATTTCCCCCCCGTTCCCCTCACACCATCTCTGGCTGAAAACTAATTTGCATTTGTAATTTTTTTTTAGCTCATGTCAAATTACGCATTTGCTTTCACTTTCACTCTCTTGCTCTCTGTGACTTTTATTAGCATTTAATTTTGCATTTGTCGCGCTGTCAACACGCTTTGACTCTTTTGAGATTTGCCTCTCCCTCCCGCCTCCTCCACCCCCAAATAAAAACAAAAATCCCTCCCGATAACCGCGAACACCATGGCAAAGCTACTGTGTCCCCTTTTAATACCCTGTACCCCTGTTGTCAGGGGTATGTTAAATTCATGTAGGCAACCACAAGCACAGAATCATACAGAATAATCATATCTAACAGATTCGCGAATCTGGTTTCAATAGAATCATTATTATTGCCGATATGAACATATGAAGTATCATTTGTTTCGTTGAACTCCATGCTCTGGGAACCCTTTTACTGCTAAAGAAAAGCTATTTTAGTGCATACTTTTAGGGCTGCCTTCGAAAATCGAATACAAGGTATCTTGGTGGCAAGTCGATACTGAGACTTTAAAGTTTTTTTTAAGAACAGTTTTTTATGTTGCGTAAATTTAAAAACCAGCATCGTGATAACAGCGCGTTAGGGAATGACGGCACTGAGCACAAAAACCTATCCCCAACTCGTAATTTGTTTAATTGTCAATCCGCTTGCCCCTCCGTCCACCTTCGAGCTCCAGCTAATATCGTTGCTGCCACTACTATCCTTCAAGCCTGGCTGCAACATAAACATAAACATCAACTAAATGCTCATACAAATTTGATGGGTTTGCCATTTATTTAAACAGCTCCTTCGAGCCAACATCTAAAACTTTGGACACGGAGGGAGACTAGCGTAAAATTTAAAACTTGACGGCCACGTAATTTTCGTGCCCCCTGCCCGTGTCCTGCCGCAAGCCCTGCTTAGGTCCTGCCACTTCCCACTGTTTATACGAGTAATGTAAGAGCAAAAACAAAAAAGGCAGTAGTAGTGGCAGTGGTAAAAGCACAAAAAACTTTGTCGTTTACTCTATTAAACTTTGAGGGGGGGGAGCATAGCATAGGAGAGCAGAGCAGCAGAAGAGCAGCTTACGTGGCGGCGGCTGCTGAAGCTCAAGTTGAAGCCCAGAAACCAGAAGAAATAAATATACAAGTCGCAAACTTTTGCAGGCCGCAAACTTTGTCCGAGGAGAAGGCCCCATCGCACGGCATAGCACGGAGAAAAACCGAGGGAGAAAAAGAATTGGCGGCGCAGAAATGAACGAAGAAATTGTTTAAAAAACTTTACTCATTTGTATGCAGGGCAATTTCTGCAACATTTTGACTCGTTACGCAAGTAAAAATAAACACATTCCACGAGCTGTTTGTGCCACATTGTAGTGGCATCAGCAGGACAGGAAATAATTAGAAATCTAAAGCCAAAAACAAGATGCGCTCGTAGAGGCGATGTTTTACTTTCAAATATCAATAGTTGCAAGTAAATCTTCATTACAACCAAAGGGACTATGATGCAAGGAACAAACAGCGTCCGCAAAGAGACTCCCGGCACTATCTTTTGGGACCATCCTTTGGTGCTTCCTTGCTGTGTGCAACGCATCGCTGAGCGCCAATGAAGCGGAGTGCAACAGGGAAGCAAGCAGTGGAGGAGCAGCCATATACGCACCCAAATTTCCTGTGATAAAGGATTCATGAAGCTGAACACTCCGGGCGTCTGCTTCACTGGCTTCTTAATCATGATTGAAATGCCCAGCGACATGAACGGCTTGCTAAAGTCGATGACACGTTCGCGTTCGGCGGTAATCGTCATGGCGGCAATCGCAATATCCGCTTCCTGCAACAGAACAGAACAGACCAGAACAGAAGTGGGAGGATGGAGATGGAGCCATCCAAGGAGATAGCGCCCCGCTGTCTGCCATCGTGTGGAGGAGGCACTTACCTTGCGCACCAGCTCCCCCACCATTCCATCCCATCCGCCGTGGGTCTTTGACTTCTCTGAACCGTAATTGCCATCCTTGACCAAACGGAGTTCATCTGCAGAGTAAACGGGGGTGAACAGAGGGGGTGGAGTGGTGGTGATTAAGCAGCTTGAGAGAGAGGGCCTCGTCTCGTGAATTTACTCACAATTAATGCCCAATTCCTTGGAGAGCAACTCGGCGAGATCCTTGCAATAGCCCTCGAAGCGTTCATTGCCGTGCAACTTCTCGCCAAAGGCCGCCTTCTTCAGCATTATGTACGGCTCCTCCAGTACAGTGGTCACTATGTATGTGCGATTCTTCTCAAACTCCACATGCGGACGCAAACGCACATACTTGGCATTCAGTGGCTGCAGGCCGGCATCGTCATTCCACTCGGCCACTTTTACCTGTGAACAAAAAAAAATAAGTTGAAAGTAGAGATGTAGAAGCCTTAAATATTGTGTCCGATCGTGTCCGATAGTACGCCTGCCGCGGAATATGGTTAAGCCAAAGCGTGGAACAGCATGCACGGAACCATTCGCATGGTTCAACAAGTTTGGTTGCGATAAAGCAGGTTCGATCAAAACTTCCGTTTTAAGACAATCTTGAGTGAATCGAAACTTGTTTCGAATCTCCTCTGCAACCATTAAATGCGGTTGTTGTTGCTGTTGTATCAAACCGTTTGACTCAAACTGAGAGTAAAGTAAATGATCGGGTGACTGATTGCAGCAACTCCTTTACGAATGATAAATAGATAGAGGAAGGGAGTGATAGAAATATACATACCATGGCACTGTTTACTGTCATCTCGACAACATGCAATGTGTAATTGATGCGTCTGCCGTCATCATTGAATTTGATGTCACCAGTAAGACCCTCGATTTCCACCTGCGGATAAAACAAGCGATGGAGAGAGAGAGAGAGAGAGAGAGAGAGAGAGATTAAAACATCTACATACATCTCTCTGTGTGGGTGTGTCTTTAATTGCTTTCGGTATCAATGTCGTTTCATCATCATCCACATCTACATCTCCATCATCATCATCCTCAACCTCTCTAACGCTCACCTTTCTCAAATAACGCGATATTTTATCACCATGCTCCCAGGCATTCACCCAACCCTTCGCCGTATTACAGTCCAATGCTCGCGACGACGTGGAGGCACCATTGGATCCAGAATCGATGCCACCAGCACCGCCGCCGCCACCTCCACCACCGCTGTGGGTACTGCTATTGGCATTATTGCTGTTGTAATTGTTGTAACCATCGCTGGACGTCGAAGCAGCGGCCTGGGCTACCATTAGATTCTGGCTGCGACGCTGCTGCACATTGTTCCTGAATTGATCCGGTTTCTTGCGCAGGATTTTATTGAACGCCTCGACCAGAACGAACACAGCATCGTACATGAGAGCAGCCTGGGCCTAGAAGAGAGTTAGTACAGGGTTGTTGAAAGGGGAAGGTGTTTTATGATTTAATGAGTGCATTAAACGGTGTTATTCACAATTTTCCCGACCATTGCCCTGTGCAGAGCATCCAGCAGGCTTCAAACCAAACCCATATTTCGCCTTGTTTATTCCATCACGCTGGGCTCGCTCCCACCGGGTGTTAAGGTTTAGCGGTGATCTAAGAAACGTGTTGCATATTAAAACCCCGACTTTAATTTAATATTTAATCACTGGCAGTGTTCTTAAAGTGAATTCTCGGTAAACAGATACTGAGAATCCGAAAGAATGAGAGACTGAGAGAAACGGAATGCTGCCACACAAAGGCTTTAATGTGAATTTCCCCCCTAAGCATACAGTCAAGTCAAATAAACATGGTCAAAAGAGAGCAGCAGCCAGAGCAGTGGCTCTGAAGCGTGATACGGCGATGGAATGAGAGGACTGTGTCGTCCAGTGGATGGCTGTCTGCCTGACTGCCCCATGCGGCTCGGTCCGTGCAGCAGCAGACCAACATTTAAGCGCCACAAAGTGAAATCTTTGTCAACAAGGATAATGCCAAGGAAATACAAATATAAACAGCCAGCGCAAACGCAAACTAAACCAAAACGCAGCCTCTTCTCTGCTCTCTATTTCTGTGTGTGTGTGTGTGTGTGTGTGTGTGCATGTGTATCTGTGTGACTATGCCAACAATGACAAGGACAACGGAACAGCAAGGACACATGTGCCTTTGACTGCAAGTCCTGCCCCTCAACTAAAAGTGAAATCTGCTGCTATTTGACTACACCGAACAGAACAGAGAGAGAGAAAGAGAGGTACACAAACAGACAGGCAGCGCAGAGCAAGCGACAAAGCGCCGCAAACTAGATGCTGCTATATGGCTATGCCCCTTCCGGATGCAAACATTAAATCCCCCAGCAAATATTTAACAACCCCGTACTGTACTGTACCCCTACTGTACTGTACTCCTGCCATGGTCATGGGTGTGTCCCATGTGTCCCTCTTACCGAAATCGATTCACGGCCAGCCCCCACACTCATCTGTGGGTCCAGTCGCTTCCAACTGTCGTAGAAATCGCGCACCAGCCGCCGATTGGTATCCACAATGCGAAAGCCCGTAATGTTAATGGCCCCAAATTCGATTATCTCACTCTCCCAGCGATCGTCCATGACCTGCAAATGGAGACAATAGAAATAAGTTTCGGTGTTTTTGGGTCAGAGTGCATGGGAGATGGGGGATGGAAATGTGGCATGCAACTTACCAAACCACTCAGCAAATAGTGATAGGTGCGACGTCCCAAGCGCAAATCGCGCACATGCTGGATAAGTATTTGTTTGGCCATTTCCGTGGGACAGTCGAGGACGATGTGCTTGCTAGTGAAGCGTCCGAGTTGCTCCAGCGTGTGCAGGAACTCTATGGCCATGCTGACATTGGATATGCGCTTGACCAGCTCCACTTGAAAGGACTCGTTACCGGGCTTCAGGCCCTGATAAATTTGCTGCAGGCGCAGGAGGCCTGCGAATGGAGAAGGGTGTGTGCGTGTGTGCGTGTGTGCGTGTAAGTGTGATCCTGTTAATTAACTGAGTTTTCGGCGGGCAGGAAGGAGGGGCACAGTCGCTCACAGATCCAATGCGATGCATGCATACATTAGGAAAAGGCACACAAATTACAACCATCAACAGTTTTGCGAGTCGTTAGCCACTGCTGAAAAGGAATGAGCCCCATGCCTCCCATGCCCCTCGGGGCAGGCGCCCTCGCCTCTCGCTCGACCGAGGAGTATCCCTTATAAACAATGCAAACATTTGCAACTCTTACAGATAGACAGGAAATCTTCAGGGGGAGACAGGGATGGGTTGGGGTGGATAGATGGATAGACAAAGGGCTATACTGCACAGTCCAATCCACCCGACAAACAATCAAATTCGAAAAGAAATTAAATTTTTGTATTTCCAGAAAATCCCAACGTTTAAAGGAGTTAAATTGTTCGCAGAATATTTTGTGTACTCCTTAAGCGACTTGATAATAGATTTTTATAGTAAAGTACACTCACTCTCTTACATAGCTGTTTAGCGTACACTCAGAGAAAATTAATTTAATATTCGGTTTTAAATACAATAGTTGTGAAATTATATAGAACTCTCTTTGATTTAAGTGTGATTTTAAGTGATTTAAGTGAAGTGTATTACAAGCATTTTTATTATTATGATTAATTTTTAGTTTAATATATATAATATACATATTTTTTAATATACACACGTCGGCATAAGTATTTTGACAAAGCTCTACGCAACATTTAGCGTTGAATTTTGACGAATTGCTACGTGTTACAGCTCTCTTATCTGATTTACCGCTAACTACATGAATGCAAAAAGTATATTGCAAATTATCTTCGTAGTTGTATTTTGCGTTTTGTTAATATGCTTCTTATTCTCGTTCGTAATCTGATTTTGGCTGGACAAAAGTATTTTGTCAGAACTTCAATTAATTTACATTGATCTGCTGTCGATAGAAAGCGAAACCATTATTACGGATTATCTCAGTTTAGAGATTGTAAATGCTGATAAAAATTGTTTTCGTTCAATAATTTGTGAAATATGAGTAACCGAAAGGAATTCAGTGAATCTCTTAAAAATGAAATAATAGTGAAGTTCAACTCTGGTATTTCAGTGCAAAATATCAGTAGATTATAGTATATTTCACGTCAGACAAACTGCTATAAAAAAACAAATTTAAAAAAAACCAACACTGCTAAAAACGCTACACGTTGTGGCAGACCACGAAAGAAAACTGCCAAGGTAGACACTTTTAGTTTGCGGCAATTTAAGCAGGATGTCTTGAAAACTCCTCGATCGGTTGCCAATGACTTGAAGGAAACAGGAAATTTTGATGTCAGCGAACGGACAATACGTAGAGGTCTTAAGGAAACTGATTTTTGAACATATATTATCAGAGCTATAGTGCAAATAACACAGCGCAATAATTTAAAGCGCCTTGAGTTTGCCAAAAAATTAATCGGCAAATAATTTTAATTTTGGAAAAATTTTTTATTGAGCGATGCAAGTGCTTTTCAGTTTCACGGCTCAAAAAAAAATTGTTTTCGTAAGAAACCTAAAAGAACGTCGCAAAAAAGTGGCACCTATATGTGTAAGAGCGATCCATGGAGGTGGGACCATAATGTTGTATGGATGCGTCGCCTACAACGGCTCGCGAAATTTAGTTCCTGTTGATGGTAGCATGAATAAAGACAAATATTTGGAAGTGCTAAACATTCACGCTTTCTCCTCTGGAGGTAATTTTATTGGGGAGTCCTTTACCTTTAAAGAGGACAATGCCCCGTGTCATAAAGCTAAAGTCGTTACCCAATTCTTGAAGGACATTGGGGTTAATACTTTGGACTAGCCGCCCCAGAGCAAAGACTTAAACATTACCGAGAATCTCTGGTCTTCTATAAAAAGAAACCGGACTCCAAATTTGACAAGGAACCGTAAGAATATAATCTGAGAGGTGAAATCACTCTGGAGAGAAATTCTGCTGGCTTATATCCACAGCTTAGTAGAGTCAGTTCCGAGACGTCTGCAAAAGGTGATAGAGGCAAAGGGAGGATATATATTTTACTGATTCATCATATAAAGTTAGTTCGTTCCATTAGTTTTTTTTTTTTTTTACATTTTATAAAATGTCAAAATACTTATGCCACCGTCTGTTTGGGAATAATTAATTTTCATTTCACAATAAACCCACTTATCATACTTTTTTTACATATTGTTAATAGCTTAATATAATACCTATCTACGATAAATAAATATAGATTCTACTTTGAAAAAAAAAGAAGTTACAACCGAATATGTTGTGCATAATTTTTGTCAAAATACTTATGCCGATGTGTGTATACATATACATATATATTAACTTTTTTAATCTACTTAAAAATCAATTTAAAATAAACATAATAATATATAAATATGTGCACAATATATTTTAAATAAGAAATATAAACTTTTTTTAAATAAGAAATGTGTTTAATTTAAATATAAAATATATATCAATCAAATATGTATTTTCATATTTTGTCTCTCAGTGAACATTCTTCACAGAACATTCAGTTTTCCTTGTCTCCTGGGCATTGGCATTTGCTTTGGTCGAAAAATAGGCCATAGACACAGACACTGACCCACAAAACATCCATATGCACAAGGGCTGATACCCATCATACACCTGACCCCTTGCCCTTTTGTGTGCACAACAAAAGCCAAAGGAGCAAAATCAGTTTCAATTTGAAATTTACCGAAAACGGATACAAAGATATCCAAAGATATACAATGTACATTCCCTCTGCACATGGTCCAACAGATACTCAGGGACATGGCTTTGTTTTTGGGTTTCGGGCAGGGCAGGGCATGGCCAGGCCAAGTTTCATTTTCTTGCTCCCCACACCCGGCTATCATCCTTCTAGGGCATGGAATTATCAGCACTGTTGTCCTGCCTGCCTGGCAGCCATCGTTTGTGCCACATCGTTGTGTGTGATATGCGCATGAGATTCCTCTGCGAGTGCAATTTGCATTTGTGTTTATTGAGTTATGGCTGCAACTAACTGCCGCTTCGCCCATCCCAATTCCATGCCTCATGCCTATGCCGCATGCCCATGCCCCATAGCTCCCATGCAGCCAGCTTTCATTCGCACTTAAAACGAGATGGTAGAACCCCAGGCCCTGTGGCACTAGTCAAAGCTCAACGACTCGATGCGCCTGGGTCTGAGATGGAGCGATGGAGATGGAGGGAGATGGAGAGACGGAGACGCACACAAGCCCAACGGAGAGACAGACAGATGATTTGTATTACAGCAGCTACGCAGCAAACAAAAGGAAAAGAAAAATGTAGTAGTAGTAAAAAGCAAAGAGGAGCAGGCGCTGGAGAAGGAGCTGAGAAAACTGAGGAGCAGAAGACAGGAAAAATCTCTGACTTGCTTTCTCTCCTCCACTGAATGTCGCATGAGACATGGCATGGCGCTGGCTGCAGCTTCGAATGCGCCTTCAATTTATGTTTGCGGATAAAATGGGATTTGCTTTTTGCTTCTGGGCTTCTGGCTGGATTTTTGATTTAGACATTGTCGGTGGCATGCCCCCGCTCGAACGCCCCAGAGTGACAGAGTGTGAGAGAGAAGGAGAGAGGGAGAAAGAGATAGGAAGAGTACTCAATACATTTCCAATTTGTTGTTGCTTTGATTTGCACTACGTATGTATATGTAAGAGGCGGAGGTTTTTGGTTCAAGTTTTGTTCTTCTTCTTTTGATAGCGACGGCATGGCGGTATATATGTACATATGTACATATATATGTATTTATGTGCATACATATGTCAAAGTTCAAGGGTATGCTAAGGGTATAAAAATGCTTAGAAATAGCCTCAGAGGCTATTTAAAAAAATACTCAAAATTCGATTTGTGGTGAATATGGATGGTGTGTAACGTCCAAAAGAAATCGTTTCCGACCCCACAAAGTGTATATATTCTGGATCAGCATCAGCCGAGTCTATTGAGCCCTGTCTGTCTGTCCGTCCGTCCGTCTGTCCGTCTATCCGTCCCTACCAGCGTCTAGTGCTCAAAAACCATAAGAGCTAGAGCAACGAAATTTTGTATCCGGACTTCTGTGATATGTCACTGTTACAAGTATATTTAAAAACTTCGCCCAGCCCACTTCCGAGCTAGTCTTACTCCATTGATCACCTGATTGAGGGAGAGAGAGAAAGCTGGTATGCTCTCTCTCGATGGAGTAACGGCCGTACATTTCCCATTTATTTTAGTGGTTATTTTTTTGTGAAGTTTGAAGAGAATTAGCGAACGTATAGCGACATCTGAGGCTAGCGATGGCAGTGCTTTCAGGAGTGCTGTTGAATATGCGTATGTGAGGCAGAAAAAGATATTTTTGCGAGAGATGGCGATAGATATCGGGTAAATATAGCATTAAATCTCATCTGTTGTATGTGGCATATGCGTGCGTGGGGCTACAAACAGATTGAAATATTGAATTATAATCTTTAGGACTTTCAACTGCAAGACCTAAAGAATTCTTGCTCTCATTGGGGACTTTGGGTATCAAAAATGTCTTGAATAAAAAATGAAATTTTGTTTCCGTGTCTCTCTCTCTCCCTCTCTCTGTGTGTGTGTTTCTGTGGAGATGTGTGCGTGGCCATTTTTTGCTGTGCTGTTTTCTCGTTGTGCAATAAATTTTCTGCCTTGCCTTTTATACAATTTCATTTGCTGCCACTTCCTTTTCCTCTCTCCTCCTCTCTCCCTATTTTGACATTCGCTTCCATTCGCTTGGCTTGTGTTTGGATTTGATTTTCGGTTGTTTTTTTCGATTTCGAGATTTGCCGCTTGGATTTGGAGTGGTATCGTATCCAATGTGCGTGTGTGTTTGTTTGTGTGAGTGTTAGTGTTGTGTATCTATGTGCATGAATCGGAAAATCGAAAGTGTAATTGAAGAGCATGCGGTGCTGCGGCGGTGGCGGCGGTGGCGGCGGCAACCGAGGATTTTGTTTTATTTCATTTTTGATATGAAAACATTTTTGTGGCTCACCCCGTGGCATAGAATACGAGTACCCCGGCCCGCCCCATCCCGCCTCGTCCCGCCTCTCCCCTCTCTGCCTTTACCACTCTTTGAATCCACATCCGCTTTCTCATATGTATCTGTGTGTGTGTGTGTTTCCGTTGATTTTGTATTGTTTTATTTCAAGGCTGTGGCCGGTTTAGGGGGATTCCTCTTTCATTTTCGTTTATGTAACGAATTTAATTTACAATTATATTTATATATACATTTTTTTTTTGTGTTGAGGGCTTTTTGGAGCCGAAATCCAATTTATTTCGAGAACAGAAAACGAATTGAAAATTGAATTTAACAAAAATGGCCAAGAGACCAAAGATGCAGCAGTGCCTGCCTGTCGCCACTATTCCAGCTTTTATCTCTCCAGAGGCTATGCAAATCTGTCAACAGCCACGCCCACGTCCCACGCACGCATATACATATATAGCTCTAGTTGAGTGGGGCTCAACTATCACTTAGAAACGCACACACCCACAGATATGCGAAAGGCAAACAAGACAATTTGTTATGTTAAACAAAAGTTAGTTTTGCGGAAATGAAGTTTTCCTGCCTTCGGTAGCGACACCATCAAGCAGGAGATGCAAAAGATACATAGATACAAAGGAGCGAGAGGGAGATACAGATTGTGGACACATCACACATCAGATATGTCTATATGTATGTATGTATGTATATATGTACGATAGTTAACAAGTAAGACATTTTACCACGCATATTTTATTTTATGCAGAAACTGAGGGGCAAAAGAAGATATAAACAAATGTAATTATTATAAGGAAGTTCTTTCACCCCCTCACAGTGCCAGTCTGCTTCTTTCGCACCATTGATATTTCTGGACAAAGTAATAGAAGAAAATGATTTCCTGGAAAGGAAATTGAAGGGAATGCTCACGCTCTCTCGTTCGTCTTCAAACGAATAATTTACAAAATGAACCCATTAATTTATGCATTAAATCGCTTCAACTTGATCTACTGCTGCCCTCCGTAATTAGGATACCAAAAAAAAAAAGCAAAACAGAAAAAATTCCTGGGCTTTAAGTGCCACGCCCTAATTTGGCAGCTTGTTAGGGCTTGAGTTTTTATACTGCTGACCTGCCTGCCTGCTGCTCGTTGTGCTATCAAAAACTTTGCTGCTTTAATTACTTACAAAATGCGTCCTGTACGTCCGGCGTCCTCGTCGGCCCCATTCGGTTACGGGGAAAATTATGCTGACAAGCTCAAAGGCTTTGCGCATATGTTTTCAATGGCCTCGCAACAGGAACAGGAGACTGCGAGTTTCAGGGGGAGGGGGCCCCAGGCAGCATTAAAAGTATCAAATAACATGAAAGTGAAAGCGCAGTAAACCCCATAATGGTTAAATTAATGGCAGTCTTGCTGGAATGGCAGCAGTAGCGGAAGTAGGGGCAGGAGCAGTAGTAGCAGGTTGAGCAAAAACACCGACAATAGCAGGAGCAGGAGTACCCCGAATGAACGGAACGGTGTGGAGCAGTAGCCACATTTTGGGCCATTGTCTTAACGAAATTTGCGCTGCCATTTGACGCAGTTTATGCAAATTTCAGCCAGTGATTTAAATTATGTAGTACATTCTCATTCCTTTCCACGTTTTTTCTCTCTCTCTCTCTCTTTCTCTGTCTACGTGGCCAAAGTGCCATGAGCCATCAACGTTTGCTTATTATTCATGATGTCCCTCAGCCGCTCTCTATCTACAGATTCGTTTCAGATTTTTATATGCATACAAACCTCTCAAATCGAAGATACATATGTATTTGATTGTCTTTCTGGAATGGGTTGCAGTAGGGAAAGAAGACAATCAAATCTTTCATCTATAAATGAAATCATTTACATAATTCTGCAGTTAAGGGTTTTGTGGGGGGTCGGTCGCTTTTGGGTCATTGATTAGCAGCCAGATGGGCGGGAGGGTACCTGTTGGGGGCGGGAGAGGGTGTGTCTTTAATAAACCATATTGAGGGCGGGCCTAGTGGCTGCCTTTGCTGCCGACTGCTAACGTATTCATTGCAACATGACCTTAACATCGCCAGCGACAGCGACACACAGCAATCTCACGCACAATTCTGTAGCTGTATCTGTAAACGTAACTGTAACTGTATGGAATGTTTATTTTTTTCTCGCCCAGCCCCCTGTAATAAATTTCATTTCACAGGCAAGTCAATGTGCTGTTAACACGGCAATGGGGAGACACGCCTACATTTCGATTTTTTGCTTCGCATTTCTTCTCCTTTTATTCCTCCGAACATCTGTACATTCCTTCTTCATTTTCGGCATCTGGAAGGACGCACACACGTGCTGTGGAGTGTATAGTGAAAGTATGTGTCTTACTTACACATTTACTTTCATTGCAGACCGTTGATTGTATGCTTTTTCCATATTGAAAGATGAAACAGGGGAGGATGATCCAGCAGTTGCTTGGGTTGGATGGAAATTGTGCGTTTCCCCAGCGGAAATAATATTCTCCATATAGTATAATAGATACATATGTACATATATTTGTACATACCTATGTATACTAAAAACTACAAAAAGCAATAATTTAATGTTTAACAAACCAAAAAATACACCATAGGAAAAACAAAGAAAGGGAGTCAAAATCTAGCTGGAAACTGACCGAAAGTGAAACTGAAGAAATCGCACCTCCATCGTACGTACGTACTTAATGTCATTTGTTCTTGTGCTTCTGGGACGTGCAAATACTTTGCAATTCATTTGCAAATCGTCGCTTTTTGCGACGATGCGATGTCGATGTCTAGTCTATGGGAAAATTTGCTTATACACGTACATATTCACATATGTATGTACTTTGACTCATTTGACATTTAATTGAAAGGAAGCAGGACAGCTGCTGCTATGAACAGTTAGAAATATCAAGCGGTTCATTTACATGCGGAATGAAAATAAGTCGGCTTAAGTCTACTTTGCTGCGTAGCTTCTATGTCTTTATTTTGATCTTCTTATTGCATTTTAGAGAAGATTTAAAAAGAGAGAGAGAAACAGATGCGCTCTGTTTTTTCTTATCTCGTTTATCTCAGTTTCGGCCGCCACTTAACGGTGACTGGTCTCTGTCTTTATTTCGATAACTATACATTTTGGCTTAACGATTCTACAAGCAATCTACTAATCTCTTGCTCTAATCGCTCTCTCTGATTGCAAACTGTCTCAGATACATGCAGAATGGCCATGGGTGAGGGCTTTAGGTGAAATTCGAATAGCCTCAGGCGGCACAAGAGATTTTTATTGAACACAAACATTCGTACGATATATGTATAGATAGATATGTATGTATATACATATACAATATATACAATATATTATAATGTACCATAGCTGGAGGCTAGCTCATGTTGGAATTTTTTGGGTGTCGGGCATCCGGGGCAAATACAATAATTTCACAGCTAAAAGGAAAATATGTGTATGTAAGCAGCAGCCAATTTCTTGGCCAAGTCGTAAATACAAGTCCGGGAATAAACTTATAAGCTCCTCCCCCATCTGCCACTGACCCTGCCGTCCAAAAGGCCCGGCGAAACCCATAACGAAATATTGTTTGTGTTTTTGCATTGATTGTTGTTTCTGCTGCTGCCGATGCCGCTCTTGCCTGTTGTACAAACCGCTCGAGAAATTGTATCTAAAGCTTTGGCCATTGGCCATAAATAGTTCTCTCTTTCTCTATTTCCATGTAATAAGCTTGTTGGCGCTTCGAATAAACAAAAGATGAAGAAGAAGCCATTTTCAATGGGAGCCCCCAAAAGTCCGTTAACTGGGCGGAAGACCAAGGGCGACCGGTACGCACTAGACTTTGGGCCAGAAGTTGCCCTCTGCCATTCCAATCCATTCGGAACCCTGACCCTGGCTCCTGGCGGCGAACATGGCCATAAACTAAAAAGAAAAATAGAAAACGGCTGAACGAATTTTGAAGAAGAAGAAACATAACCATGGGCCTTGCGCCTAGGAAATTTGATGGAATTGTCAAATATTAATTGAGGATTCGCTGGGAAACCAGTGAGGGGTAGGAGGCGGGGAGGGAGAGAGGGATTTGTGAATCAAAATTGACTTGCCATCCAAGAAGTCAGAGAATTATTAGAATTATGTGCATGTGGAATGTGGAATTGATTGAGTGGCAGTACACACAAACACTTGGCTCACAGACACACAATCAGACAGACAGACAGACAGAGGGGTGAATGAGAGATTAACACAAAGACACACACACACACAAACACACAAACATACACACACACTGGAGAGACGACTCAACTGGCGCGCCATGGCGCTCTGGCTCTGGATCTGTCTCTGTGGCCTGTCTGTCGCTTGAATTGATTGAGTGCTGGCCTGTTGGCGCGACCGCAGAAAAAAAAGATTTTCACGTGGCATTCATTAATAATAATAATGCAGGCGCCCCAGACACTAACAGTTTGTCCGGACGGATGGCGTGTCCTTTCTGTCTGTCTGTCCCCCTCCCAGCTCTTTCTGTCTCTCCCTCTCGTCCTGTCCATCCGCTGGCTGCCTCCATTGGCCACATAAACCAATTGTCTGACTGCCAATGGCGCATCATGTCAGCGGAGTCGACAAGGAGCATCAAGGAGGGAGCAAGGAGTTCAGGGGTTCAGGGGTCGGCTCCGGGGGTCTGCTCTGTCATTAAACTTTATTTATGCAGCGAGCAAATGGAAAATGCTTGCAGAAACTTATAACAAAAGTAAATTTACAAAACAGGGAGAAAACCAAGGGGAGAGACAGAAACTGAGAGAGAGAGGGGGGAAGAGTGAGTTGCTCCTTTAAGTAGTTTGCATAGAATGGGGGTAAAATTATTATTGACTCCATTGGGGGTACGTTTCCGCTTTCATTTCCCTTTTTCTTCACTTTAATATACATATTTGTATACCCTGTAGTAGGTATATTAAATAGAAGTAACAGCTAGAAGACGACATTCCCAAAACTATTTAGTGTGTATTTTTAATAACTGAAATTGCAGTATCGTATAGAGTAATTGTATCTCTGAGATTCGGGAATCTTGTTTCAATCGGATCATTATTCTAGCCGGAATACTCAAAATAAAAGATATTTGGCTCTGAACACCTGGACTTTTCAAACAAGCTCTTTTGCAGTGCAGACTTTTGGAGATATATGCATAATGAGTACTAGGTATCTATCGTGTCGAGGCACGTGTGCTTCTACGTTCTTCTACTTACCATCGTGTGAATCGTATAGATAAATTATCTTGCGCCAGCCATAAAATTGTATGGTATCAATGATTGCCTGATGGTAATCCGGTCGCATGCTGAGGGCAAAGTCGAGAAAGCCAGACGATGGCGTAAGCACCTAAAAACGCGAAAATTATGGAAAGCAGACAACAGAATAAAGCAGAGCAAAGGGAGAGAGGAGAGGAGAAGGAGAAATAGAGTTAGTGAACATGAATCATTATTGAGTGCTCATTGTTTTGTTCGTTGCTCTGCTGCTTTTTGGGGCTCGTTTTAGGGGCATTTGTCTGCTTGATTTATAGGCTCTTGGTTTTGACCACGGCCTAAGCGAGGCGCCCAAAGGCTGTGTGTGTGCGTGAGTGTGTGAATGTGTTTGTGTGTGTGTGTTTTATAAATTTTTAAAGCGCACACGGGCGGCAGGACATCATTAGAAACAAGTGGGGCTATGGCTGCACGGCTCTACGGCTCTACAGTGGCTCCTATAATGATTTGTACCAGTGAGGCTCATAAATTTGAGACCTGGGATTCCGACACCCCTCTCGTGTGTATGTGTGAATTTGTGTGTGGATGTGTGGGTGTGTTTGGGGATTTTCAATGCTCCAAAATTTATTTTGCAAGATTCAACCGTGCATATGATTAATATTTCATATTTAAAAAGGCAAACGACCTTGGACATGTCGTTCTGTCACCCTGTCGCTTTCTCTTTAATATTTATTAATGTCTTACCTTCTCGGGGAACCAGGGCGTGACGAAGGGCATCTGAAAGGTATTCGAATAGGAGTGCAGGGTGTCAAAAGAGTCCGGGGAGACGGCCCCCAGCATTGAGTAGACGCCCCTCGAGAATTGATTGCAAACTGCACAGAAAGAGAAAGATACAACAGAAATAGAGAGCAAAATATACAAATTGACGATGAACGATTGCTATTAAAAAATGAGCATAATTTGTTCGACAATTTTCAGGCATAACGAGATCTTTCTATAGATTTTTCTATCCGTAATATTCATAAATGATTCGAACTTTATCCACTCATCCATTCGGCGGAATACTCACTAAGTCGCGATAGTTTGAAGGCATCCGCTGTGTTGATCACATCCACATAGGCCTGCAGCTCGAATCTTCTGGAGGAGACATTTAAATTGTGATTGAGCATCGCATACTTGAAGGCCGATTGCACCTCATCCGTTCCCTGCTCAAAAATGGCACCTGTTACCGTCACGCGAAGTTTGTGAGAGAGAGAAACATGCAGAAAGATGGTTGTTAAAATTGTTGTGTTTTTTTTGGTAAAAGTTTTTGGGGGCAAGGTAGGGCATCGAAATTGTCAATTAAGTTCAAAGCAAAAAGGCACTTTAAACTTTTGTAATTGCTTGTGCTTCAGCGAGATGCGAAATTTGTTGCTGCCTGCCTGTTCTGCCACAATCTCCAGTGACTGTTGATGCCTGCCCTGCCACAATCTTCACCGTCTAATGCTGCTGCTTTTAAGTGACAGGCAAGCGGCGTCTCTGCAGCAAAACGCTAATAGGCGTGGCGTTTCAGTTTTCAAAAGAAATACCAAAAGATATTCTCAAATGAAACTGAATATGGGGCTGCAAAAGCATCACAAAGAGAGAGATTTTTCCGAGGCAGAAACTTTATTTGTTTCAGCCGCAACTGCCACGGGGGTCTGGGCTTGCTGCTGAAGGGTTAGAAAGTAAACGAGAACCAGGACTAGAACTAAAAGCAGAAGGCACACAGCTTTGTGTAGGAGAGGGCAGGGGGCCCGATAGAGCATTGTAAGACATTGTAGCGTAAGGCAGGGTTTCCTGTCAAATGCATTGTGGGGTGCGATAGGGGTGGGGTAGGGATATAATGGTTTACACTCTCTCACCTAATGGGATTTTCTCGGTTAATGATGGCTGTGCGCTGACTCCTCCAATTCCTGCTCCTCTACTGCTGCTGTGGCTGCTGCTGCTGCCTTGGCTCCATGTTAGCCATAATAAAAAGCTTGGCCAAAGGCAGCTCAACTTTAAGCCGTGGCGCATTTTGCAGCCGTCTGTTTAGATGTGCCCCTCCTTGTTGTTGCTTGCTGCTGTCCTGCCCCTTATTGTTGCCTGCCTTCCTGCTCACTGCCTATGGCCAGAGTCTTCCGCTATTTCGGGTTCTACTGGTTCTTCTTGCTTTTGCCTAATTTCTGTTGTTGCTGCACTAAGTTGCTGTTGCTGCTACTGTCGTCGCTGGAATTTTTGATCCTTTTGCTGCTGCTGCTGCTGCTGCTGCGGCATTTGCCGAGTTTGGGTTCTCTGGAAGGAAATCAGAGAGAGAGAGAGAGAGAGTGAGAAATACTCATATATTATAAGTGTAGATTTTCAACAGGTGGAAGGTATGTTAATCATGGAAATTATGTGTTCTCCAAGAGTAGGTCCTCTTACTGGCATGCGAGTGTCCCTGTTTATTGGTTAAAATTAGGGGCAGTCATGGTGGGGCGGGGGGGCACGTGTTGACTTGCACGTGTCTTCGCCACCTGGCAGCACAATGGGAAACAGTCGCCGCACAGCCGTACTTTCTGCTGATGCGAGCACCATTTATGTGTGTGCTGCCACGCTGCCAGTCCCCTGTGCGACTGTTTTAGTGTGTGTGCGAGTGTGTGTGTGTTCAGTGAACTTTATGCAAATATGCCACACACACTCAGCCTATATGCAGGCGTGTGTGTACGTGTGGCATTCAACTCGCGGGATCTTTCTCTGTCTCTGTCTCTTTCTTTGTCCCTTTCTCTGGTTTTGTGTCGCGTGTGGAGTGTGTCACCGTGCCAGCGAGCAGCAGCAGCAGCTTGTGTCCCTTATTGTTGCCTCTGCCCCGTGTGCACTGTGTTTTACCTCTCACCTGCGCCCCCCCACCCATCCCCTACACGCCCTCTGCGTCGTTATCCTTTCGCTTCGCTGAATTTTTTTTCTGCTGATTTTGCGCTTATTTTAAATGTCTTTTATGCTTTTCCTTTTTGCTTTTGTTTTTTTCAGTTTTTGTTGTTGTTTGTTTGTTTGTTTTCTTTTGGTTTTTTTTTATGCATCTTATTGTTAATTATTTTAAATTGAAAAGCTCAGAGCCCCGCGAATGACTGAATGAGTCAATGAATAGCTGGATGGTTGACTGTCAGAATGGCACCACTCCCCCCCGCCCCCTGCGACCCACGTGAGTGGGTGGTCAGTGGTCTCTCAAAAATGTCCGTTTCTCCGTGCACATTCATCCGGTCCCCGCCCTTTTCACTTGCCACACCCCGCCCTGCATGTATTGGAATTTTATTTCTGGGATTTCTGGTTTACTTTTTTTTGTTGGCCTCCCTTTTCGGCTTTGCATTCGCATGGGACTTTAAAGAGTGGTTTAATTTTTGAAATTGTTTTTAAAATCGGCTTATTGGGGACATGCCACACACACACACTCACACACACACAGAAACGATGCTGTAGCGGGGGCATTTTATATGGAATTCTCCCATGTTAAGCAGGAAAAAGCGTCAATTCGCATGATTCGGCGACCAAGCGATTTTAAATCGAAAAAGGAAAATTTTCGAATTTTAGGAGTAGCAAAAAAACGTATCTGATTGATACATGTAGCTTATGGTTGATGAGATTCTGTTGGTAAGAATTCCTCAGCCAAGTTTCTCAGTAAAAATCAACACCACTATACCCATTAATCATACCCTACCTAAAACACACCTCTCCATAAAAGAAACTAAATTTAATAAAAATATACCGTGATAGTCGCCAAGTTTCGATTCAAAGACCGCAGAATAGTACTTCTACTCATTACATTCGTTCGGTTCAGTATTGATTTACAATTTATTTGTTAAACAAAATTACATCAAGTAAGGAATCCCCAATAAATATTATTTGATTTATTTGATGTCAGAAACCAAACCTTACAAAGGCCAAGTCCGACCTGAGATCTTCATAGGCCTAGATGACCATCGACCATCGACTGTAGAACTATTAAAATGATTTGAGCCACTGAACGATGCGCCGAATGGAAATCAGCGGTACCTCTTTTTGTAATTTCCACACTTTCGGCTTGCGATTGCCTTGGTTGCGACAATGCAGAATGACTTTCCTCTGTGATTCTTTCTGTTTTCTGCTTTATTACTCGTAAACCTTTATGTTCTACTGTAAATTTGAGCGATATGGCGATCATTGGCGGTATTTTGAGATTGAATATCGGACAGTTTTATATAACTTGAACTAATTGTCAATTTTTATCAAAAGAAATTACCATATGGCCATATGCGATATTAGTTTTATGTTTTCTGTGGAGGGATTCCATAGGTATTGATATTGGTGATATTTAGGCTTTTTTAAAGAGTTTTTGTTTGGATATTTGGATAGTTGCAGGACATAACATAACATATGTATGGATGTGTAAAGGTTGAGGATGTTGTGTTCAATCGTTACTGGGGTATGACTGACAGATCGCACAGCTTCGTGACCATGTGGCATCCAGATAATAAATAAATACAAAATTTGGAATAAAAATATTAATTTATATTTTTTTTATCTAATATATAAAATTTTCGTGTCACAAATTTTGTTCCTGAACTCCTCCGAAATGGCTCGACCGATTTTCGTGAAATTTTGTGTGCTTAACGGTTTGGTCTGCGCATCGGCCAACATCTACTTTTCATTTCGATCAGACCACTCCTTCGTGTACCTCCCAATCACTTGTGTCTTTTTTTTTGGGAGGTACCCGAAAGAGTGGGCAGATCGTGTCAAGATTTGGTATGCAAATGTTTTGTTCACGCCTTTATGTTTTGACAAAGTTTGATTCAGATTGATTAGTTTTGAGGTATAGCATCGTGGGATGCGCCCATCGCCTTCTGGAGCTGCTCTAAAACCCAGAAAATTGCTACTACGATTACCTCCTTCCCATAGCCAAAGCCTTGAAAGCTCTCCCGCATTCTATACATGCGAGTATTTTCCCCCCTTATGCAAAATGTTCCACTTTGAAGTTTGTGTGTGTGTGTTTTCCCGTCTGAAACGCGTTCTTTAATCATAGCTCTGTTACAGGGAACTAAATCCATGGACAAAAGCTGCCCATGAGAGCTGGCCCTTTCTTTGTGACTCTTTCCCTTCATTCATTCATTTATTCATTCATTCGTTGGTTCATTCATTAACCATTCATTAACCAGCATAAAACCACCTGAGTGAACAGTTGCAGTGTTTGGTTGGGTGTCTTTTTTTGCAAAGCCCCTTCGGGCGGCCATTGGATGCTGCGGGGGGCAAGCGACATTCCCATCAGATGAGCATACTCATCGTCAGGGATGGCATCGTACGGTGGAACGGGGATAACGGGGCGATTATTTAGCGGAAACTGTGGGCGGTTGGGGGGATGGGTTAATAGGTTAACAGGCGCTTAATATTCATTGTAGTCCAGACCTCGTCTCCGTTTTGCACTCTTGAAAGTTTATTCGTTATAATGACGATGGCAAAAACTAATTCAAAGTGCGAGAGTGAAAAGCCGACGAGAAGAGAGAAGAGAAGAGCCGGACCTGAACCTGGACCTGGACCTGGTCCTGGTCCTGAGAGCAGGCCAGTTTCTACATTAAACGAATGATCCCCACTTAATTAAATTTAAATTAGAAGCCTAAAAGTTGAACGTCACGAACGTTTAAGTGCCTCTTTTGGGGTTCCTGCTTGGATTATTTAGAAGCCTAAACTAAAAACGAATGAAACGAATGAATGGGCATTTAGACCAGGAAGAAGTCTCCTCGTCTCGTCGGCTGCTGCTGCTCTTGCTGTTGCTGGAGGCGGCAGGCAGCCCATGGAGGTAGGCTCATGCATCCGTGGCCATGGTAGGCACTTTCATTAATTAAATAATTATTTTGTAGCCACTTGCTGATTACTTTTTGCTCTCGGACTCTCTATTCATTCGTAACTTAACACAGATACAGATAGAGATACAGATACAGATACAGATACTGGATATGAGAGCCGAGAAAGCAAAAAAGGAGTCTAGGGCTGAGACTCAGGAGCTTACTGACCTTTGTGAGTGTTTCAGTAGGAGATATTCATCGCGGGATTCGTGGACCCCAAGGACTGGCTTGTCCTTTTTTTGGGGAAAAAAGAAACGAAGTGAAAAAATTATATTCTTCGTTGAGTTTTGGGGCACGTGCCGTGGGACAAAAAAAAAACAAAAACAAAAAGCTATGCGGCAGGTATTTAGCGAATCCCGACGTGAGATAAAAATGTAACAGGAAAATTATTAGGCCGCAGATAAAATCCATAATATAAAGAGGCCTGCCTGCCGCCTGTACTCTCATTTGCATTTCAATGAGGTGATTAGTATGCCAATGTCATACCGAAAGAATGGCGAACGGACGGACGGACGGCTATAATTTAAAGTGGCTTCAGGTAGGAGATGGTTATTAAATTTTGGAGAATATTTAAAAGCCGATTGGAGCACTAAACAATGAATTTTCCTATTTATTGAGTAAAACCAAGCAAATTACCCATTCATCGACTCGATTGCAGAATATGATTGTAATCGGTTGATTGCTATAGCTGGAATTAAGTAAATAACACCAGTCTTTTCGAACAAAATGAGTGCTAGAGCAATACAATTTTGCATTGCATACTTATATGGATGTCAGCGGAAATCGAACACATCTCCGAATGTTCGAATATTCATGATGGCATTTGCACAGAATATTCAATGAAACCTCATATTTCATGCCATTTTAATTGCTTTAATTTCGAACATTTCGCTAAAGAATTTTGCACCAATCAGTGGGCTTTCTGACGACAGCTGTCTCGATAATTGATAATTTGTAGTACGGTAGAATGTGGGGATGTTCTATAAAGTGGAGTGCCATCTTGTACCATGCCAACAAATGCCAAAGTCACAAATAATGAGCACAAATTCCGCTGTTTATAGATTTAATGCTCATCAATACACGAGTACATGGAATAAAAGACCCGGATAGGGATAGGGACCCCCTCTACTAAGAAATTGCCTTAGTCTTTTAGGGAAGAGGGGTGGAGGCTTTGGAGGGGCGGGGTCTCTACAACAAATTGCGACAACTTACAAAAAAGCAGGCCATGCTGCTGCTTCTTCTCGCATTCGCTGTTCATTTGCGGACAATGCTCCTTGGGATGTCTTTTTTTCTTGGGCTTTCTTTGGTCTTCTTTGCGTTTTTTTTTGTTTTTTTTTTTATTATTGGTCGCACACAACGTTACAGTTAAATGGCGGCTTTTGCGGCCTAACTTCTTTTTTTGTGGTATTTTCTTTTTTTTTTTTTGGGACAGAGAGCGATTTTTTGAGAATTGGCTCTTAACAGACTTTTTACAAAATTTGCATAAGCCGTGGCCCACAGTTTTCAAAAATGATTGCCGCTACTTTATTATCACGTAATGCCACAAAAAAAAAAGTGTCAAGGGGCAACGGGGGCGAGCGGATCGGATTGGATCCCGTTCCGGGTGCTTGCCCTTTGTTTTATCACTGAACTCTCGGCATCAAAATCAGAGATTCGGTCAGACGCAGACCCATCGTCGTCTTTATTTCCGTGTCTCCGTTCCGTTTCGGGATATCGCTGTCTTCGGTGTTTCAGTGTCTCGGTGTCAGTGTCGGTAACGGTGTCGCTCTGCGTTTTCCATTTTGTCCACCCCGTGACGAAAGCAAACACACACACACACACACACACACAAGGCGACAGGCAGTGTCCGCCGTAATCGTCCTGTTTGACGCGCGCACGACTGAGTACTGAAGGAAGGAGCAGCAACAGAAGCAGCAGCATCCAAGCTACAGCCTTTAGCCACACGGGCGACAAAGCTACAAAAAATACGAGACTCTCTGTGGTTCGGGTATCTTCCGAATGTGTACTAAAAAAGGGCGGCACTGACAGAGAGAGAGAGAGAGAGAGAGAAAGCATTTTGTCTGCAAAGAGGAGACGACTACCCGAAGGTGGCTGGAGTATGCTTCTTTGGCAGATGCAAAGTGTTACTGACCTAGTAACCGTTTTATATTCAAGTTTACTCTTCGACCAAGAGAGCAACAGCAGCAGCAACAGCAGTAGGAGAAACAGCAGCAGCAGCAACAGCAGCAACAGCAGCAGCAGCAACAGTAGCAGCAGCAGCCGAGGCAGGCAACAGCTGTACCCAAAGAGTGGTAAAAACTGGTCGCTTTGACTTTTAGCAATGCCTGATATTGGCAATTTTTTCCAATTCGCCTAGCAATGGCAATTGTCAGCGAAACCTACAGAGCGTCTTATATGGCTACAATTATTGTGCTGTATGTTTCTAGGGTGGCGGGGAGTCTAAATGTACACACAAATAAATTTGTAGAGATTCATCTAGTTATCAAACTAAATTATCAGATACGTTCCCCACAGACACACACTGAGCATTGGTTAGAGCAAGGCTTAGAGGGGTCGGTCACCTTCTACAGCTGTTATTCGTGCGAATTTGCGTCCTTGGACGTAATACTTGCAAACGACATCAGAGAGATAACCTACTTCAAAGCAGGACGAGAGTGTTTTCTCGACCTAACCTTCATGAGCGTAGCAGATCCACATCGGGAGGAGAGCTTCCCGCGCCAAGACCTCGAACTGGGGCATTAGATTTCTGTAGAGGAGGTGACAGCGGCCACCAGGAGAACTGGAGACAAAAAGGCACCAGGACCGGACGGGATCCCAAATAAGGCCTTAACGCTTGGAGCAACCACCAGACCAGATGTTCAACAGATGCCTACGGGAAGGAGTTTTTCCAGAGCAGTCAAAATTGCAGCGGTTTTCCTTCTGCCCAAAGGAAATAAGCCCCTGGAGGAACCATCTTGATACCGGCTAATATATTTGTTGGATATTGTCGGAAAAGTCTTGGAGAGAATCATTCAATCAGATTCCCAATCAAAACAGTCACCGACATCGCGTCCAGAACGATCGAGGAAACCAGATGGAGATTTGGCACGAAGGAGTACTGCGCGATGGTGACCTTGGATATCCGTAATGCGTTCAACTCGGCGAGCTGGACTCGGATAACAGAGGCTCTTGGGAGAATTGGAATTCCCACCGGCCTGCCTGGGATAATAGCCAGTTATCTGTCGAGTAGGATACTAAGGCACGAGACGGAGGATGGACGAAAGCTCTACAGGGTGACAGCCGGAGTTCCACAGAGGTCAGTACGAGCACCTGAGACTGCTCCAGCTTTCGCAGGGATGGCTGGCCACAAAAGGGAGGCCGTACTCATTACGAGTCGGAAGAAGATGGAGATTGTACTAGAGATTGAACAGATTGAACTACCGGGCCCTTACTGTGTCAAAAGCCTTCCCGGATGCAGGCAACCCTCTCAAGGATGCTCCCTAATATTGGTGGACCCAAGGTAGGTCGACGCTTACTCCTGGCTAGAGGAATGGCCTCGATTCTGCTATACGCTGCGCCGGTGTGGTCTTCAACCCTATGTGGCAACATGAGTCTTCGACGACAGATGTCAGGGCCATACAGACTCAGCGCTATTCGAGTAGTGTCCGGGTATAGGACTGTGTCGTATAACGCAGCCCTGGTCCTCGCGGCAATGATAACACTGGATATCCTAGCGATAGGTACATGCAACGAGCACGGAGATGCGTTTATCTTTCAGATGGTTTTTTTTGTTGTTTTTTTTTTTTGAATTGCAATTAACGTTTTTAGACACATTTCTCTTTAATTTTTGGTAAGGTTGGCACTCATATTTGTCCATTGAAATGGCAGACGACCTTTGGCATACATGTGCCGCACAGCAACAGCAACACGGGGACACCCACGTATCATTGAGTCTCTCCTGCTGCTGCTTATCCTTGCCTGAAATTCCGCATCATGCAGTGCAAACACTTGTTAATTACTTTTATTATATCCACAGACTCACAGATCCACAGCTCCAGTTGCACAGTCACGCAATTCATCCACGGATGGTGGTGCCACCCCCCGATGCCATGTGGGAGGTGGGCGAATGGCATTATTGCCTGCTGCTTTTGCTTTTAACGGAGTGCCAGTACCAGTACCAGTGCCAGTCTCTGCCCCATTGCCCCTTACCAAAGCTGATGTGGTCGGCCGTAAACATGCGGCAACGGCAACGGCAGCGGCAGTCCTCTTTCTGGATGGGGCACACGGTACACGGAAGTAATTGCAATCAGCACCTTGGAAACTGGCAGCGGCAGGCATCCCCCCAAAAAGACGGGCCATCCATTGCTACAGAAGATGTATTTATTTATGAAAAAGGCGGAGGCGCCACTTACGTTGCTTCAGCTGTATAACAGACGGTGCGTGCTTAAATCCCGAATGCCACACGCGGCCTCTTTTCGCGGACCACTCAGAGATCAAGCGAATGAATTTGATGCCTGCCACAAATTATACACGGGTGTCATTGGGTAAAATTCTGTTAATAATAGAGTCTCCATCTAGTAGCAGGCTTTCTGGTGTTAAATGGTGACATGTGGCACGATAGTACGGCTGACCAAAATTAAGAATTCTTAATTTTAATTTTTAATTTTTTTTTTCACAAGAGAGAGGGAGAGAGAGAGAGAGAGAGGGAGAGCGAAGCCTACTACATAATTAAGCGGAAAAACTAGCATTTGCATGGATGTAATGGTGCGGATGTGCCCCCTGGCCCACACATACACACACACACACTCCCTTATGGCACACACCTCTTGAGCGCGTTGTCTAAAGCCAATTTTGCAGCATTACGATTGCCACAAATTATGCGTCGGGTGGCTAGTTTGGGGCATGTGGCTTATTCCATGTGGAAATTAACGCGAATTGTGGCACTAACCAAATGATTGGCATTGTTTTCGTCACATGTCACGAATTGAGAGTCCAATTGAAATCAAATATGCAACAATTCAGAGAGTGACAGAGCCGTCAGAAGAGGCCGGGGCAGGGCGGAGCGATCACAGGTCACAGGTCGATTGCCTGTCACTTGAGATGCGTTCCGTGTGTCAGAGTCCATGTCCATCCATCCATCCACAGAGAGAAGTGTGGTAATAATTTAGCAACTAATTAAGAGACGGAAATGAAAGAGGATACGCAGATACACAGATACAGATTATTTTCCACATAGAGAGAGGATGGGAAAGGGAGAGCTACGCTTTTCCAATTAAATTTATAACTTATTTATGGTTGTGGCAGCCACAAGTAATCTTCTTTCGTTGGCATTAGGCGATGTAATAAAAATGATTGAAATATAATTGAGAATTGACATAAAAGTCAACACAGACGCACATACACACACACACACACACACACACGCAAGTCTCTGCCACACCCAAAGAGACAGAGAGCGAGAGAGAGAAAGAGAGGACAAGAGCGAAAAACACATTCGTTCTATTCGTAGCTTATAAAATCCGGGGCAATGCTTGGCTTTTGAGGAAGGGATCCGGCAATGGCAGTGGCAGCGGCACTTACAATCAACGATTACCTTTCACACCTGCCATTGTGAAAATAAGCCATAAGCGGAAATTACATCAAAAGGATATTGTTATATCGATGAGGCAAGCAGCAGCAGGAGCAGCAGCAAAAAGGGAGCTGATGGACCTGGAGACGCAGGAGCACCAGCTGTAGCTGAAGGAGCCACCAGCTGTAGCCCGAAAAAGCATCGCAAAATAGCAAAAGAGAGAGAGAGAAAAAATAAAGTATGGAGCAAAAGGTGCCATAAAATAAATAACACAAGAAAGAAACCAAATAAACATTTTGGCAAGAGGCAAAAGTCGATCCAGGATCCAGGAGCCAGGAACCCAGGGAGCCTATCTTTTGGGATGCGTGGGAGTGGGAGAGCGAGTGGGTTTTTGGGCGGTTTTTCTTGGCATAAAATAGACTTATCCTAATGAAAAAAGTCTTGCAGGCACATGTTAAGTAAGATATGTGGATACCATGAGGCACTGCCGTGATGAGGGGGGGAAGGAGACGCAGCCAAGGCTAAAAACTGGAACAACCGAAGCCCCAAAGCGAAGGACGATTCCTAGCCCCCGTCTCAAAGGATAAGTAGTATCTTTAAGGCGTTGAAACGTTAAAAGTTAAAGCCAATGGCAATGGCAAATAGTGAAAGCAGAACCCCTAAGCGGCTTATAGGAGCGAATGGCAATGGCAACAGGAACGATATCCATCCCCAGACATCAGGCAGCAGAAGGAACAGCAGCACAAGCAGAAGGTCCTTCGTGTAGGATATGCCGTGTTCCATGTTTTCCCTCCTCCTGATATGATAAGAATTTAAATTGAAATAGTTTTTACCTTCTCTTGTTGATGACTAATTTTGTAATTTATGCAAAAGGCTCTAGCTTCGCAATTTACATAAGCAAATGAATGCCTTACCCAAAAGGAGAGACAGAAACGTGCACCAGACCCTTTCCTCTTGTGTGTGAATGTGGCACAAAAACACACACAAAAACTTCAAACAGGTAAGCGGCATAAAGAATTCACATCCGTATTCCATGCATTCCTTACTTCTTTTTGGGTCAATTGTTGGACAGAACCGAAAACCGAGAACCTATGGCCATTTCAGGCTTGAGAAAAAGCCTCTTGAAACCACTCAAGTGCTCGCGGGCGGGCGAGCCTTTTGGCGAGCTTCATTTTTGTCCGTAGGTGGCTCCGTAGTAGTCCTTTTGTCTTAGCCGGTGGTGCGGGAACTGTTTGCACTGGGCATTGCCATTGTGTCAGTGACAGTCCTAGCAGGCGACAGGCAAAAGCCAAAAGGAGTCAAGTGTTCATTATGCTTCATGCTTGCAGATGCCACGGCTGCCGTTGCCGCTGCCGCTGATACTTGAGCTGTGTGAAAAACTGAAGAAGCCACTAGCAGATAAGCAACGCGATGGGGGGTGGGAAAGAAACGGGGTAAATAGAAAAGCACAACAGAGAGAGAGCGAGAAAGAGAGAGGAGAGATGGAGAGGGAGACAGGCTGTGGTGGCAGCTGCTCCTTGTGGCAGTTGCAGTTGCAGCCATTCCATTGTTATTATTGTGGCCTCTGGGTGGCCTCTTGCGGCGCCCCTTGTCGCCTGCCACTGACTGCTCGAGGAACACCCTCCCTCCCGACCACTAGTCTGCAGATCTGTCTGTTTGATTATTTTTCGAGCAGAATTTAATTAGCAATTGAAGGAAGTTACAGTTACTGTTACTATAACAGTTACAATTACAAAATTTAATGCATAAATCAAATGACAGCGACAATTTTTTTGGAAAGGAAGTGCCCACAGGGCACGGCACGGACTCCCAACGACCTAATTGCCAAATGACCTGCATTTTTGTGCTCAAGATACAACGATGGAGTAGCTGCGAGGGCACGGCAACGGCAACAAGCGGAAGAAACGGGAGAAACAGGAGAAAAACAAAAATAAACAAAACGCCATCATGAAAACTGTTATGGGCTCTGTGTCTGTGGTACCCATTGTTAATCAGTGTGAGATTGTGGGGGCATGATGAGCTGTAGGGAAACGGTGGGTTTTCGATTTGGAGCTGGGGGAAGTTCAAGAGACAAAGGAGTGGAATAATGATGCTTCTGAATGACTGTCAATCATCGAACCTCTAAGAAACGTACAATTCCAACTCAAATCATGGTTCAGCTGCAAGCTGCTTGTTCTATAAGCGCTCAAGCGTAATGAAAATTTCGAGATCAAAAATTTTTGAGGCCGCACTAAATTTAGGGGTTTGTCGCCGTTTCCGGTTGTTTGTTCTATCGATCAAATCAAACTCGAACTCGAACTGGAAGCGTCGATTCTTTTCGATCAGACCTTCTGATTGAACCAGTAACATGATCGAGTGAATCAAACATGTTCGATATAAACACTACACTACACTACAAAAACTGCGAGTAGGAGATGGCTTGCCCCGAAAAACTCTCGATTGCCAGTTGCAGGAGCTCTCTCTTTGATCCTTAGAAACTCTATGGGTATGGCATAAGTCCTTTCGTTTTTCTTGCGATTGCCACCTTTTCATTTTTGTTTCAGTGCATGGCGGCTCTCGGCATGTTTTTCATTTTCCTTTTCAATTACACCACCGCGAAACGCCGTTCGCTCTGTTGGCGCATTTCTCATATATATGTATGTATGTACATCTTTCTTTTTTGTATTTGTTTTGTTTTTGTAGGTCTGGACAGGATTGTTTGTGTAAGGGGGGGTGCCAGGTCGTAGATCCTTCCGCGGCTCCTTGCACGGCTCCATGCATTTAAGTCTAATTGCGAAGGGTCGGCAGCTAATGCTTCTGCTGCTGCATTGTCTGCGATATGATATTTCGCTTCGTTTTGGACTTCAGCGGGTGCTTAGGGCTAAGCGCATCAGCGTTCTCAGTTTAAGCCTTTTTTCATCTGCCAGTTGGGGATTGAAGAAGGGCTACGCGACTAAGAGGATGAGAAGGAGTAGCAGTAGAAGTGGGAGCAGGAGCAGGAGCAGGAGCAGGAGCAGAGAGTAATAAGGAAATCAAAAGTTGCACGCAAAAATATTGAGGGTAGGAAATGGCCAGCAAATGGCTCTGAAGATCGACCAAAAACTTGCCGACGGATGTCGCCTTAAGTGCTCCACTTCCGTTGGTCTTTCACTGTACTATCATTGCCCAGAGAGACAGAGAGATAATGGGAGAGATACAAATTGATGGCCCTATATCTTAGCCTGGCCTCGACTCAATCTGCAGTCCTTCTCCATCTGTATTGGCCTTCTACCGTGTGGCTATATCTAATAAACCAAATTTTCGTTAGCTCATTAAAATTGCAGTCGTGCCAAAAGTCCTTGCCCCCGCCGCCGCCGCCGCTGCCACTGCCTTGTGTGCGTGAACATTTTCGTACTGCGGATGCAATAAAGTGCAGGATTTATGTCTCCTGCCTGCCTGCTTGCCAGTCCGAATGCCTGCCTCTGCCGCCTAGCAATTGAATTAAATTTCCACATTGCAGCAACAATCGCGTGGCATCTTGAGGGGGTGCCACGCAGGACGACGACTGTCCTGTCTGCAGTAATAACTGTAATTTTTGGCAAATGCGAAAGCCCTCCCCATCATACGGCAACATTTGACTCGTCCTTTCCTTGCACTTCCTTCATCTTGAGGATGTGTGTGCAGTCACATTACAATATGTTCGTCCAGAGTTGTGTGCATGATATTTATTTCTTAATATATGCACACAGACACCCAAAAATGTTCTCCCTTAACATTTCAAAGATCCTTTCGTTTCGTTCTGGTCTGGTGTCTGGTTTTGTCATTTTGCGCCATGAATTACTTAAGCAGCAGCAGCAGGACAATTTATTGTTGCATGCATTGGCATTAGTTATTACGATTAAATGTAATTATTTCTATGCCAAGCA
Organism: Drosophila pseudoobscura; assembly: GCF_009870125.1. Taxonomy (NCBI): domain Eukaryota; kingdom Metazoa; phylum Arthropoda; class Insecta; order Diptera; family Drosophilidae; genus Drosophila; species Drosophila pseudoobscura. Next base: position 67,747,731 of record NC_046683.1, on the reverse strand, counting down.
GCCGTTCAGACTAGCAGCAATGTGTATTCATTCATCTATTCACCTGCTTTAAGGTATTTACTCTTGCAAATTCCTTATTTAAATTCGCTCTAACCTGTAGGAAAGGAATGCTGGTCTGGCAATGCAGTCCGAAGGTTGAGGCAACAGAAATCCATAATTAAATATGCAAAATAAGTGACAATGTTTCAAGTTATTAAAATCGAATTTGTTGCGCGGAAATTAATTTACAATTTCACTCGAGGGATTTGCCGACCGGCAACCGGCAAGAGAAGAACAAAAAAAATTAGAATTAAATAAATAAACAGTCGAAACGTTTGGCATACCTCGTAATTGGCTTATTATATATTCAGCCTAAAAGTATGCATATAAAAGAGCGCTGTTTCAGGATCAATTCTCTTCAAGGAGCCAAATGTTACTTATCCGATCAAAACCAGTTTCTGGAATCTGGTATATATAATTCCTTCTTTTGATTCTGCGTTTGCGGACTAAAAAAACAAAAATATCAATAAAACTGAACTTTTGCTGTTTGTTATATCTAGTGTATAGATATATATGTACATACATACATATGTATGTATATACCCGTTAGCACTCTCTTCGATTACAGGGCATCAATATAGATAGACTGCAAATCAGCTTATGTCCGTGTTCTAAATGTTAATTTGTAATTTTTTTTTTGTGTGTTTGCAATTTATTTTTAATAATTTATCCCGTGAAATATTCATCATTCATCTGTGGCTCTAAAAATTTCTACGGCAATTCTTTAAATTTTTGAACACTTTGGTGGGGAGGGGAGGGGAGGGGAGGAGGCGTAAACATGAGCGGCGAATGCTGGCGGAAGCTTCTGCTGATTTTTGGCAAGCAAATTCCATTGAATTTTGCTTTCGAAATTTATGGTTTAGAAAAATGTTGCCAAAAACTAGAACAGAATGGGTGGGTGCCGGGGCCGGGGCCGGGGCCGGGGCCGCCAGCAGAGATAATAGCTTTTGATTACAGTTTATGGATGTCGCCTTTAGCTTTTGGTAGAGTCGCCTCCAAAAACTTCACTTCACCCCCCCCAGCCTTTGGGTGGTGGTGGGTGGGCGACACAATGGCGACAGCAACTAGGACTTTCCACTAGGACTAGCTCTGTTGGGGCTTAGGTTTTTTTGTGTGTGTGAGTGTGCTTGTGTGTGTGTGTGTGCGAAATGGGAAAAATGTATGGCAGGCGTTTGCAATTATTGAAATTGTTCCATGGCCCAGACCCGACCAGAATCCAATTGACTTTTATGCAAATGAAATTACGCGATTGCCTTTCGTTTTTCTGCCATTCCCGGAGTTCGCTTTCGCTTCGGCATTGATTTTTATTTACCGCTCTCTGGAAAAATTAAGTGCAAAAACAAGGGAAAAACACGGCGGAGCCACATTTTCATAACGTAAGTGAATAGAAAATTGAATCAAATCTAATAATAAATGCTTTTATGCAGCCCTTAAGCACTCTGAAAAGATGACGACAATGCAGACGACTACGACGACGACGACGACGACGACGACGACGACGAGGATGGTCATGAAGCGGGTGGTGGGGGACGGGGGGCGATGCTGATGGTGCTGCGGATGGTGTCCTCTATTTTGTTCCTTTAGCCCAGAGATTGGTGTCGCTCCGACATGCTCCAATAGCCAGAGAAATGTGCAATGTCGTTGCCTCCTTGGCTTTGGTTTCGTTTTGCCCGCTGGCAGAGAGCATGCATGAATGGCAGCAGCAGCAGGATGGGAGAGTGTATTAGTGTGTGGCATGCCCCATTTGGCTGGCTGCTGGCTTCTGCTGCTGCTGTGCTGCTATTTGTTGAGTTTCTCTGTCTCTCTCAGCAGTTACTTAAGCATGTGGCCCGCGCTGCGAATTTTTTGCATGTCCCTTGGCCGCCTGTCTTTCAATTTGATTTGGTCCCAGTCCTTAAACAGTCCTTAAATGAGTTTTCATTCTGCTGTCTTTGTTGTCTGACTGGCCTGTCTCTCTTGTCCATCTTTTAACTACTACTTTAACTTGCAATTCATTTAGCTTTCGCATTGCAAATGAAAAAGACACAGAGCTGGTGCAGCCTGTCCCAGTCCCTGCTCCTGCTCCTGCTCCTGTCACGAGGCAGACCAAGATGAAGTGCTCTCGCTGTGAATTGTGGCTTTCTTCCATAGTTATCCATTTCATATGGCAGCCTGGCAGCCTGGCAGCCTGACAGGGCCGGCTCCTGCCTCCTGCTCCTCAATTTTAATATTTCAGAAACACAGGGAAACAAAAGCCATTTGGTCCGGCCATAAAATGAGCTCTGCTTCTACAAATTGATGCCTTTACTTGGGCTCTACGAGCACGTGGCTTTCGAAAATAAAGGTGCGTGAATTTAAGAGCTTCCGAAGATGTGCGAGACTCCACTCTAGCATCGTAAATGATGCAATAAACATCTGATGAGAGCTAGGAGAAAATTTAAAGAGGTTTGGGCATCCAAATAAATGTTGAAATAACTCTATAAAACATCTATCAATTCTCATTTCATAATTTAACACTTTATTGATATGAACTGAACTTCAGCTGCACATAAATTGGCAGAGGCAGAGCAGAAGCAGCCATCGTTTATCAGTCGCCATTCGCGATTCATAGAAATTCATACTTACAGCTGCTCTTGCTCCTCCGGAAACTGCTTTATGGCCAGCCAGCCACTTGGCAGTGGCATCCAGGGTCTTTATTTATTAGTTGGACTTTTGAAAATATCGCATATTTATATTGTATTCATTGTGGCTGCTTCTGTTGGTGTTGCTGCCTGCCTGCCTGCCTGCCTGGCTGCTTTAATATTTATTTCCGCTTCTGCTGTCTCCATCGCCCTCTCCTTCTGGCTGTAGTTTTGTTTGTGCAACTCGGTTGTCCCTCAAGCCTTCTCTCTTTGCCTCTCTGCCGCTCTGCAGCTGTGTACTCATTACTTCACTTGCGGCGTACGTAATTCAAGTTGGGGGATACGGAAGCGAAAACACACACACACACACACACACACACAGATACTTGTACACAAACACACACACAGACACACGGATGCAAGCACAAACAGGCCGACAATTGAGAATGACACAGTTTTGTCGCCCTCTATGTGTGTGTGTTTATTTTTTCAACACCCTGTACTTAAAGAGTTACGTTCGAGTATATAAAACTTCTGTGGATAAAGTACATATATATAATATATATTATATGTATTTATATAATTTATAATTGATCATAAAGGATGATTATATATACTAATTTACAAAATCGAATTAAAATAGGTTTATTTTCATGGCCATAATGAGCAAAACTGGATGTCATTTGGCTGATTGAAGCCCGGGCTCCTCGAACCAAATTTTCAGTGCACACTTTTAGCATGAATATGCAAATCAATTACTGGTTATTATAGGGTAACCCTCCTCGTTGCCAATTATTGTCCGTCCAATTTTTATCCGTATTATTGTATACATACATATGTACATATAAATTATTTTCTCACTGGAAGCTGTAGCTGGTCTTCGTCGTCGTCGTCGTCGTCGTCGGCATCAGTGTTGTGTCCCGCTACTAAAGATTTATGTGTTAAATGCTGCCGCTATTGCTGCTGCTTCAAATGTAATTTACAGACAGAGCCTGTGTAAATTTATGCCGGCCCCCAAAGCCAGAGAGGCCGAACCAAACCCCGGAGATCCAGACGCTGTCTGAGCGTTTTTTAAAAGCTCTGACGATGACAAAAATCAAATAAACTTGCATATGAATTTCACAAAAATAATAATGTTTTCCAGCGGAAAATGCTTGCAAATTGATGCAATTACATTACATTAAAAACATGTTGGCGGCGCCTGAAATTGTCTAGTTTTCGCTGTGTCTTTTTCTGTCAAATGTCATGAACCGAGGCGGTGTGCGTTGAGGTTGCGCCTCTCAGACTCTTCACTTGGGCTTGGGCTTTAGTTGATGGCCCAGACATGCCAGACATGCGCTCGCACTTCAAAACTGACATTTGGACGGTTTTTCCCAGGGTCTACCCACAGGCCATGGCCGTGTTGGCCCAACTTCTGGCATGCCTGTGCCACTGGCTTCCTCTATGGCTCCTGTTCTTTTTCGTCTTTTTTTTTACGCTTTTCGTTATCCTTTTTAGATATTCATATTTTTCCATTGATGATATTTTCACTACTTTCGTATGCATTACACGTACGGCATCCGCACACACACACACACACAATCTCACACTATGTATGTCTGCATCTTTGTGCAGATGTGTGTTTGTGTGTGCGTGTGAGAGGTCCTGAGGGGATCTGCCTTTTTTGGGGCGTGTATTAACTCTACCCGGCCGTGTGCGTTCGTCCTGTCTCTGTGTGTGTGTGTGAGAAATTTGCATATTTTTTGACTTAACACATCCTTCAAAAATTGCGAATCGCGTTTGCGATAGCTTTAGCGTTTCCTTGACGTCTTTCCGCTACTCTCTTCCAGCATTTTTCCTTGACTCTTTTTGGGGGGCTTTTATTTGCTTTTTGCTTTTTGCTTGTGTTTTTTTTTTCCATTTGCTTTGGGGGTCTACGAATAGTTCAAAAGTTAAATACATTAAAAGGAAAGTGAGAGAAGCTTTAAAATTTATTCAGGTCTCGTTCCCTCTCTCTCTGTCTCTGGATGGGACTCTCGTGTATGTAGACGGAATTGAATTGGCCTATTCCCCTAGTGGCCTGGACTGGACATTTGTGTGTCTGTCCGTCTGTGTCTTATATAAATTGATTTCACAGTGACTTTAACTAGTTTTTCGCGTGGTATTTAAATTTCATTCCGATTCAAGAAAACAGCCACAAGGATGTGAAGGCTTGGGGGGGATGTATGCTGGGTGCTCTCAAGACAAGTGGCGCTAATCCTTGACTTTGCTGCTAATGCACGTCGTATGTCAAACACCAAAAACGTTTACTTCCCATGCCCCAACTCCTCCCCTATACCCGTCTCCCCCCTCTGGCAACCCGCACAAGTAACGCAATTTATATGCCCTTTTCAGTGGCTGCTGATGCTGCTGATGCTGATGCTGCTTCTGCTGCTGCTGCTGCTCTGTTTGTCTTGGCAGAGCGTCTTGTTCGCCGTCTCTCTGTATCCTCCCCTTCTCTGCCCTCCTCTATGCCGCTTTGTGTGCCATGCATTTTTCTGCACTTTTGACTTTTAAGCGTGCACTTGGCCAAGGCTCTGCCTGCCTCCTGCCTCCTGCCTCCTGCCTGCCAGCCTGCATCTCCATGGCAGAGCTCGTTTTCTGTACGCGTTGTTTGTCTTAAGGGATATGTATGCTTCCCTGCATCCCAGACTCAATCTTCCTCTCACCCTCTCTCTCTCACTCTCTCTACCTCTCTCTTTCTTTCCGCTGCTGCAGCACCCTGCCGTAGGCATTTTGATAAGAAAAACAAACAGGAAAAACACTCACACACACACATACATATGTACATACTCCTAGTCTCGTACTCGTATACTCGCATAGTAGAGCTCTGGCGCTCTCAAGTGTCATTTATGCGTTTTAATGCTGGGGGAATTTAATTTTCAAATTAAGTAAATAAGTTTGTGTAAAAAGTTGTGTGTGGATCTTCTTCTTATGCGAGGGCCCTCTCTGCGCTGCGTCCCATTTGGCTGCTCATTTTAGTTGCTGCAGCAGTAATAAACTTTTTGCATTGACGGTTTTCCCAGAGAGAGAGAGAGAGAGAGAGAAAGAGCATACTCAACGGCATAAGAAACACATGAAATATAAGCGAAATTATGTATAGGTTCATATTTATATGTATTAGAGCTCTGCGTGAATGGCAACAAATACCGGCATTTTAATTAACAATGCGCAAAATGAATTGAATGAATTCGAATGGTGCGCCGATGGAGTTTGAGTGTGTAAGTGCAATGACAAATGTACATACATATGTACGTACGAGTATGTATAGCTCCTAAATACAACCTTCAAACAACGTGGCACGAATTGTGAGGAGAGGGGCTGTTTCCGAATTCATTCGAATGCATTGTATTTTGTGCTAAGGGAAAGATAGAAGTTTTTGTGGTAAAATGATAAGATAGTTGACTTTTAACATTTTTATAGAATTCTAAGTTTAAAAATATATATTAAAAAGCTGATTTTCTGTGCATAAGGAAAAGAAGAACAAGAAGAAAAAAAAGCCCAAGCAGCCCCCCAAGCGCAGGCAAAAATTCGATTAATTCGAATGACTCAAGCTATTCCGTCGCATTCATTCTAACTCATACAACTGATGGCTGAAAACTGTGAAGCCCACACTCACACTCGTATTCCTATAGACTAAATTTATTGTGTGCGTCGCACTCATTCAACTCAATTCAACTCGAATGCATCCTATTGGACTTATGTTTTGAGTGGAGCCATACAGATCTCCAGTACATACATATGTACATATGTATACATATGTATGTAAGTTCTCGACGCAAGGTTACCCTTTTATATTTGCATCCCCCCTTGCGCATTTTTATTCGATTTAAAATTGATTCCTTGAGCACACCTCCTTCAGAGTTTCTTTTGATATACAGAGAGAGAGAGAGATAGAGAGAGAGAGAGAGAAAGGGAGAGAGAAAGGGAGAGACTCGATTCCGTTTTGGTCCGCCCTCAGTTGTTCATCTGACTGCACATAATGGCAGAGATACGTTGGCGACGCGTCCTCGCTTTGAAGTAATTTTCGATACGTTTATAGATTGCTTTTTCGCCACCCACATCCCCTCTAGAAGCAGCAGCAGCAGCAGCAGAGGAGCCTCCTCCATTCGGCTTTTGGCATTTCCGGGCAATTTTCTTTAGCTCCCAATGGCTATTGTATCCAATTTGCAATTATGTTTCAATCAATTTTATTGCCATCTAATCTGCGGAACAGAATAGATTGCTTTTTTGTTCCCGGAGATCATAGCGAAACCATCACCTGCTCCCGGGGCAACCCAAGACGAGGATACTACTACTCGTACAAGTGTAAGGGGATACGATTTTAAATTCCAATTGCGAGAGCATTGGACCAGCGACTATTTATGCTACTTGGCTTCTTGACTTTCTGCTACCTCTCTCTCCCTGCACTCTGCCCTCTGGGCCCTGGTCAATTGTCACTTTGTCTTGTTAGGCTCAAGTGCGGAATAAATTGGAATATCACTCGTAAATGGCGTTGCTTGTTAGCCATGTGCCGTGTGCCGTGTGCCGTGTGCAGTGCTAACAAGACTTAAAAGTCACACAAATCCCCGCTTGGAGACTCATTACGGAGGCATCCATTCCCCATGTGTGTGTTTGTTTGTGTGAGCATCCAGCCGGGAGAAATGACAGCCGGGAGGTGTAGAGACCTCGCCTGCTGCAGGCAGCTAATTGGCTCTGGACTCGGGAATTCTCGGTGTTTTCGTAACAAAATAAGAGCCCACAGCTGGTGTGGCAAAAAATAAGTTACCAGACCACATTAGGCTTAGATACTTTTTTCCTCATAGCCGATACTCAAAGAGAGTATAAGGGTATATTCGATTTGTGGGGAAAGTGGATGTGTGTACCGATGCAAGTAAGAAAGAAGGAAGCGTTTCCGACATATGTACATATGTACATATATTATGGATCCGTAGCAATAGCCGAGTCGATTCAGCCATGTCTGTCTGTTGGACGCATAGCTCTCAGTGACTATAAGAGCTAGAGCAACGAAATTTTGTATCTAGACTCCTGTAATATTATGCTAAATATGCTGGTTTCAAAATTTTGCACCACAGCTTTCCTTCCCCATAACGAACGAAAATCTGTGGCATCCACAATGTTGAAGATACGATAAAGCCAACAATGCAAAATCCTATTCCTTCTGGACTGCCAAATCTGGATCATATCGTTTGTTGAAACCATCAACAAACCAATTTGCTGTGGCTACGCCAACCCAGCCACGGGCTTACTAATTCTCCCTCTCTCTCTCGCTCACACACTCTTCATTGTACAATGTGTGCGCCCTTTGGCGGAGAGATGCCATACAGACTGAGTTTTGGGTATAAATGTAAAGTCGCGGCCGTAGCAACGACTCACAACGTTCCCCCTCGCTTATATGTAATTATTTTTCACTGAAGTTTGGCCCACAAAGAACTCCAGTTCCGATAAAAAACAGAAAATATGTACATATGTACATACATACATACATATGTACAAATGTATAGACAGACAGTTGAGTAGCTTGCATTTTTAGCGTGTTTTCTTTCTGGATCTTCATCTACGAGCTTTGCTCCTCCCACGCACAATAAATGCTTTCGCAACTGCTTTGCTCAACTGCTCTCGCAGCAACAACTACAACAATAAGCCGCTACTCTCGACTCCCGATTCCAAGCTGCCCTGGATGTGGCCCGCAATAATTGCATGTTCTTATCCCTCTGTCGATCAAGTACGATCATGTTCGTTTCTTTTGCGAGCTGCGCTACAAACTTGCTCTCCCTGAAACAACTGTGCGCTGCACCTAGCTGAGGTGAGGACTCTCGCTCTGATTCCTCGCTCTTAGAAATGGCAAGACATTTGCATTAAGATTAAGAATAACCAACGGGAACTCTCTAGGCAACAGCAACTGTCGCTCTCAGGCCTCTATTTTGTCTTTAAATGGATGCATTCTACCCTTCCAGAGCAAAAGCCCAGCCAACAACACACGCAAGAATTGCAAAAACAAAACCTCTCTCAAATTCTCTCACCGATTCCAGCTCGGAAAGAGAGAGCTAAGTCAAGTTCAAGCTCTCAGCGCAGCCACATGTTTTTTCGTCCGGTGGAGTTAAAACCTTGATTTAGGGCTTAAGAAAAAGTAAAAAAAGATCACAGCATGTGTGAAAAGATTGCTTTTTATATATACATATGTACATATAGATATGTACATAAAAAACTATGTGAAAAAGGAAACAAAAGAGGCAATTGCTTCGTAGTTTTAGCGCTGCTTCCAGCGCATGAGTTGGAATACAAGTGGAAGGAAAGAAGGCAAGAAAAAACAAAAACGTCTCAATGGCGTGATGCGCTTCGGCTTGAGTTTTTTTTTGTTGTTCTTTTCTGTGAGAGTGAGAGTAAGTGCTGGATGGTCATTAAGACGGCAAGGAGTGACAAGCGGCAAGCAGTGCAAGGTAATATGGGCAAGAAGTGAGTGAAAGTGCGTGAGTGAAAAGAAAAAGAATAAAATGTACCGCAAGAGTTAAATAATGAGCTTAAAGACCAGTACGTACGACATTTACGAGGTCTCTCTTTTTTTTGTAATTTACCTCAAAGGAGAAAAGCAAAAGAGAGAAAACCGCAGAAAATTGTAGGTGAGTCTATCTTATATTATTACATATTTACATTACAGTTTTGCATTGAATTCTACATTTTGGTTGCGAAAAATGCATTTATCGAACTGCTTAAATATTACATCTGTGTCATATCAATCGAAAAGGCAAAGAACATACGATGATCATATCGTGTCGGGCATGAGAGACGAGCCTGCTGCAAAGCGTATCAAAATGTTTGGCCTCCGTGTAGAGGCCTGCCTTCGATTTAGTGATTGTGGTTCCATAAATAATTGCAATAATCGCTAGCCAAAATAAATTTAAATACTTAAACCGAAGCCCGGCTCTGCGTTCCATTGTGGGGCAGCATCGATTACATACCGTCTGGTCTGGTCGGCAGGACCCCAAATTGCATTTGGCAAAACATTTATCATCAATTAATGGCATTACTAAATGTTTGCCTCGAAATTTCGCGCTACCGAAAAATATTATTGTTATAAATGCAAGGCCATAAATAATACCCAAAAATACTACCGTTCATTGTGTGCACACGCACAAATACACACACACACACACACACACCCTCGGATGAGTACGAGTACGAGTACGAGTTCGAATGGAGTATTGAATGGAACGGAATTTATGGCACATTTTAAATTCAATTGGATATTGTGCGTTCTCTGCTTGTGCGGGATATTTATTTTTTAAGCCATGGGCAGAGCGTCAGCAAATATTGCTATTAATTCTTAATAATAATAGTAATAAAAGGGAAATTCCCAGTGTACCAGTGTACCAGTGTACCAGTGCCCCAGTGTCTGTCTGTCCGACAGATGACGACTGGCTCTGCTCCACTAAGGGCTGCATTTTATTTATGGCACTACATTTTGCACTTTTATTGTTTTTAAATTTATTTATTAAAATATTTTTCATTTTGCGGCTTAAGAGAATATTTATATGTAAAGCCTCTCATGCCTCTACAGTCTGACTCTCTCTCTCTCTCTCTCTATCTCTCTCTCTATCTCTCCCTTTCTCGCCAATACCTTGAAATAAGTTTTGTAAATTATTGTAGAATGTTCCAATGTGGGTGGGGTTGAGTGTTGCTGCGGCTGCATTTTAATAGTAGTGCTTTATTTAATTACACATAAACGCCGCAGGCAACAGCGGGAGCAAGCAGCATGTGGCGACCAGGGTATTTTAATTAATCTGCAATCATGAAAATGAGGCAGGAATCGCAGACGATTGTTACACCCTATCGGGTACTATAACTATCAAGTGAGCCATGGCAAAATGCCATGAAGAAATATTATACGAAATAAGTTTAACTAAAAATGTAGGTTACTGAAACTAAAACATGTTTGGCGATTGGTTTGCGAAAGAATCGCAACGTTTCCTGCACTGGGGAGATCCTTGATTGGGTTTAGTTTGAAGTCCTTCGTGACCTTGACAACCGTACACGTTAATAGCATGTGGTGGCTCCCAGGGGAGTCGCTTTCCGCTGCCATTAACTTCGTTCTGGTTTTGCTTGTCAATGTTATCACCGTGTATAACTTTGGCATGCCGATGGTGATGGCGGGGATCGCGACAAGTGGCTATCAATCATCAGTCCGTCGATCAGAAGAAGCCCAAGACCGGACTCAAGCCAAGAAGCGCAAATGTAAGCCCAGCACTTTGGCCCACAATTAAAGTCTGATTAGCGGTGCGACTAGAATTTATTTGTTTGCTGTTTGGTTAACCAAGGCATTATTAATCTCTTAATACTTAATGTTTAATAATACACATATATATTGTACAAATGAATAAATACTTGCCACGGGGCGAGGGGCGCGGGGCAGAGCACAGAAATGCCAACAAGCCAAATGCATGAGCGAATATTAATGCCCACGGATCGATCGTTTCGGATACGATTTCCATTCGCATTCGTATTCTATGCCGATAGCAGACTCGATTTCATGCCACATTTGCTTAAATATGACAGCAACAGCTGCTTGCAACGGCAGTGGCAGTGGCAGTGGCAGTGGCAGTGGCAGTCTGCCTCATATTGGGAGGTCCTGACTGGTGGGGAGGGGGTGCTTCCACTCGAGCCAAGTAATTTGCAAAGCTTCATTGTTTTTTTATGCCTGGTATTCAAAGGATACTCGAGGGGTATACTCCATCCGCGAATCATCATATTTATGAGATTACGAAGTCCGGTTGCAATCGTATCATTATTGTGGCCAGAATAAACAAATTAAGCGTCGTTTAGCCTTTGGAACACCTGTTTTCGAACACAATTGTACATTGTGTAATCATGGCCTTCTTTTTTGACCCATGAATAGAAACTTATTACAGGGTACTGTAGTGTCTGCAAACGTTGCGACTGGTTTTATTTTTTAGTTAAGCAAAGGCATGGCATATCCCTGACAGGAAACAGGAAAACACATGCACACACGCACAGGCTGACGGAAAGCACAGGCATGCGGGGGGTGAGCCATGAAAGGAAAAGCGAGGCTCTGCAGCAAGGACGAACGGCATTGAACGGCACACAGCCGGGGAATCCGAGCCGAGAATCAATTGAAATGCACGACGGACGGCCTGCAAAAGTTGAGCCGAGTCGCGCGCGGATTTGCCATTGTACCATAAACATGGCCCATGCGAATCCCTACAACTTACTACATGTATCTATGTATCTGCCTGTGTGTGTGTGTGTGTGTGTGTGTGTGAGTGGGAGTGGGAGTGTGAGTGCGTAAGTGTGCTATTCAGGTGTATGGTACTGTTGAATACTCGTTTGGCACGGATGCGGATGTTATTCATGGTGTAAGGCAATCGCAAACAAAGGATGAATGCACATGCACATGCACACACACAACGCGCTCCTCCGATGCTGCAGCTGCCAAAGCAAATGAATCATTAGCGCGCGGCCTCACTATTTAATTGAAACCAGTACAAAATCCGACTTCCTCCCGCAAAGATCAATGGAGTGGAGTACCCCGTTCTCTTTAAAGAGTGAATTGAATACTTGCTGGGCTGATGGCTAATGGAAAGAGACATCATTCAATCAATTGAAATTTTGCTGAGCTGTTGTCTTTGAGAACAAGATCAACAAACAATGAATGGAGGGAGGGCGTCGCTTGGGGAAATCACACTTGCAGACAGAGAGGCCCATGTCCTTGTCGAGGCTCCTGCTCCTCTGCGACTGCGTGTTTAGCTCGAAATTAGATAAATGCAATTTTGGAATTGTGTGTAAATTGTAGGAAATATGCCGCTGGGAAATCAGTTGTCGTTGTGTCATGAGTTAATAGGCGCTGGGAATTGTCGGGTACGGCGGTGGGGCGGTAGGGCCGCACCCAAGATCCCCCATCCCCACCCCCACCCCCACCCCCATCATCATACGCCTATGACAGCCTGTGCTGGAATGATAATTCAATGCAAAAGAGCGCACGAGTCAATAAATATTTGCACAAAGTGGTGTTGAAGCGCATGGGAGCGTGAAACAGGGACAGGACAGGACAGGACAGGACAGGACAGGGCTTTTGAAGCATCCATGTCCTGGATGGGATTTGTGTGTGTTTCTCGAAAGCAGCGAATCTCCATGCCCCTTCCGCAGTCCCCAATCCCCAATCCCCCTTCTCCTCGCATTCTCTGCTTCTCTTGTGTTTGGGAGTCATTTGGGTGACGGCGTGGAAAATGCAAAACAAATAATCGCTTCTGGCCAAAAGGGAAAATCAATAGAAAAAGAATGATTTTTCATTTTTTTTTTACTGGACTCTATCTCTATCTCTGTCTCTATCGCTCTCCTACTCTGTCTCATTGGGGGAATTGAGGTTAGAGCAGCAGCAGCAGCAGCCGAAAAGTATGCAGCATAAAAATAGCCATAAATAAATCTGCGTAAAAATAAAACATGTGCCAACAGCACACAGAACACAGCCATAAACATAAACAATGCAACTTTCTTTCTTTCTGTCTGTCTGCTGCTTCTACTGCCAGATATACCCACTAGCCGTAAGGGTATCGAAGGGTATATTGTATTCGGAAAAGTGACGGAGCAGATTTCATATGGCAGCCGAAAAGGTGCCAGAAGAGCCTTCAAAATCCCGCAAGTTCCTTATGTTTCCTTCTTGAGACATCAAGAGTACAGGGTATTTTCTTTGTCTTGAATCTTTAGCGTTTTGCGCTCGAAACTTGTTTTTCTTTTGGTTTGGCCTTTTATAAAGCGGAAACTGAAATAAATTTTACATAAACATTTGCCACATAACAAAAGGCACCAGCTTTAATGACTTTTGTCGTTGCAAAATAATTGTGCGTGAATTTTTCTGTTATTGTCTGTCCCGCGGGTGAGCCCAGTGAATCGCTGAGGGAACGGGAAGGAAGGAAACGGAACGACAGGGAACGGAATGGAATGGAATGGAGTGGAGTGGAGTGAATGGTTGGGACAGTTGCCAGGAGCTGCTTTCAGGGTCCTGCTGGCATTTAATTTCACGGACTGTCGTCCATTTTATGCTTTGGCAACACTTTCTGACTATCCGCCATCCTTCCTATGTACGTCCGTCGGTTGGTCTTTTGGTTTTTTCCGTGATTGGAAGTTGATACTCTCGTCTCGTTTAATCAGGAGGCAGAGCAGAGGCAGAAATCGCTTTAAGGATGCTGCTGCTGCTGCTGCTGCTGTTCCTTTGTCCCCACTGGCAATTATGTGCACTATATACAGCATTTATCTGCTCTAACAATGAGACAAGTACTGAGAGGTAGCACTCTCTCCCTCTCTCTCTCTCTCGCTCTCTCTCTCTATCCCTCTATCTCTATCTGTCGTACGAGTACGAGTATCGCTTACAGTCTGGCAAGCAGAACAAAGGCAATTATGGCATCATTAGGACGAGCCGAGAGCCGAGAGGCAGGCAGCAGGCAGCAGGCAGCAGGGAGCAATTGCATTGGCAGGAAACACTTATCCCATATCGGTAGCAGAGTGTCCCTCGAGTGGATAAAAGCTGCAGCACCACAGGGGTGGGCAGCGGAGGACAGGGGAGAAGCCTCTCCTTAGATCTGCCATAATCTGTGACGCTTTCTGTTGAGCTTTAAAGAATGCCATTCAAAGGGCGGATCCAATCAGAGAGTAGTTTAAATGATCGTCCAAGCGTGACCACAAGACTTGAAAATTTACTGCCTCTCTGCGTTTTGGCATGCCATCAATTTTTGGCAAATTCATATTGATTTCTGCCTCTCGCTGTTGCTGTTGCCGTTGCAGTTGGAGCAGGAGCCTCCATTCAAATTTCGCTTCTTGCTCATCGCTCGCCCGTCCATCGCTCATCGTCCATCGTTCATCGTCCATCGCCCATCGGCCATCGCGCATTCAATCAATTCAAATGCCAAACGTGCAACAAATTGTACGATTTTCGTTATCTTGCCCCTAGGCCTGGGGCCTCGCATTTTCGTTATTAATTTGCGCCTGCTCTGCTCTCGATCATTGAATGGTTCGTGGTTGGGGGGGGGGTGGTGGGAATTTTGAATTTGATGAAAGTGTATTTTCCCTTCGCTCTTTGGGGACCAAGTTTCTTGGAAGTCATCCACTTGGTTGTCGTCTTTGAGGCTTCTATTTATTTATGACTTTTTCGTTCTAGCCAAAGCGAAAGCAAAGTAATTTTTCATAATTTAAAATGAAGTGAATTGCAGTCCGGTCCGTCCGGCCCATTCGGTCCGTCCGGTCCGCCCGGTCCGTCCGGTCCGCCCGGTCCGCCCGGTAGTTTCTATTTCTGTTGCCTTGGTGGCCTTGGCAGAGGCAGTACTGCCCAGTCATTCTTCATAAATAATTTATTAATTATAAAAGTTTCTGGCATTCACTGGGCGCATGCAAATGCTGCCCTGCCCAGCCCTGCCCTGCCCCGCCCTGCCCCGCCCTGACCCACCGCCATCTTTCAGTGTGGTAACAGTTGCAAGTGAAAGTTCCCTTCTGCACTGAGCAATGGGGCGGCGTGGCCAAATATTACTTGCAATGTCCCAATTCTACGACTTGTGCCAGCAAAACTTTTTATTAGTTTCGACGCTGCTGCCCGGACTATGGACTCTGTTTGTCCATCTGCAACTTCAACTCCATCTCAAACTCTAGCTTCGACTCCATCTCTATCTTTCTCTGTCTATCTGTGGATGGTTCTCATGAGGTATGGCGGGGTGGTGTATTTTTCATATTTTAATTGACAAAACTTTTGGCCAGCTGAAGAACTGATGGGTTTTTGGCTTAGTTTTCTGTTATTCTACACTAATCAAACATTGGCTGCTGCCGGAAGATCCAGGACATGTCCCCTCTCGCTCTCGCTCTCGCTCTCGCTCTCTATCTGTCTCTGTGTCTGTCTCTGCCTCTGTGGGAGCCTCTGATGCTTTCAGGTTTTCCATTTCAAGTTTTTTCACTTAATTGAGAGAAGGCGAAAACCTAGGAATATATATATGTATATGTATGTATGCATGTACATATACTTTAAGTGGCAGCCAATTTAATGGCGTGGCAAGGCATGGCATGGCAGGGAATGCATTTCGTGAGTCATGTTTGATGCATGTGGCAAGAAGCGAACCGAAAACATTTCCATCAACAGCATCAGAAGCAGAAGCAGAAGCAGAAGCAGAAGCAGAATCGGAATCCTTGTGGCAGTCGCGCACTCAAATCGTCGCAGAAAATTCAGAGGCGGCTCCCTCTCCGTATTTGTGTATCTGTGTATCTGTGTATCAGTGCATCTGTGCATCTGTGAGTGTGGTGTGCTTGTGCATCGCAGGGTTTATGTCTAAATATGCAAATAACTGTAACAGCAGACAGGGCGACAAGGACATGCTGTGGGGGAAGGGGCACATCAGCCAACCGGCTGATGTCTCTGAATGTCTCATAAATTCGTGATTAATGTCGCCTTGCCCCGCAAAACCCCTGCCATACCCTGCCATACCCTGCCATACCCTGCCACTGCTTTGATGCCGCATGCGAAATCAGTGTTTTAATGCAGCTGCCACTTAAGCGTTGCATTTAGTTGTCTTGGAGCCCATGCAGCATTAATGACTCGAAGATGGAAGATGTCTGCTATTATTGGCTTAGACTCGGTGAAGCGGGGAACCCCCTCCACCACTCTCCACTCCACTCAACAGACACTCCTTCATATTTTGTCTTTCGTAATTCGTTAATGTGTCAGACTAACGAAATTAACATTAAATTTAAGCAGTGACTAACTCGATTTGCTGAAAGGCAGGTCCTGCTGTGTGCGTGTGTGTGTGTGTGTGATGCCAGGGAACAAAAGGAACACTGATTGCCGTCGACAGGACACCTAATGATGCTCGCACAAAAGCTATTTACAGAGACAGCAGCTGGTCCTGGTTCTGGTCCTGGTCCTGGTTCTGGTCCTGGTACTGGTCCAGGTCCATTCGCCTATCACTTACCTCATTAAGCTGCAAGTAATTAAAGTGCTTCTGCATGTGCCGCTGCCACTGTCTCCTCGATAATTAGTTGCCCTGCTCGCAAAAAACCAACATAAAATGAATAATAATAATAGTAATAACAATAATAATAAATATTAATGCAACCGCATCCTCCAATCCGCTTTCCTCTCGCATTGAATTCCATTTCCATTTGATTGAAAACAACACAGAAATCGATTAAATTAACTGCTCTATCAAATTACGTATACGTATACGTATACACAGGGGCCGTATGGGGAGGCCTCGCGTTCATTAAATTCCATTTAATAGCCCGAACTGAGCGGCGAGTCAATATTTATTAACGACATAATCAATAACGTTTTTTCTCGTTTTTTTTTTGTGCCGTTTCCCTCTTTAATGAGATTAAAGTGCAGCCAAAGCCAAAGAAAAAAATTTAATGCATTTAGTTATGTCAAGTCCTCAAATTGTGTTCGGTTTTTTCAGCTCTTCACTTGAAGAGTACCCAGAAAAGAAACGAACATTTTAAACGGAAATGTGTACTTTATCAATAAATCTGGCTCAAACAAGTGCCACCTGGCTCTTTGAACACCTGGCTTTCCAACGCAATCGATCCTAGAGCAATGAGCTTTTGCCTAAGCATATCAGGTACCGAGTATCCTAGTGTCGCGACACGTGTGCGGCAGCTTTTCCATTCCCGATTTCCCTCCTTATTTTTTTCCTTCCTCCACTCGGAACTTTTCTGCACGATTGCGCAAACTTTCATTTCCTGCAGAACTTTTGAATTTTCAAGTAAACCATAAACGGGGGCTAAGCTAACAAAAAAAAAATAAAGAAATTGAGTCTAAAGTAGAAGTATCTGTGTGTGTGTGTGTGTGTGTGTGTGTGTGTGTGTGACACTGCATAATTAAGCCGCAGAGCAGAGTCTTGTCTGGTGACATTAAGCGACATTGAAGCGACAAACGCCGCTGGCAAAGAGGCTTTCGGAAAGAATTTTCTTTTTTCTGCCAACTTTGGCCAATTGTTTTTGTAGTTTTGTTTGTTTGTTGGCTGAAAACTTAAGCTCTTTTCTGGCTCCGGCTGTGTGTGTGTGTGTGTGTGTGAGTGTGTGGAGGGAAAACTTTTGCGCGACTTAATAAATTAATAAGCCCAGCCAAGAAAAATATGCGCTGAGCCGCATCCACCCTGTCTCCTGTGAGTCTCCCGTCTCCCGACGCCCGACGCCCTCTGGCGAAAGGGTGAAGTTCATCATCTCCCAAGCATCAGCATCAGCATCAGAATCAGCATCTGGCCTGGCCTAATTTGTCGGTTTGCTTTTGGATAACCATCAGGAGATGAAGATTCTTTTGCGGCTGCTGTTTGTGTTTGCGTGTTTGTATATAATTAACGCGGATGTCATGATGTCATGAGCGTGTGTGACGCTTATGCTAAACGACAAATGATATGCCCTAAAGTGTATTTAGATTTCCCTCAATGTTTTCTGCCACCGCAGACATTTTTATGGCTGACTATCCAAAAGGGCCTAAAGGTTGGCGGGAAACGCTTACGCCCCATACCAATTTGTGGCTTTGGCCAGTGAAAAGCTAACTGTCAGAAGGGGGGAAAACGGAAACGCCGCTGAGAGCTGACTGAGAGCTGACTGAGAGCCAGGCAGACCGAAGCCGAAGCCGAAGCCAGAGACGGAGATGGAGATGGAGATGGAAACGGAGAGCCATGGTATTCAAGCTCTGATTTGACTGCGGCTGTTGTGGCAAGGAGCAGCTGAAGCAGGAGCATGCCTCCATCTCTTGGCCGCAGTTGCGGTTCCTGAGGTCAATCACTGCAATTACTTTTCGAGAATTTCGGTTGAGTCGATAATGCGAGAGAAGTTAATTTCAAAACGAGGCACCAAGGCTCTAGGAACGGAACTAAATGAATCAAATTTGTTTAAACATTCATGAGTGATTCAGTCACCTGGGGGATGGGGAATGGGGGATGGGGGATTGGGGGGTGCCACAGCTTTTACACTCAAGAACCGTGTCCTGCTGTCAGACGAATTTTGTGTTGCGCATTAAAAACTTTATTTATTTTAAATGTACAACAATATTAAATGAATTCCAGCAGCAAATGTGTCAAAACTTTGGGCTATGTGCACAATTTATGGGGGCAAGGATTGGCCGCAGGACCTGCTGAAACTATCCTACAACTATGTGCGAAATGTGTGACAAAACCAAAATGAGCACAAGTTCTACCTATCTACACATACATATGTACATATATGGATATGTACATATATGTGTGTACATATGTGTGTATGTATGACATATAAATAAATAATCCCCAACATGGGTAACACATTTCCCTGGCAGTCAAGCAGTCTGGCAGTCTGGCAGTCTGGCAGTCTGGAAGTCTGGCTGCCTGGTTTTCTGGCCGTCTGGCAACAGGAAAGCACACCCACCGGAAGGACAGACAATCAAAGCGAACTCCTGAAAGCCTCAAACATTCTGTCTTCTGCTGTCCTCCGGCTCTTGTACATGGCCGCAATTGTTTGCACGTTACGTGGTCATGTAGCCCGGGTCAATAATTGGTTTTTTTTGTGTCGATTGCAAACAAGTTGATTGTGATTGCCAAATGATTACACGAATCACACGGACCAGGCTAAGGGCCTGCTGCTGGCTGCTGGCCAAACCGCAGCCTGAAAATTGGCTTCGGCTCACAGCTGGGGAGCGCCGGCCCCCAAAGAGAAATCTTAATCTTTACAGAGAGCCTGCCAATTGCTGGTTGATATAATTATGTTTGTCACCATTTGTTCCTTGGTTCAATACTACGAATTTTTTCTAAGCATTCGACTCTCGGACTCGTTACTCATAGGCCCAGTGACACCCAAAACTAATGAACTTCCTCTGGGATCTGGGGATCTCGGGATCTGTGTGGGGAGCAGATAACTGTTCGATGGAGCTGCTCGATGTTTTTGAGTTTGTACTGAATCGCTATTATGTTTATCTCTTGACCTTCATTTGAGCATCTCAAACAATGCACACACTCACGCTCTTTCACTCATTCGGCAAGAACAAAACACTCTCGTGCCCAAAAGCATGTTCGATCATGTTCTGTCGGCAGCAACAACAATCCTGCATGCACGTTCGTTTCGATTCTGTTCCAACCCAACCGATGCTGTTGCTGTTGTTGTTGTGGTTGTGGTTGTCCTACCAAACAGTTTGACTGCAACAAAAACTCGGAGTAAAGATCGGGAGGCAGCTCTCTGGTGGAGGTGGAGGTGGAGGTGGAGGTGTTGAGCCCTTTCTCTGGTGGGCAATGAAAATGATTGGAAGAAATCAGTAAAATGGCAATGGCAATCGGATTGGAATGCTTTATGGCAACTACATTTCAATCATTGGCAAGCAATTTTCCAGCACTAAACGGAAACGAAGCGGCGTAAAAGAAATGTTTCGGCAGATACGCCGATGATGATGGGGTTAACTTCTGTCGAGAAAGACTTTCACTTCACTTCAAGACTTCACTTTGGATTGTCCCTCCAACCTCCAACCTCCAACCTCCATCGAATTGAAATCGTTTCGGCTGCACACACACACAAACAAACACAAATTTTGACTATGTCTGTATGTACATACATACATATGTATGTAATTCGGTTGACGTTCTTTTATGGGCGTCGCAACTTGAGCGACTTTAAACGACATCAATAAAACCTGCAGGCATTCAATAAAAACTTCTAGTAGGCCGTAGCACATTTCGTTGCCCCTGCCCAGCCACCACCCCCTTCTGGCATTCAGAAACCGGAGAAAACCAGAAAAGTGAAGGAAAAAAATAAGAAATAAGAAATAAGAAGTAAGAAATAAGAAAGCGGGCAAATGAAAGCCGGGGCTGAGCGCTACTCTGGCTTTGCGTTTGCCTTTTCTTTTTTTTTTGCATCATCGCTTAACGTGAAAATGCTTTTTAGCCCGAGAGCAAACAAACTGAAAGTTTTCTTCGATGTGTGACGTACGATGCGTGTGTGGCGCCAACGGCACCACCGGAGACTCGACTCACAACTTTAAGTGTCGATGGCTTTTGGCTTGCTCTCTTTTTATCCGACTTGGGCGGACGAAAGGTGTCAAAGTGCGTCGTGTCGGGTGACACTTTCATTTGGAGCGCGTGTCCTTGTGGTTTTATTGCTGCTGAAATCGGAGCAGAGTGGAGTCATAAATAGACTACGGAGTAATCGGACTACGACTCTGCGGCCACACAGCACACACACAGACAGAGAGATCTTTGTCGAAGGCTCATTATGCAAATTGTGGCACGAACCCATGCGCCGCAGCTAATTTGTCACTGTCTTCAGTTGTCAAGCGGCAAAACACTTTCCCCACTGACAGTGCCAGTGCTACTCCCGTCCTGTTCCTGCCTCCGATTTGGACAAAAGTGTGGCATCCATTGGCCAGAACCGGCACTCGCTCGCTCGACCGGTGGCTGCCTGCCTGGCTGCCTGCCTGCCTGCCTGTCTGACTGCCTGCCTGCCTGCCGCTGCTTTCAGCTCTATCACTTTCATTTCCTTGGCCATAAATTAGCAACACGATGAGCCCCATGGCCCGCCCCCGGCTCCTGCCACAGCTCTAACTCCTGCCACAGCTCTACCACAGTTGCTGGGCGCAAAAAGGTAGAATCTTCTACTCACAGACTGACTCTCTGACTGACTGCCTGACACACTGTGCAAATTATTGCCCCTCCCTCCCCTCCCCACCCACGCCCCCGTTTCCGTATGTTGGATGCGTGCGGAATTTATGATTACTTCCGGGTATAATGAAGCCAGCCACGTGCGAGAGGGCCACATCTCTCATCTTTCACTGGACTGTGTGTGTGTGTGTGTGTGTGTGTGTGTGTGTGTGTGTGTGTGTGTTTCTCCTTCGGTCGGTCGCTGGCTGTCCCGTCCAGACGCCGCGTCTAAACAACTAATACGAGTACTCGTCGTGACTGCTGCTGCTGCTGCTGCTGCTGTTGCTCCTGCCACTGGTAGTTCGCTCAAGATCTCTCCACTCCACTTCGTTTTGGTCCTGCGTTGCCTTCGTTGAAAAAGTGCAGCAGCACTAGCAGCAGCAGCATCTCCGGTCCATGCACTGCACTTGAGATGCCTTCAGTCTGCTTCAGGCCCGGACCCTTCTGCTTTTCTTTGGCCCTTTCTCTAACTGCTGCTGCTGCTGCTGCTCCTTCTGCTCCTTCTGCTCCTTCTGCTGCTGCTGACAGCGGAGACAATTTTCAATTAAATAAATGGCTCGTTTTTTATATGCCAAACGCACAATGGGACCAAATGCAGCAGATTGCTGATAAAAAGGAGTGAATTTCAGAGCTATTTTCAGTTGGGACATCGATTGCAAAAGGACTGTTCCCTTCTATCCTCAAGGGGTCCCGGCCCCATTGTTGGGGGTCCCCGTTTCAGTGACTAAGAATTATGATTATGAAATATTTTTGCAGCTGGAATGCTTTTTGTATAAATTCCTTAGCTCCCACTTTTGTTTAAGACTCAATTAAAAATTTTGGGTTTAATTGGGTCTCTGGATGCTGGATGCCTTATGCCTCGTGCCTCGTGCCTGATGCCTGATGCCTGGATGGTGGAGCTGCTGCTTGGTTTAAAGTCATGCTTGAGCGAATACAAAATAATTAAAGTGCAGGAGAAGCTGCTCCTTAACTCAAAGTTATGACACACACACACACACTCGTGCCATTCTTGTCACCCCCACCCCCACCCCCCATAGATGGCCAACAGCAACTTACATGAGTTGGCCATTTACCGGGTACCGTTCGTAAGCCGCATAATCTATGAAATCGTGTCTGGAGGAAGAGGAGCAGGAGGGAGAAGAGGAGAGAAGAGAAGGAGGAAGAGGAAGAGAAGTTGCAGCAGCAGAAGGATCCCTATCCGGCTTAAACCTAAGCGAATGCTCCTGGCCCGTAGCTAAGTTAAAATTATTGTACATTGGCTTAAGCCCTTCGCCAGCCAGTGGGCTCCTCAATTTAATTGGGGAGTACACGGCTATCCTATAGATGAAGGACGCTGTAGTACGGCTATTCTCCTCCACATATAGAGAGATAGAGAGAGAAAGACAGAAAGACAGATGGGAGGAAGGCATTCTCCAGTTGAATATATGAAGAGAAAGGCAAGGATAGATGTGGATGAAGGGGGGACGTCTCTCGTCAGCTGGAACTGAAATGCTTTTAGCGCGCTCCATTAAAGCCTCCACTGCATATGCCGTGATTGCTCCTAGTCCAGAGGCAGCGACAGAGACAGAAATAGAGACTGGGAATGAGATAATGATATATGGATAGCAGCAGCAGCAGCAGCAGCACAAGCAGCAGCAGCAGCAGCAGCATGCTACACGACTAATGAGCCAAAATGAATTGTTGCCACATCAAAAATCAACGCAATTTGGGGGCTGTGGCAATATGTAAAGGCCAGAACGAGAATCCAAGTCGAAGATGGAGCACGAAAACGAGACCGAAAACCAGAACGAAAACGAAGACAGAGACAGAGACCGAGACGGAGACGGAGGACGCAGAAGGACGAAAACGACGAAAGTTAATTTCATTAAGGAAATGAAAAAGTCATATATCATTTTTGGCCATCGTCTAACATGTCCATTACAAAAGGCAAACGCCTCCACGCACCCCCGTATAATCGGACTCTCCATAGGATTTTCTTGGGGATCTTGAGGGCGGGAAATGCACTGGCCAAAAACTTATATTAAAGTGTTGAAAATAGCGCAAAAAAGCTGTGTAATAAATGTTCCATGCCGTTGGCTTTGACGTCCAGGGCGTCCCAAAATTAAAATGCATAATTCAATGCGATGCCCCAGCCCCGCCCCAGCCCCGGGATGGAGGCTAAAGAACCCATCGGCTTAGCCCCGCATTAGCAGCCATTTACATGTGAGTTTCAGAAAAGAAGCCAAAAGAACTTCTCCTCGAATCCGGGAGGAGCTCCCTGAACCACCAACGAGACCCCAGACCCCAGACCCCGGACCCCAGACCCCGGACCCCGGACCCCGAGCAGATAGAAGCTAAAAGTGTTTCACGTTTCACGGACCATTAAACGCCCCAACTCGGGAGTTCGTCGAGTCATTTTGAGCGACTTATCGCCCGCCGCCTGCCTGCATTGTGCCGCCTGATTGATTTCTTTATGCGTACCATATCGAAGAGTGAGGGGGGACGTCCTGCCCTTTTCTGCCCTGCCCTTCCCTGCCCTGCCCTTCCCTCTTTTATGGCGAGTCCTGGCTCTGACAGGGCACCAAAGAATTTTTTAATAAGGCACAAAAGGAATTTTTATATGGGTCTACCTACTATGAGTGCGCAGTGTGTATTATTTAAACCTTGTGGGGGGGCGGGGGGACAAAACATAAGCAGAAAAATAACCAGTCCAGCATACACAGAGGCACACGTGTGGCGACACTCCGATACCCGTTAAAGTGTGCTGGGCAAAAGCGCGTGGATCCCTCCGATAGTTGTACCTGGAATCCAGGAGCTCAAAGAGCCCAATAATAAATAATAATATAATAATAATAATGTGGTAATCGTAACCAGACTTGGAAACAAAATAGAGCCTGATCATTATTATTATATTTGATCTGCAAATGTAAGACCAACAGACGTACGCTTGAGGGTAACCTTCCAGTCTCTTTCATGTATGTATACTACACTCTCTCAATGATGGCTGTATTTCAAATTCCAGATTGCCTCTCGATAATTGCCGAGTTTTGAGTTATGGGGGGAGGGAATGCGAATGCGAAGGCGAATGCGAAGGCGAATGCGAAAGCGAATGCTATTCCTATCACCCACAAAAGGCCTTCCACCAATTTCTTCCCCCTCTCTCACTCTATCCGAGGGGATTCGACTATTCGGCATTTCCTGCATTTATTCAGCGTAATTAACAAAATTCCCAGGTGTATATAGAGGAGCTCCTGCTGCCGCTATGCTGCCGCTGCTGTGGGTTCCGTTTCGAGTTCAAGTTTTTGGGGCATTTAAAATTCTGGCTGCGTAAATCTTTTATTGGCACGAAATACTCCGGCTCTGGCAAAAGGTTCGCCAAAACACAGAGTTGCATAATAAATTATCGATGCGCCGTTAGGAATTTTAAGTGGCGGTCGCTAATCAGCACCAGCCCCAGAGAGAGAGAGAGAGAGAGAGAGAGATGAGTGGATGAGTGGATGAGTGGTTGAGAGAGAAGGAGAAACATCTAGGCCTGGTGCCGACATCATCCTTTGGCTGCTCATCTCCCAATACGAATCCCATTCCCATTCCCATCCCTCATCCCTCATCGCCATCCGGACAGACCCCCACTTGTCGCTTGTCAATAATACCCGCAGACAAATAAATTCTCTGCTTATCGCTCGAGAGAGAAACCCTTTCTGCACTTTCTTTTATGCCATTTCTCCTGCCCCTTACACAAAGTGCACTTGGCGGGCGCCTTTTGTGTGTGTGTGCCCCCAGAAACCCCAGAATCTGTCTCATCTCGTGCTTATCCCTTCTTCAGGGTTCAGCTTCTGCTTTAACTCCTGCGTCAGCTTCAGATTCAGCTTCAGCTGCTGCTCCTTTTGATGTTCTCTTCTTGCTCCTGCTTCTGCTCCTGCTTCTGCTCCTGCTCCTGCTCCTGTTGCTACTGGTCACAGTTTACTGTTGAAAAAAAGGTGGAGTGGAATGGAATGGAGGCAGCGAGAGGAGATAAAACTTTGGCACACCTTGGCAGCAGCTGAAGCGACAGCAGCTTCGTCCTAAAGCGGGGCATTTACTTTGAGTTTTCATTACGAGCATTTTTTTGTTTGCCTTTTCCTTTTACGGTGTCATGGCAGTTTATTGTTTTTATTGTTTGATAATTATCGCAGAGAATGCGAAATGCTTTTACCTTTTCTGCAAATAAAATGGAACGGAATGGAATGGTATGGAATGGCCGCACAAAGGACCATTGTATGAGAGGAGGAGCCATTGCAGGAGCCATCATCATCATTATCATCCAACACCTAAGTAAAACGTTGTTTAATCTCTCTTGTTGTTCCTTGTGGAAATCTCGGACCATTCGCAGGGCAAAGTGAAACAACACAAATGTCCTCCTATTTCTTGGGGCTGGCTGCCCAATCCAATTTGAGGCATGTGTGCGTCCTCCTCTAGTTGACAGTTAATGAATGTGTCGTTATGCCAATTTCGGGACCAGGGACTGCGGCACGGCCCCATCGTGCCTTTCGAGTGAACTTTCCTTTTGATCTGCGCACTCCCCTGTTGGAGTCCCCCCTGCTCTGGCATGCAAATTCATTTGCTTAAACATGTGTCTCATTCAGTATTTAAATGGCGGGAAAGTTATCTCGATACCCCTCTGGGTTTTTCCTCGTTCTTGATTGATGGCCCACTGGTCTTGTGATGAATATTTGATTGTGTGATTGTGCGATTGTGCGATTGTGCGATTGTGTGTCGCATATGTGGCAGCCCCAATATAGCTGATATTTGCCACACAGTCTCTGCTAGCAGAGACATTGCTCTCTACCAAATGACATAATTAGCCACAAAAGGCGCAAGGACATGGGATTCTAACTAATTCTTGAGATATTTTGGCAGTAACAAGGAGACAGACAGACAGGCGGGCAAGCAGGAAGGATGGCATGATGGCATGATGGTATGATGGCTGGTAGGTACGTAGGTACGTAGGATGGCAGACAGAGATTGTACGACAGCTTTCAATTTGCGCAAAATGCACTCAAGTTGTCTTGAGTCTTGTCTCAAGACAAGAAATTGGAACAGACTCTGGATACTGGGATTCTTGGGGAGTACACCAGGAGCAGAAGGAGCAGAAGGAGCAGAAGGAGCAGACCAGACCAGACCAGACGACAGCCCATATATTGTCGTATTAGTCCTATTGACTGGCTGTCTCTTTCGACTGTCGACTCTCCAATGGGCGACAGTGTGAATCAGTTTGAATCAGTTTTGTCATTAGACAGCAGCCAATCCCGCTCTCTCCCCCCTAGGCAAATATTGTGCTTTGGCTCTGGGCTTTAATTATTTACAATGGGGATGGATCCTTTTACTAATCAGGATATCATGGATTTCAATTTTATTGAGTGCCTGGCCAAGCCAGGGAGCCAGGGACAGAGCCAGAGACATGTCCATGCCAGAATTATGAATTCATTTGTTGTTAATTTATTGATAATTATTATAGCCTTATAAGCCTTTCTTCGCTCTATCTCCATCTCTGGCTCGTAATGAGTTCTGCCAGTTGTGGAGCACGTGCAGGAGGTGCCATAACATTTTTTCCAACTGGCGGAGCCACTCTACCAATTAGCCGCAGATGCAGAGCCGCACAACTGCAATGCCTGCGGCGTTCGTTCGTTTCTTCCTACTTACGTGACACTGGGATTTGGCAGTCGCTTGTACGCTGATTGCCATATGAGCACTAGACCCGGAGACGGAGACGGAGACGGAGACAGAGAAAACGAGAACGAGAGCGAAAGAGAAGATGGAGCTGGGAGATAAGCATATCCCGCTTCTTACATCAACTTTTGGCAACTAAAACTGGAAATTAGTTGGGGAAAACTCTCTCTGTAAACTGTAAACTGTAAACCAAATTTAAATTGCACTAATCCAATCTATTCATTTATTTTAACGGCAGGCTTTATAGCCATACCACCAAGATACCCTGTACATATGATGATATGATGTACGGTTCCTATGATGTCTTCTATGCTGTTAGATCCCCAAAGTATGCAATGGAAAAGCGAAGGCCAGGCGTTCAAGGAGCCAAACAGCATTGGCTTTTGTTCAATGCTGTCCATGATAATGCTCCGATTATAACGTTTTTCTGAACTCCCATGGATATGATCATTATTCAGGATTATGCATTTTTGGTTTTCGGTTTTTGGTGTTCTTTAAAAATGTGAATGTACTGCTGGGGTCGAAAACGCTTCCCTCTCGAATTGAATACTGCCCTAAGTATCCTTTGAGTAGCGGGTAATTAAAATTACAACAATTGGCAGCCGGTGGGGGGGGGGGAATATACAATATATATTCCGCCACATTCTGTGGCACATTCTGGCACAATGATATCGCTGGTGGCCTTTTGTTAATATTTATTATTTATGGCGACAATTTGCCAAACGGTTAGTCGCGTCTACCGATAAGAATCGAAACGAAACAGTTGCCATAAAGAGAATCACGGGATAGGGAGAATGGCGAAAGCATGCCACACACTCCGTAGCATGCTGCGGCAGCGGCAGCGGCAGCGGCAGCGGCACTTGTGACTCGCAGGGCAAGTTTTTGCGACCGATTGGCTGCAACTAGAAGAAGTTCTGGTTGCAAAAAAAACTTAAAACAATTTCACGCCCGTAGATGGCGAGCTGGCGAGCTGGCGAGACCATAAAAGTGCAGCGACAGCAGCAGCGACAGCAAAGGACAAACTTTAAGAATTCCCTTTTCGCAGGCAGCAGTTTTGCAGCAACATTAAGTGCAGCTGCCGTCCTGCAGTCCCGCGTTCCGAGTCCTGAGCCAGGGATAGTCCATGGAGTGTCCTAGGAGCAGTCTCCATCAAACGGGGCAGTGCATAAAAGGCAATAAAATGCAATTATCTCAAACGGCATAACTGTCCCGCTTTTGGCAACGTTTCCCAGGCCCATAAATTGTCAAAGCGGCGGTTGCCAAAAGTACAAAAAAAAAAAAAAAAAAAAAGGAGAGAAAAACCTGAGCAGGAAAAGCGGACGCCGAGGGAGAGACAGAGTCAGAGAGAGACAGAGATAGAGATAGTGGAAATCCGACTTTGATCTAATTTGTCTGGCAGTGAATAGGCTGCAGCTTTAATGGGAGGGGGGCGGGGGTAGGGCAGGAAAGGGATGACATTTTAAAGCATCCAATGGCTGGGCGAGGGTTTCACCTACCTCATGCGAGACGAGACTCTTTTGCTCCCTTTGGCAATGTTTGCAAATGAGCATGCCGCCATTTTCCACGTTGCACGCTGCTTGCTGCACGCTGCACGTTGCACGTTGCACACTTTATTAGTTTTCATACGCGCTAACCGTGCCTCTGCCGCTGCTCTGCCGCCCGCCGTCGGCAAAAGGTACAAAAGTTTGCCCGCGACTACACCACACACACTCCCACCCCCGCACATCCCCGCACATCCCCGCAAACGATCCCCGTGTTAACCTATGCGCAAGTCAAATGCAAAACATGCAACTTTGGGCCCATGAAACTTTTGCAACAAAAGATGCAAATTTGCGTTGCAGCCAGAACGTGAGGTGGTGGTAGGGGGAGCGGGCGGCTTTTCCCGCCAGGGAACTGTTTAACGCTTTAATTTTCCATTCAGATCATTAATGCACATTTCGGCAAGCGCCCCACAGAACCGAACAAAAAGGCTTTCCTGTCCCTTCTTCTGTCCTGAAATTACAATATTTACATTTACTTTGCGATTTACAAATCGCCAATATACCAATAGATTTTTACATTTAAAATAAACATTTAGATTCCATATTTAAATTATATTTGTATTCCATATAAGGGCGTTTCCATGGAACAGTCCACCGACACCAAATAATTAAAATTCAATAAAAACTCATCTCCATATACTTTTTTATATGGTAATTTAACCAATTGGCATATTATTTCATTAACTTTGATTTGCAAACCCATTAAAATCAGTAAAAAAGTTCAGTTTTCCTATATTTTTTGGCATTTTTATTGTCATGTTTTCTTTTACTGTTTTCTCCCATAATAAAGATGATTCTTGATAAAAAATGTTCTTGAAAATCTCTCTAAAAAGCCTACTAAGTTGTATTTTAAGGAAATATAAAGGGATGTATGGGAAAATGTGAGGCAATAATTGAACTAAACATATGGAAAAATCGTACGTTCGCCTCAGCCGAACGAAATAATTCGCTATGTGCGCACTCGATAGAAACCCACATTGATCCTCTGTTAAAATAAACTAATCGCTTTTTGACTAAGACTAAGACTAAGACTAAGACTAAGCCGTAGTCGACTTCTGTTTCGCATACTTTCGCATCGACATGTTTATTGCTGTCGCTTTTCATTAGGAAAACTGAGACTCGATGAACCCCATCTCTTGTACTGGTACTAGAGGTAAAAAAATGTTATCGAATCGCAAAAGAAAAGCGGGGAAAATTGTTGTTTTCGCAACCTGCGGAAGTGCCAATATTTGTATTAAGAGTTTTGATATATTTTAAAATTAAAGATGGTATTTCTTATTTGAAAATATTTTAAACAACATTTGAATACATTTATTTACATACATATGAATGTTTAAGTCAAAGTGAAATCTATTTAATTTCAGTAAGCCGACGTTTAATTTAAATTGAAGTGTGTTTCTGATTCACTCAGAGAGAAGGGCATCCGACATTCGTTGTTTGGCGTTCTTGGAATTGCAAGTAGCTATTTTTTGGGAGATGCCGTAGCAAGGCGTGTTGCCCTGGGTGTTGCCTTCGGCTCCTTTATTTTATTTGAGACTCAAAAAACAGGTAGCACTGCACGCAATGATATGTGGCAGTAGAGAGCGCCTTGGGGATACACACACTGTGGTACTCTTACCATTTACACCGTATGTACCCCGTGAACCCTGTGTGAACTTTCTGCATCATTTGGCAGCTGTTGAGGCAGCTGCCCCTGGCCCTGCCTCCTGCTTTAGCGCTTGAAATAATCAGAGGAAGTTGTTTATGGAACGCAAAGGCTACAGAAAGCTACACCGAAAGCCAGAGACCAGCGAGGCTAGAGGCTGAGGGGCGGCTTGTAATGTTAGTTTTATGAGCACGTGTTGCCATTTTTATGACTTCACCCACGAAAATCCCCCCATAACTCTGCAGCTGCAGGAAGAACAAACAATGTGTGTGTTTTGGGGTAAGGCAAAGCCACAACAAAGTCGTCGTCGCATCGGATGCCAAGACTCATTGGCTCATTCAATTAGAAGAGGGCGGAAGGCAGGCAGAAGGCAGAAGGCAGCAGCAGCAGCAGAAGTTGCACAAATTTAAACATTCCCACAGACCGCAGACAGAAGGCTAGAGGCTGGAGGCTACAGGCTAGAGTCAGGAAACAGAAGGCAGAAGGCAGACCATAAAGAAATTCTCTAATATTTTGATTAGAAGTGCTTGCGGTTAGCCGCTAAATGCACTGAGAAGGGACTACTATCTACTATCCTTTCCCTTCTACTCTCTATAGCCTATAGAATATCCTTTCTACCCTCTCTCCAGCCCCTCCTTTCTATCCTCTGTCTCACATTTACCGGGGTCTGCCTTCTATTGCCACTTCTATTTGTGCTATTTGCAATGCAAAATGATTTTATTTGACAGGCAGTGTATGGTGACGGGAGCTGTGTACAGTATCCACCAAATGTGTGCTCATGCAGGGGCTAAAATATAATTTTGTGCTCCTCTTTTTTGATGCTGCCGCTGCCACTGCTGCTGCCGGTACTGTAGACTGGGAGAAGAGAAAAAGCGGAAACGTCTGTGCCACATCCGTTTCCGCCTTGATGGTTAAAACTTCTTTTTCCGGCGCTGGCCAATCAACGCTGTTGCTGCTGCTGTGGCGGCTGTGTGGCCAGGATCACAAACAGTGCCCTAGAACCAGCTGTTGCAGCAGAGGTCCTGTCCTGTCTGTTATTGTTGCCTGTTCTTAGCAATGTGTTTAGAGCTTTTCAGATGGTAAACTCTTCTTCTCCTTATTTTTTGACAGCTGCTGCTCCTGCTGCTGCTGTTGCTGTTGCAGGTCCTGCCGGGGCTTAGCCCCTCTGAGACTTTAGAGACTCTGTGTCGAAAGTGTCACAAACAATAACAAGAAGCTCAGAAAACACAAAGGTGGAAACAAACATTCAGCAACGGTAAAAAACAACAAGTATACGGACAAGGCAGAGTCGGGTTTCTTTTACGGCTACAAAGATTGAACGAGAGCAGAGGATATGGCAGAGTTTTAACGGATTGAAGGCTTCCACCAGCAGCAGCAGCAGCAGCATGCAGCATGCAGCATGCAGCATGCAGCATGAGGCTTCTTTGATTGAGTAATCCTCTGAACGAAAGAGAGCGGGAGAGAGAAATGTACTCTTTCTTTTAGAGCCCATTCTTGATTGAAAGATAGCAGATGGATGGATCTCTTAATCGGTCTCAGACTCCACTCTCAATTCTGTTGTTGTTTCGCCGACAAAATACTCGTATATTTCGGTACGGCACGGCACGGCAGGGCACTTGCTTTTAAATGCCAGCCAAACAATCAGCATTCGCTCCTCTTCTCTCCGTTCTGTATGTCTCTGTTCTGCTCCCCGTTTTTTGTTTGATCTATCCATTTGCATTTGCATACCGGTTTTCCGTGACGCCATCACCTTCCAACGGATAATGTTTGCTCTACTGTAGGTGGTGTGGTGTGGTGTGGTGGGGTGGCATGCAACGCCCTGCCATTCGGCCAATTCATAACAATTGCGTTTCCTGCGTCTGCGTCTGTGTGTCTGTGTCCGTGTCCGTGTCTGTGTCTGTGTGTGCCCCGTGCAACTTGACACTCAAGTGCGCGGCCTGCCAACATATTTGCACTTGAATTGGCAATACGATGAGCGTGGCAGGGAGAGGGAGGGAGAGACCGGCAGCATGGTGCAGTTTATATGGAAATTTTTTACGTTTATCCACCAAAAAATGCATAGTAGAAGGGCCACACAGTATGCATTGTATGAAAATTGCATGCCACTGGAGGAGAAGGCGTTGCATGAGGAGCGGAAGGCTCGGCAGGAGGAGCAACAGGACCAACAGGAGCGGCAGAGTAGCCGTTGGAGTTACGGCCCCACAGATGGCAATCAATTTTCCCAGATGCCGAAAGTAATCCCCTTTTTTGGATTCTGGAAATATTCCGAATTACAGTTTGACGAGAACTGAACGAACGAGAGAGGATAAAACTAGGTTTAAAGTTAACTTTTAAGAGCAGTAGACCCCGCCCCGTCTCCCCTCCCCCACCGACTCCCTCTTGCTCCTCCCCCAAAAAACTCTTTTGATGTCTTTTGGGGCAAGCAAGCATCCGGGCTGTGGCTCCCTGGTTCCATCTCTTATCTGGTAGCCATAAGCGTAGCCGAAAATAAAATTGTCTGCCAATTGCCGGGGTGAAAAACCGGTGAAACACCGGTGAAAACCTGTGAGGAAATTCGGCAAACGGCAATCGCGTCAAAAGTTGCATATTAGCATTCCAAACGAGCGGCAGTTAGCCGAAAAATTGCTACCGTCTGAATGGCCGGTCGCTCCGTCGCTCGGTCGCTCGGTCGTCGCCAAGAAAAGTGCGCCAAATTGGCCAAAGGTGTACAAAAAGTAAAAAACAAAAAAAACAGGGTGGGAAAAGGTGTAAAAAATGGTATGTCAATGGCTGATGGGGGACCCCCCAAAGCCCCCCCCCCCTCCGTGGCACACGATTTTGCGGTGGCTGCAGCACAAAAGAAAAGCCACTTAAATGCAGATTACAAAGAAAGGAGTAGCGGAAGAAGGTTTTTCCAGCACGACATTGGCTTTGGCATGGGGTTGCCTGCCCGGCTCTGCCTTTGCTGGCACTCTGGATGTGTTTTCTGGGTAGTTCCTGGAACCAGTCTTTGCCTGGGCTGTTTTTTTTCGTGGGGCCAACAAATCAAATCGTCAGCTCCAGCAGCCAGCTGCGCGCTTAAACTGCCAGACAGTCCTTTAATAGCCACCACATGCGAGGAGGTCGGTCTCTTAAATAATTCCCTAATGCTTGCCGCAGCGCAGCCATTACCAACAGCTACGTACCCCCGAAACCACCGAAACCCCCGAAACCCCAGAAACCCCCGAAACCCCTAACGTAAACCTCAACCTGTGTCTTCATCAGGAGGAGTCTGCAGCAGCAGCTCCAGCTCCAGCTCCAGCATCAGCAAAGCATCAGCGTCAGCGTTGCATGCAAAATGCAAATGTCGTCGTCGTCGTCGTCGTCGTCGTCGAGCAGGTGAATCACTAAAGCGTGGCACGTAGCACGTAGCAGGGCTGCACAGACATAGACACAGCCACAGACGAGGAAGCAGTAGATGGAAATGGCTATGGAGATGCAGATGCAGATGGCAAAATACAAAACAAAAAACAAATGTGGGAAGAAAAACGTCACAAAGCGATTCCCGCTGCCATCAACGCATCACGAGCAGCTTCCACCCCGCCACCACCCCTCCCCTCCCCGCTCACGCCTTCTGCAGCCTCTGCTGACGGGTGGGATACATCGTTTGTCGCTGTTGCTGTTGCTGTTGCTGTTGCTGTCGCTGTCTCCGTGGCAGCAGAATGAACACACAATTTGTTAATTCACAAGCCAAAAAAAAATAAAAAAACACAAAATAGGAAAAGGAAAAGGAGACAACTTTCCCTGGCAGCGCTTAAAAGTTTAGCAAATTTACAACTAAAACACACATCGCTCATAATGCACATGGCACAGGCACACGCTCCAAAAATGCAATTGGGTTCCTGCGAAAACTCCCGAATTTAAAAAACGTTGCTCGAATTCCTACATTTCAGGTTTT
The DNA here is from genome assembly GCF_009870125.1 of Drosophila pseudoobscura. NCBI lineage: Eukaryota > Metazoa > Arthropoda > Insecta > Diptera > Drosophilidae > Drosophila > Drosophila pseudoobscura. Next base: position 67,713,640 of record NC_046683.1, on the reverse strand, counting down.
CCGATGTTTTTCTTTTCATATTTTGAGCTGCTGCCCTTCTACCGTGTTGCAGCATCTGTCTGCTGCAAGCGATGCGCCCCAAATTGTTGCCTCTTTTTTGGAGGCGACACTGCGGGAGGGGGTGTGGGGGATTTCCGTTTATTGTAATTGATTTCCGCTTAAAGCGAAAGTTGATTTCAAACCCTTTGTTCCAACGTCTTTGATTGCAAGGAGGAACTGTTACCGCTGCCGGTTCCCCTGCCCCTGCCCCTGCCCCTACCCCTGCCGCTGCCGGTTGCAATCTCGGCAATTTTATTTGCGCTTTAAGCAAAATTCCGGCCATGGCAAAAGTTGCCACAAAGTTATTTCATTAGCTGCAGCCGGATCCTGACACCCAAGGAGAGGTGCTCTCTCTGAGACCGGTGGATCCTCCTCTGCAGGGCTGCCCGCGCCTGGCCCCGTGGGTGGTGCGACTCCTTTAAGAAGGATTTTTATTAAACTTCAATGCTTGTTAGCTGTTAGCTGTTAGCTGTTAGCTTTGCTTGTTGTTGGCCAAGTTTTTTGTTTTGTTGCCCGATGTGGATATTGTTTCTTTCACCTTTTCTTGCACCAGAGTGATATCCAGAGCGTAAGCCATTTAGAGACGGCAACTTTTTTAATTTCCTCTGCTGTTGGCCGTGTCCTTTTGTGTGCAATGCAGTGCAGTGCAGTGCAGTGCAGCACACTATGCACTCTACCCCACTTACCACCTCTCTTTGCCACCATTTCGCCCTCTATTTTCGTGTTGAGCCCTCTCTTACTCGCTGTCGAGTGCCGTGAAGCGGCGTATACTTAATGCGTGTCCTATGAGCGATGACAACAAATGAAATGTCAAGCAACCAAACGAACGGCTGACTGACTGACTGACTGACTGACTGTATAGCCTGTCCTTGAAAACTAAAACACAATTTGTTGCTCGAATGCATTCCCCTTACCGAAACATGACCGAACAAACTTTTAATTAAGACATTCGCAGGACCAGAGAACCTCCGAAATATTAATTTACCAACAACTGCCGCAAACACGCACACACACTCAAGCGAATGCGAGTCCGAGTCCGAGTGGTGTGTGTGCGTGAGTGTGTGTGAAACTTGGGAAAACAAATTGAAACTCAAATAAATGTCTGGTCGAATGCAAAGTGCAATGCCAGAGACGTAAACAAATGCTGAATTGCTACTAAAAAGATGGAGCGGGAGGATAAAGGACGAGCAGGAGACCGAACGAGGAGCACAAGGGGCAGAAGGGGCAGAAGGGGCAGAAAGAGCAGGTAAAGCAGGAGGATTGAGTGCATGCTAATTGTTAGTTTTAAATATTGAAAATGGCTTAGATGAAGTTTTTGCTCTCGGCACTTGTTTCTCTACCTTTTGGCCATTAGAACCAATTTGTTGATGTCAGTCTCGAAATGATGTGAGCGGAAAACAAAAGAAATTTTTCTGGAAAAAGGAAAAATTACAAAAATTCAACTTTAAGCTGCTATCACGATGAAAACTGTTGAATATTGATTTAATTCCGAAAATACCATATCCATATCCATATCCATATCCGTGTTTGGGCATCGGACATCCAGCAGAGTTGCTCGCTGTCTATCTCGCTATCTCTCTTTTCCAGTGTCGCTCTCTCTCCCTCTCCCTCTTTTAGTGGCTTAACAGATGTGCACCTTCTCCCTTCCAGAATGGCTTCCCTTTATTCCCTCCTTTCTCCTCTCCCTTCGCCCCATATCTCTCCCAGCGTTACTTAGCAGATGGTACCTAGCTCTCTAGGCTCTGAGGCTTAGCAGCTGCTGTCTCTCCGTCCGTCTCTCTCTTACAGTCTTTTATTGAGTACAATTCTCATGAATGAATGAAGATTACAAATGATTGTTAGAAGAATTACTATATAGAGTGACATAGACGATTCTTCCTCTCTCTTTAGCCGAAAATACGATCTCCCACGCTGTAGCAGAGCCAGCGATGTTGCTTCAGGCCTGCATGGGCAGCGGCAGCGACATCCTTCTGGTTGCGACGAAAATTCTGGTAGTCGATGAGCTGCTTGGAGTCCAGTGGTCCCCAGTCGGAGTGGGGCTTGGCCGAGTTGCTGATGCGCCACTTGAGGGAGCCCTTTGGCTGCTTGTAATTTGCATGCCAGGCCCAATAGAACAGTTGGCCAATGATGAAGGCCGAGATGCTCCAGCCAAAGACTGCAATGAGGAGAGGAGAGGAGAGGAATGTAGGTGGGAGGAGGGAGCAGGGAGGAGGAGAGAGAGAGCAGCTCTTACCACGATACGGCAGGGGAAACTCCTGTCCATTATAGCTCAAGGGACGCATTGTGAACAGCGTGTAGAACAGGATGACGGTCATTACCAAAGGCGTGACAATGGACCAGCAGATGCGATAGTATTTCGATGTCTTGATGTTCAACATGTACTCGGCATCCTGGCAGAGGCGTTTGGTTCCTGAAATGTAATGCAAAAGTCAGCTGGATGTCGGTCAGAAGAAGGACACACCATAGATCCACCCACCGTAGATCCAACCCACGGTCACAAGCTCAAAGATAGCCGACACCAGGGACACAAAGGTCACGCCATGAAAGTCCAATAAGGTTATGATATGCTGACCCCCGGGAGTGATGTAAATGAGGCCCACGATGAAGCCAACCAGCGAGAGGCCGACGACAATTAGCCAGAGCCTGGCGTTCACAAACCGATCCTTCAGAACGGTCATAATGCAGCTCACCATGCCCACATTGCTGCCCACGCCCAGCATGAAAAGCATGCCGAAGAAGAGCAGCGAGAAGATCTGCGGCATCATCTTGAACTTAGCAATTGCCTCCGGATACGAGATGAAGGCGAGGCCAGGTCCCGCCTTGACCACACTGCCAATGTCCTTGGTCCCCGATTCGTAGGCAAGGTTGCCCAGGATCCCGAATATAATCACGCCTGAGAGGAGGGACGTGAAGGTGTCCAATGTGGTCACGATATTCGCGTCCCTGTAGACATTGTGCCCGAAGCGATTGTACGAGGAGTACATGATGATCACCCCGAAGCAGACGGCCAGCGAAAAGAACACCTGAGTGACAGCATTGTACCACACCTCCGGCTCCAGCAGCTTGTCCCACTGCGGCGTCAGGAAGTACATGACTCCGTCGTAGGCCCCCGGCAGAGTGAGCGAGCGCACGAGCAGGATGAACATTACGGCGTAGGGGAACAGAGCCAGGACATACGATGCCTTGCCAGAGCTCTTCACGCCCCGTATGATTATCAACGTGACCGTCAGCCAGGAGAGAGCCAGCATCAGGGCCAGGCTGCCGCTGGGATAGCCAATGCCCTGCTCGGACAGCGATTGCGTCTCGTTCAGAACAATGCGCTGCAGGTAGAGCTGCGAGGAGGAGCTAAAGTTCCTCGAGAGCTGTCCGACAGGCGGCTGGTGTCCATCGCTGGCGGCACTCACACACCCATCGCCCCATTCCGGACGGCAGTAGCTCCATGGCAGCACCGCCGAGAAGGAGTCAAAGAAGTAGCGCAACGTCAGAGCCATTACCGAGGCATAGTATGTGGCCAAAACGCCCAAAGCCAAGAGCTGAGCATAGCCCACACCTGCAAAACAAAGTGCGAAGAAGTGTCATCGATTCCATGGGTGGGCCGGAAGGCGAAGGGGAGGGTTAGAGGCTTACCCCTCATGAGGGGTGCAAAGTCGAAGACCTGCACAATGCCGCGACTGGAGAACTGCCCCAGCAGCATTTCCATGTAGTAAATGGGTTTGCCCACCACAAACAGAACCGTCAGATAGGGAACCAGGAAGGCGCCGCCCCCATTCTCGAGGGCCGTGAACGGAAAGCGCCAGACATTGCCCAGGCCCACGCTTAAAGCGATGCAGGACATAAGGAACTCCATGGAGCTGCCCCAATTGTCGCGTGACCCCAGGTCCAGCTCGAGATCCGGCTGCAGGGTCTCCATCTCCTCAGACGACGCCAATGCTAATGCCTTGGGCAGCATCGATGGCCTCAGCGGCCCTCGCTCGCCGCTCTGTAGGGGGTAGGGTGAGAGGAGGATACGATCAAAATTGGGATTGGGGATAAGCATCGGATTTTGGTATTCTGCTAACCGTGCTGGACTCCGGCTTGCCAACAGGGCTGCTGCTCGATGATGGGGTCTTCGCCTTCAAATCTCTCATCGTAATGCGTTACTAGGGTGGAGAAATACGAAGAAATGCACAAAACAATATATTAAGATGAAATAAATAAAACCCGAAACCCAAACAAAAACTACAGCCAGAGCCAGCGATAGCGACAGCGACAGCGACATTCGCAGACTCTTCTCGAATTCAGAATTGGCGTCAGGCCTGGCCCCGCGCTCCAAATTGTTTGAATTGAAAACTGGCACAGGCACCAGCCAGCAATCCAGCTGATGCAATCATATAATATGATTTCAGCATGGAGCAGCGATTTATCCACAATTGAAAGCCAATGCCTTCCCCCTCTCTTACCCACCAACCGATGCGGTGCGGTGCGGTGCGGTGCAGCACACTAACCTTTCAAGTATTTCTTGACTTGTATTAGATATACAGAGCTTATCAATTGGCACCATGGACACAAAGCGCACAAAGAGTATTAGAACAACGTTCAACGGCGCTAAGAGCTCACACTTCCAACCACTGAGTTGTGGGAGTATTGAGAAAGGAGTGCTGTATTCCTCTCTCTCTCTCGTATTCACAAAACTCAAACACTGCACCCGATCAAGAACCGTTCTTTGCGCGCATTCCCTTTTGGGCTCGCGTTTATCTAAACTTCTTTGCTATTCCTCTTTGGGAGCTATGGCTTGGGCTCGGGCTCTGGCTTATCTACTCCTTGGAATTCTAGATGTCACTATTCTCCACATTGATTTCTTTATCGCGGCAACGATCGGAGTCATCTGAACGGTATCAAGGAACGCTACTCCGCTTTTATTGCGGGCTCGGTGTCAGTCTGTCTGTCTGTCTGTCTGTCTTCTTCACACTCTAAACTGTTGCCGTTGGCGCTCAAGTTTCGCTCAAAAGTGAGAGAAGCGGGAAAGAGCGTCTGGGGGAAGAGAGCGTTGTTGGGAGGCGAGCAACAATTTAATTGATTGAAAGCCCAAACCAAAGCGGATTGCGGCGGTCCGACCTCAGTTCTTGGATTCCTTTTTACTTATGATTTCTAAATTAAACATCACTTTTGGCAATGTTTCGGTTTTGAATGGAAATTATTGGACGGACAAATTTATTATGGCGATAATTGTCCTCAAACATAGTTCAAGGCCATTAAATGAACAAACAAATTGAACCTTGAAAAAATGCAATCATATGATAATTCTGTGAAAATTAATAGCATTTTAGCAGCTGCCCCAAAAGTAGGCAATGGATTCTCATACAAAAATGCGCTTCGTTACCAGCATTTGATTCGAGTATGTTGCCTGCTTTTGGGCGTTCAGTTTAAATCAGCCACCTGTTTACACAACAAAACTACTTTGAACTCTCATAGGAAGATATATCCTCTCACCTCATTTTATTATTTCACCTATTTCAATATAGAAACAAAAAGTCGAGCGGAAATCCAAGCATACATCTCAGTATTACAAACACTTCGGAAAATATGTTGCATACCTTTGGGCGGAAGTTAAAGGTTGGCTGTTACAAGAGACATCCATCTGCTGGGTGTGAAGTGATGTAGCAGACACCCTTTTATTTGCTGTTTCGGAATACGTTGCGACTGTTAATTAATTCAAAAAACCATTTACTTAGATGCTCTCCTATAGAGATTAATCAGTCCTCCAGGGGGGGCACTCCGAGAAGCATGAATAGTTTGTCTTATCAAACGCCAGGAACTTTTATTTATGACCATCCGTTGCCGTGTGCTGTTCACTAAGTAAAAAAAAGCAGCAAGATTTATGGAGATAAGCCCGCAAATGAGAAGGCTTGCTTATCAAACATGACATCCAACCAGACTGCAAGATAACCTTGTGAGCAATGACGACAGTTTACGGCTCTGTTTTTTTTCTGCGCCAACATATGCAGATGTTGGAAAATCAGCCTAATACAAAAGATCTCACACCTCAGTGGACCCCCAACGAGAGCGAGAGTGGGACAGGTCAATGGACTCGCACTCGGAATCGGATTCGGCTGTTAAGCCTCTGCTATGCTCTGCTATGCTCTGCGCTGCTCTGCGGTTGCTGCCTAAACTACTTATTGGTACATCATTTTCTGTGCTTTACTTCTTGCTTGCCACAAAAAAAAACCACAAAACGCACTACAATCGAGTGGCAGGCGAATCGAAGAACTTGTCTTGGCCCAACGTCGCAGATTTGCGCTAATAGTTCATGTCAACTATCCATCAGGCACACACAGCACATAACAAGCTAATGCAAAATTTCAACAAGCCGGCAGTACACACGAAATATGAGAGATTCTGAGCAATATAAGCCCCGCCGCCACATAATGACAGAAAGACGAACAGATAAACAGATAAACAGACAGACAGCAAGTTGAAAAAATAAATAAAAGATGTATCATTCTATGCCATCGGCGCCGCAAAGCGAAACACACCGACATTTGCATCGAGACGAGGTGTGGGGTTACAAATATCCGAAAGTATAAACAAAATGAAATTTGTTGTCTGAAATATGTATATTTAAAGATAAGCCAATATGGAAGATAAGCCCTGCTTCAGATGGCTACAGAACGCTACCAAATCTCGAAATCTGCTAATGGACTCTAAATTATAAATCAAACATGAACATAGCGGAGCTATCGCTATAGCATTTCCAATTCAGGTTTTCCCTTTGCCATCTGTTTGAATTACAATGATTCTTCAAAAATTTTAACGATCAGAGCAGTCATTGTCTGGGTTTTTGGCCATTTTCAATGCCAGAGATATAGTCGTACACCTCAACAACCATGTGATCGATATGATATGACTGCCTGACTATTAAATCTTCATTTTCTGGCTATTATTAGTGCGCGCCGTTCCCTAATTCGATTCTCAAGTGCCGCCCAATCGATTGCTGCTGTTACTGCTGCTGCTGCTCTGATTTGACAAACGGGGTCCCGTTCATGGCTGATAAGGCAATAAGTAAATAAAAAAACAAATATACTGAAACTGAAGAAGCGGTACTCGAAATCAAGTGGAATTTCCCCCCATAATCTAGGATTTGAGACACCCACAAAACAATGATATCGAGGCCACTGTGCGCGGGACTCGTGCGAACTATTCTCCACGAATGTTTTCAAACCTGTCGTTGTCGCCTGGAAAACTCGTTTCCAGAGATGTGTATGTTCCGTTCCTTGTTGTTGGACAACTGGATAAGTTGAGGCAAGGTGGAATAAGTTAGGTTACGGGTACGGGTACGGGTACGGGTACGGGTACGGGTACGGTTAAGAGTAAGACATGTACATACATATGTATGTTTAATAGAATATCAAAGCTGCTGCTGTTGCTGCAGGGCTAGTGGCTGATCAAATGATATGAAATGTTTGCACAAGATTCAAGAACCTTGCCTATGAATGAATTAACATAATTACACACGGACTGGGACTGGGTCTGGGACTGGGACGACTGCCATGTCCGTCAATGGATTTGCATAAATAAAATTTAATGCAAATAATGATAGTAACAATATCTAAACAAATAATTGACAAGACGACAACGGTGGCTGCTCCTAAGACAAAGAAAGGAAAGGCTGACCAAAGGCCCGACGATAAGGCGACGCGAGAGTCCCCCTCCACCATCACCCTCTTCGAAAGAGAGAGAGAGAGAGAGAGAGAGAGACGGAGAGAGAGAGAGAGAGAGGCTGAGAGAGAGGCAGAGAGCATAGCGAGTCATATGCTATCTATATAAATTGGCTCCAGAGGCAGACCCAATCAGTCGCACAGCGAACCAGAGCAGACCCGGATCACAGATCCACAGTTGCACAGAACTACAAGATCCCCAGATCGTTTGCTGTCGTCACAAGTTCGTTTTTGAGGGTGGCCAAAAATAAAACCAAAGTCATCGACGCGACGGAAAAAGCAACAGCCAAACAAAATAGAAAATTAGTTTTCTATTCCATTTTGGCATTTCTATTTTTTCTTCGTGTGTTGCGTGTTGCGTGTTGCGTGTAGCGTGTGCAGGGTGTCCCGAAGCCAAACACACACATCTTTCATGTCTTGCCAAAATCCACGCAGCGTTCAGGCCATCATCGCGTACGACCAGGGGCAATGTCATCAGCACTTTAACAGCAGCCAGCGGAGATAAAAAATAACCAATCCTACTATATACATATTTAGTATACAATATAGTATTGCAAATTTTAAGAATTAATAATAATAACGTCGCCAACGGGCCGAGAGCATAGCAGAACGTCATTTGAAGTGAAAACCGAGGAGGAAAAATTGATTTTGTTAGCCATCCGCAGAGCACAGCACAGCACAGTCACAGCCACAGCACAGCTCCTGCTCCTCCGCATGGGTAAAGTTATGAGAGTGAATTCGTTGTCACCACCGCCCGCCCAAAACAACTGCCCCAACTGCCACTCCCTCGTGCAGAAAGAGCAGCAGAAACAATCGAAATTGAAAACAAAAACAAAAATCGAAATTTATTTTATGTTCAACAATTTGTGCAAGCGAAAAACTTTAACGGATTATCATTTATTGACACTAAAACAACAAAACAAGGCGGAAAGTGAGTAAAAAAAAGAAGAAGAAAACGCAGTGATCGTAAAGAGCAAAACCAAATATAAACCTATAACAGTAGAATACATATATGTATATAACCCATATTGAAATCTATAAAGCATTCAATACCTTATTATTTGTGAGATCAAGGCAGGACTAGTGCCAAGGATAAGCGTAACAAAAAGGTGAGTACGAGTAATTCAAGCGAATAAAACGCAGTTACATGAAAAGTTCAATGAATAAAGTGGCGGAAAGAAACTTTCAACAGACTGAAGAAATTTTCTTAGAATTGACTCCCACCATTATACGGGAAAAGCTATCAAAATTAATGACTGGTTTCATGTTTGGGCCCAATAAAACGATCAATTACACCCTTAATAACCCTCTCACATACCTTCTCCCCACCCATACGATAGGGAGGGCCCACGCCCACATCACAACCGACGGACGACGACAGACGACAGACGGCAGACGGCAGACAACAATCAAGTGATATGCATTTTAAGCAGCACTTTAATAAACATGTTAATTACAACAAACTGTATAATTACCGCATTTGTGGCGATAATCAAACACACAAAAAAACACTAAAAACAACGGAATATTATCCAGCCGAAGATGTGTGAATTTTGTATTTTGGTTTTGCATTGTGTTGTGAGCATTAAAAAAGGCAAAAACTATTTCCTCAAAGCCCCCGGAATAACCTTGACCCCATTTTTCGGGGGAATGATTCATCTACGGAATCGGCTTCTTATCAGGTGACTTCCTAATAGTAACAGGCCTTATTAATGTCTACGCATGAGGTATCAGCATCAAGCATTAGGCATCACTTAATATTGAAATATGTTCAGCTCGATTCAAGTTTTTCTGCGTATGTTTTTTGGCTGCTTTTTTAATTCATACATGTATTGACCTAGTCTCAAAAGATTTGATTACGATTCGTATATGTAGTTTGTGGCTTAATGAATATTCAGTGACGAAAAATTCGCCGGTCATCTAACCCGGGGCTAGAGACAAAGAGAGCGAGTGTGGTTCAAGTAGATTCCAATTCCAGTACACTGTTTCCCAGTACCCAGATATCATTCCGCACCCACCCCCACACCCCCGCACACATGACCTGGCAACTCGTCTCAATTATTGTTGAAGATATGTCTCTTTAGTGGGATAGATCGCTAAATTTATTCCAGCTTTTATTGTTATTATTATTATTCGCACACACACGTACAATATAAGAGCTGATAAGTTTAGCACGACACAAGATTTGGTCAATGGCTCAAAGACAGACAGAGCCCTCGGAGAGAAGCCCAGAGACCTCACAGAGACCTCACAGAGACCTCACAGAGACCTCACAGAGACCTCTGAGACGAGGCCCAGACTCAGTTGCGATTTGGACACGCGACGTTTTGGATAGGTTTTTCGTGTCGCGGCTACATCTGATCAGTTAAAGATCAGTTTACTTAACGATATATGTACATATGTATCTACAGAGTAATTGAATTCTATAAATTGTCTCCTTGTTAGCGAAAGTGTTCGCTTGGAATTATACAAAAATGTGGCTAATTGTAAAGTTCAAACAGAAGTGAATTACAAAAAACAGAAGAGACAGAAAGACATATCCATAAATTGAGATAATTGGGAGCTAAGAGCAAAGGTGAGCATTCTCCCTGGAAAGGGGGTTTCGATTGGGATTCTATGGCAGTGATTGCTGTGATTGCATTTTGTTTATTGTTATTAACAAATAAACCCGAAGGAGAGATAATTTTCATTACTTTTTCGAGCCAATCGCAAGGCAAGTGACACAAAAATGAACAGACAGACAATGGATGGACCTCGGTTGCAATTGAATCGAAATTGATTTTTCGCTGGCCGCCGCGTAGCTCAATTAATCAGAAATCTTTGACGCGAGCTTCTGCGACGTGCCGCTCCAGATGTTTCCATTATAATTCAATTCAACGTTTTCTGTATGTTTTGTTTTGTTTTGTTTTGTTTTGTTTTCTTCGTGCGATGGAAAAACGGCACGATGTTGTTGTTCTCTTGGCACATTTTGTGCAGCTAATTACAAGATTGAGATACAGAAATTAAGTAATTAATCGAACACTCTCCCACAGCAGGTTTTCCTTTTCTAAAATGGTTGGTGTTGCGGCGGATCCCTCGCAGGCAGATCAACTGTCCTCGGACAAGAATCCTATGATCAAGTACATGCTCAAGACCAGGGAGAATCATGCCAAGGAGCAGGATGAGGACTACTCGCATGTCTTTCGCCGAAAGACCCGATTCGAGATGTTCCGCCTATCAGCCATTGCCATGGCCATTGAGTTTGCGTATGCAGCCGAGACTAGCTTCGTGTCCCCCATTCTGCTGTCGATCGGCGTCGATCATAAGGTCATGACCATGGCCTGGGGACTATCGCCACTGATTGGCTTCTTTGTGTCGCCGCTCCTGGGCAGCATCAGCGATCGTTGTAAGCTGCGATGGGGACGACGTCGTCCTATCATTTCCATACTATCCTTTGGCATCTTTTGCGGCCTCATCCTGGTGCCCTACGGCAAGGATCTGGGCGTGCTGCTTGGCGATGTGGGCTACAATTACACGGAGGTGGCCGTCACTAACATCACCAATTTCGTCAGCGAAGGATCTGTGGCGGCATTGGTTGCCGCCTCAGCGGAGGCAACCGGACCGTCCGCTTCCGACTATAAGTACGCCGTAATCCTCACTATTCTGGGCATGGTGATGCTGGACTTTGATGCGGACACCTGCCAAACACCGGCCCGCACCTACCTGCTGGACATGTGTGTGCCCGAGGAGCAGCCCAAGGCAATGACAATGTTTGCGCTCTTTGCCGGCTTTGGGGGCACCATCGGCTATGCCATCGGGGGCGTTGACTGGGAGATGACGCACATTGGCAGCTTCCTGGGCGGAAATATACCCACGGTCTTTGGCCTGGTCACCATAATCTTTGTGATATGCTACATCATTACGGTGACCACGTTCCGGGAGATTCCTCTGCCGCTGATGGAGCAGGATGAACTGCTGCGCCCCATGACCGATGCGGCTATCAAGAAGGAGCTGAAGAAGAACAACAATGCCGTCTACTACATCCAGGAGACAACGCAGCTGGAGCTAAAAATGATCGTGGATGATGCCAAACGTGCCGAGGCACTCCAGGGTAGCTATCAGAATGGATACTCCCCCGCGCTGGAGAAGAACACAAGAGACCTCGAGGGACAGTCGGTGGCTGAGGCTCCTGTGTCGCTAAGTGCCTATCTCAAGAGTATATTCGTTATGCCGTACTCGATGAGAATGCTGGCTCTGACCAATCTTCTGTGCTGGATGGGCCACGTCACCTATTGCCTCTACTTCACCGACTTTGTAGGCGAAGCTGTGTTCAATGGGGATCCGACGGCGCCACCAACCTCCGAGGCGTACCTTCGCTATGAGGCCGGTGTCCGATTTGGCTGCTGGGGCATGTCCATCTATGCCTTCTCCTGTTCGATATACTCGTTGTCCGTAACGAAGCTAATGAAGTGGTTCGGGTAAGCCTTCCCCCTTAATTTGATATCTGGAACAAACTTATAAGCTATCTTCTTTCAGCACCAAAGCTGTGTACATCAGCGGCATGATCTACTACGCCATTGGAATGCTCATCCTGGGTCTCTGGCCCACCAAATGGGGTGTGCTGGTGTTTAGCACAGCTGCCGGCATACTCTATGGAACCATCTTTACGGTTCCCTTTATTTTGGTGGCCAGATATCATGCCAAGAACTGCGTAAGTGCAATGATTCTGAATATAGAGCTTTAGCGCTGTAGAGCAACTCTTTGATGTACCTCTTTCTCCCTCAGTTTCGTGTGCGGAACGGAGAGACTCTGCCGCTGAAACAGGCCCGTGGTCTGGGTACCGATGTCGCCATTATTAGCAGCGTTGTGTTCATTGCACAATTGATTGTCTCGGTCTCTGTGGGGCCGCTTGTCTCCTGGATGGGGACGACCTGTGCCGTGCTCTATGCATCGACTGTTATGGCCTTTTTGGCGTCTATTGCGGCCATGTTTGTGCTGTATGTCTAGGCTCTAGAGGGAGGTTGTACTGTCCATAAGGTAGATTTAGTCTACATGTATTTTACAGGTCTATATGTATCTTTGACGTTTTTTTATCTTTGCCGACCTTCTGGCAGTATCAGCGACGGCGATCCTTGTGTTGTGGCATACTTTTAGGCTGTACTTTTATGTATTTTATTATAACTGTGTTTTTTTTTCATTCATGTTTAATCATTTTTGAATACATATAAAATTATGTAAAATGTCCCCTTGGCCACTTTCTTCAGCAGTCGAAAGCCATTTCTCTGAGTCAAACAATAATCCGAGAGAAGCTGAGAATCTGTACAGCGGATATTAGTTTTTATGCTCGTGCATGGCATTCAAATGCAACTTTTAATTTCCTCAAGTGCAATTTTTTCCATCCAAGATGCTGCCAATTTCCTTAGCAGCTCTGCACATGCGACATGCCCCTGCCACTCAGCAAACCGGCCCCCAGTTAACACCCAGAAATCGCCCAGTCGACTCCTTTGGCATTCTTGTAAGTGTCAGAGACACATTTCCGTTGTCGCCTTCCAGTGATAAATAGCATTTAATAATTTTACTCACGCCCCAGCCTCCAGCGCACATTTCCACAGGTTTCAGGACGAAAAAAGCAATTAAATGTGTACTACTTTCGCAGGACTAAGGATAAGGTATAAAATAAACTGAGGAATAAAGAAACGGGCAGCAAAAAATATCAACAATAATTGGAGAATAAGTAAAAAGTATATGGCCCATCGCGTTGACGGAGGAGCATAAGTTATGGCTGAAGTCGTAAAAGTGCTAGAAGTTGGCTTAATAAAAGTAAAGGAAAGACAAGAGAGCACAACCCACCACCCACCACCCACCACCCACCACACAGACACACACACACACACAGACACACAAACACATACTAATAGGAATTGCAATACAAAAGACATGAAAACAGAAGAAATGGGCGACAAAAAGCGAAATTCTCATCAAATTGAAAATAAATTCTTCACGACAAGTTCTTAAGGCGGTTCGGGTTGAGGCGGGTTGAGTGGGTGATTTGAACAGAATCCTAACGCTATAGTCTAGTGCTCGTATTGGCTTTAAAAAAACTTTGAAAATCATCAGCTACCGAGCGTCTTCAAATTGCAAATCAAGAGCGACAACACGGCGTATGCGTAATGTGAGCTCTTGGCACGCTTCGGCCCACACTCGACAATACACTGGAGTGGTGTGGCATGGAGTGGAGTGGCATAGAGTCCCCACTACCAAGATGAGCGCAAACAAATTGAGTTTATCGGCGGCTACAAATCTACAGGAAGCACACAATCATTCATCATAAGACCCAAGCCCAAGAGTATACATATATATATATATATATGTATATGTGTGTGTATATGTTTATATGGATGTATATGTATATGTACTATATATATATTAAGTCGGTCCTTGTCCCTGTGCCATTGAGTTGAGTGAGCACTAAAAAATATTTACATTTGTCTTGAGCTCATTTCGAAATCCGAGCAAGCAATCGCTAGGGGTTTTCCCACAAATCAACAGAGACGTTAGTGTCTCTTTCTCTCTCTCTCTCTCTGAGGTTGTGTGTTGTATCTGTGTTTGTATAATAAGCCAAAATGCAAAAGTCGTCGCAAATCAACAAAGGTAAATTCATTTTAGATTTGATTTCAGAGCCCTAAAATGGAAAACACGTGCACCGTTTATCCCTCCACGCCACTGTACTCTACACCACACCACCTCCCTACCAAACGCAATCCCAATCGCAATCCCCCAGTCCAATCTTCAATCTTCAGATTCTTGACGCTGACGAGCAGCGACATAAGTCCGCCATCTCATGCGTGCCGGAAGTGCAGCCCTCTGCCATATCCACCACTGCCACGTTTCACGTACACTATCTTCCTCTCTCTCTCCCTCTCTCTCTCTCTCTCTCTCTGTCTCTTCAAAGAAAAGTCCTAAGCCAAAGTATGCATTAGCATTGTTTACCTGCGGACGAGGATTGCCATGCAATGCAATGTGATGCTGATGCTGAGATGCTGAGATGCTGACAAGTGTGCAGGAAATTGGAATGGAAACTGGAACTGGAACTGGAACTGAAACTGAAACCGTTTTCTGGCTGTCTGGCAGTGCCTTTTTGGGGGGACTCTTGCGCTATTGACACTACAGCTGAGATGCGTCTCAAATGCTCTTTGAGGATGCTCGTATTTATTGCAATATTCGCTCGGTGATGGGCAGGCATCACAATTGATTAGGTTTTTGGGGAAGCGTTAAGCCCTTTATCGCTCCTGCCTTCACTCAGCTTGACACCTTTGGTCCTGGCTTAAGTCCCCCTCCCCCCCCCCCCCCCCTTCCCTTCCGACCACAACTCCTTCAATCATAATTTATATGCAAATTATTTTGGTATAATTTTTTTTCGCACCAGGCAACGCTTAACTTTTAACTCTTTTTCTGTGTTGTTGCTGTTGCCGGAAGCGTGCCAGCATTTTATAAAATATTTTTACGGAAAAAAATGGCAGTCCAAGTAGCGCCAAGCAGCCAGTGGGAAAGCGGGTAAGCGGTGGTGGGGGAAAAAAAGAGTAAAAAAAAAATAAATGGTTTAAGGGTTTCAACCACTGGGGGGCTCCTCTCTAGCCCCAGCTCCAGCTTTAGCTCCAGTGCCAGCTCCAGTGCCAGAAGTGATGGCATGTCAAGTCGGTCGACATGTGCAATAAAAGGGAAATAATATGCAAATGCAATTATAAGCAACTGGCAGCGATATGAGCAAGACATCCGCATCCGCATCCGCATCTAGATCCGCATCCACATCAAGTGAAGCTGAAAGCTGAAGCTATAGACGAGAGCGACGTGGCCTGCCAAGCGCCGAACCGCAAAAAAGTTTTGCATTTAACTTAATTTTTATAGCATAAACAAGCATATCTCATGATGATGGTGAGGGAGGGACTGCCACTATAGCTACAGCTACAGCTACAGCTACAGTTTTGGCTCTTGCTCGGAGGAGTAATTCCATTGAAATTTGAATATATGAATTTTCATTGTACGAGTAATGTGAGTGTGTGGGGGGCGGGGGCGGGGGAGCTTAGATATGGCACGCTGTGGCCTCAAAGTCGATTAATGCCTGTAACAATTACATTTTTAAATTTCAGGGGCCACTGCCTGCAACGGCAAACAGCAGCAGCAACAATAGCGAAATGGCCATACGATAAACTTTTGCTGGCAAATCAGAGAAACTAACATGAGCCATAAATTAAGAAGGCGACGCCCAGGACGACAATGTCCCTTTCCCTGTCTCTGTCCCCCGCTCTGCTCAAACATTTACAGCAGCTCTGGCATTTCCCGGCTGTTTGATGTGAAACTTTTTCCGGGTGAGGGCTGGGCCAGACGTGGCTAGTTCAGGCCTGTCCAAAGTCCCAGAGTCCTGGGTACTGGTCGACACGACTGTCGGCAATCCAGCCTGCCTGCCAGCCTGCCTGCCAGCCTGCCTGCCAGCCTGCCTGCCTGCCTGATACATGAAATGTAATAAATTTCGTTATCTATGCATTATTTATGTCGTAATTTGGTATTTTAGCCCAAAACAGAAAAATGAAAAGCGTCGAGCAATGGCTGGCAGGACATCCAGAGCTATCCAGAGCTCGCGCCAGGGCCCCCCAGCCTGACAGCCCCAGTTTCGGCCCCAGCACCAACCCCAACCCCAGTCCCAGTCCTTTGCCTGCCGTCGGGTCAACATTACACATTTTCACTAAATGTGTAGCCGAGTATAGCTGCTGTGTAGCTGTGTGTGTAGCTGTGTATGTGTGTGTGTGTATCTATGTATGTATTTGAGTATCTGTGTGAAGACGCATAAATTACACTTTCAGCGCGCTGCCCGCACTTGTGTGTGATGTGTGCAAAATATATTTTAAATGAAATTTTTCGCCACGTCCAATGAAATTTGTCCATCCTTCAGATGGACACCCCACCCCAGTGACGCCTTGCCCCCGCCTCCCATCTTGTGTGGCTAAGCGTTGCTAAATTGGCCTGACCAGCCGCTCTCGCCTCGGCCCGACTCGGTGCGCCCCGCTTCAATCAACTTTATACACAAATCTTAATGTGGCAGCCACATCAAAAGATTTGCACAAAAAAAAAGTAACTATAACAAAATTGGGCAGATATATTACAGTTTATTTGCTACAACATCAATCTGCATAAATTGTCAATTCTGGTCTGCAAAAATGGGAGCTTAAATTGTGGCTGCTTAAATTGGGCATCGATTTGTGGGGCAGGGGGGGAGGGTTACTTGGTACTCGTATCAAAGGTTATGTGATACACAATTAATTTGTTATTTATGGCCAGGTGGCAGCAGCAGCAGCAGCAGCAGCATTTCAGTTTGGTTTTATCTGTGGCCTTGGCCCAAATGATTGTCTCTGGCTGGGAGACCTACCCACAGCATGAGTGCACTTCCACACTGGCTGACATTTAGAAAGCAAATTGATTTTGGCACTTTCTTGGCATTGTTTATTTTACTTATTGAGTGTCTAAGATATGCATTTGCCACAAACACCCACATACACGTACCCGTATACGTACACGTATAAGTAGTAGTAGTAGTAGTAGCAATACTCTCGTCTGCTGAGAGCTGAGGGCGGCATAAGCCATGAGTTGGCCAGGGCGCCTCTAAGAGCCAGCCAGACAGCGAGCCAGCCAGCCAGCCAGCCAGCAGGCAGCAAGGAGCAGCATAAGATGGGTCGTGGGTACGGGCATGGGTGGAGAACAGCTCACTCTGCATGTGAAAGCGGCTACAAGTATGAGTATGAGGAAAATTGCATGAAAATTTTATTGGAATTTCTAGATGTTTTATATGGCAACGCTTTTACATGACTGCCTGCCACCGCCTGAGCCTTTTGCATGTGCCGGCCTGACACTGGGTGGGTCTATCCTCTAACAGCTTCAGCTTCAGAACCCAGCCGCTCCTACTCCAGCTTCTGCTGCTGTTGTCTGTGGGGCTCTGGCAGCTACTTGAATTTCGCCTCAGATGCACTTACGCAATGTTTTTCCAACATAAATTGCATTTTCTACTATTGTCAACGTGGCGTATGAATAACTTTTGCAAATAACAGCAACAACAGGGAACAGGGAACAGCAGCAGCAGCAGCAGCAGCAGCAGCAAAGTCTGAGGATGGAAACTTGGTTATTGGAGCCGCATCGGGCCCAAAGACATGCAATCGAAGTGCATAAACACTTGCCCCCCCGCACAGTGCTGCTGCCTCTTCTAATGCCAGTTCTAGTGTGTGTAAGTTGTAATTTTAGTAAGTACATGATCTTTAAATATATATATATATATATATATATATATATATAGAAAAATAGTAGGTATATGTGTATAGACGGCAGAGTGAACCCGGCAGACATCAAAAGGGCAGATTGCTGCACATGCTGGCTTTTGCCTTGAATAAGATTCGCTTTCTTTCTTTTTTGTGTTTATTGTTTGTTTCGTTTTGGGGGTATTTTCTTTTCAGCTCTTTTCCAAAGTTATGTGGATGGGATGGAATGGGATGGGCTGAGAGTACTTCTCAAAATGCATTTAACTCACTTTGTCATAGTCCGTAAATTTGAAATGTCACGGCGACTGTCGACTGGCGTACAACCTTGTGGCTTTCATGTGACATGGCACACATACACATACTCGCACAGGAGTGGCAGGAGTACAGGGACGCGCACACATGAATTCCAAGTCTGAGACTCCGTTTGCCTGTTGCTGTCTCTCCTCGGCTAAGTACATGGAAGCGGTAAAGGCAGCGGGCACTACTAGCTGGGGGCGTATCCACTTCATGTATGTCCATGTGTCTGTCCATGTGTATGTATGTGTGTAAGTCCTGCCCTAAATCCAACGAAAAAAACGTACACACATATAGGAGGAGAAATAAAGCCAAGCTGAAAACGAAAACTGGACAGTCAAAAGTCAGACAGTGACAGCAGCGTTGGGGACATTTAAAAGCCAAAAGGCTGATAAATGAAAAAGTTGAAATGTGAAATGCGGAATGTGCTTGGACCAGCCATGCCCTTGTCGCTGCCCCTGCCCTAACCCCTAGCCACAGTGCTTGTCCTGTCCCTCGTCCATGCAAAATGCTCTCCTACCACAGTTCTTTTTATAAATCAGAAAAATGTAATTTAAACTTGCTGCCGGGCAATGCAAGGGCTGTGAAAAAAATTAAAATCATACACGGATCGCATGAAATTTTCTTCCTTTAAAGCATTTATACTTCATTTTACACTCGTATTTTATACAACACTTTTTTTGGGACACACACACAGTCTTTGGAGGCACATTTATATGACCCTCTACCCACTGTTGGCCCCTGTGTTCGAGTATTCAATAATAATAAAAAATAAAATGTAATTTTTTATGGCACACCTAAAACTGCTTCCGTTCCGTGCTCAATTCTGATAATTTTTAAATCCGTTGCACCCACCTGCCGACAGACACACCTCGCAAGTGACCGCAAATAAATTATTTCTTATCAAACCGAGCGCTGGCCGCAAAACTTTCTTGTCTACAGCTTTTCCATCTATCTGCAATTTCTTCACCTTGTCTCGCCTGGCTTTACTTTCTTTCTTTTTTTGTCACACGATAATTTGTAGAAAACTGTCGTCGTGGCCGTAAATTGTCTTTGCCAGGCAGTCTGTCTGGGTGTTCCCTTGGTCTAGGGGGTCCATGGGGTCCGGCGGTCGCTCGTACTCGGGGTCAGCACAATCTATGCCAAAAGTTTTAGTTCTAACAGGCTGGGGAGGAAGAGGGCGGATAGGGGCCCAAATCAACAAGCAATTGTTGCAGATAAAACACGTTTCGCCCTCTCTTGCTTTTGCTGGGCTGCGTGCCCGAAGATTTCAGCTGGAAAAGTTTTTAATTTTATAAAAACAAACTGCAGGCATTTGAACCCAGACAAGGGCCAAGGGTTAGGTCAAGCTGACGACTTAAACAAGGCCAAAAGTAATGCAGTTTCAATATAGAGAACGATGGACATCGAAAAGGTCGATGTTGGGGCTGTAAATGTACTTTAGTTCATGGAAAGGAAGAGATCTTCATGGAATACAAAGGTTAAGCCGTTTCCTAAATAGCTTAAGCTCTATTTTTATCTTTCACAGACCTGGAAAAGTCCTTTTCTTGATTGGAATTTTTGGCTATTGTGCCATAAGTTAGAGCGTTTCTTAAGTTTTTTGTATCCTTTTCTGTCATGGAGCCTGTGGATCTTTTACTTCAATTTAAAAATTATAGATCCAGTGAATCGTTTACATAGAATCCAACAAAAAGTTCAGCGGAGTGAACTATTAGGCATACCGAGGAATGATTCGCTTCGCTCGTGCGCCAAACTCCGGCACACTTGCTTTACTTGCTTGTGCCGATAAAAGTATAAGACGACGACGACCCAAAACTTTTTTATATAATAGAGCGAAATTTAACTTTAAGGAAATTTGGAAGCCAATTTCTTTAAAAGCTTATACAAAAATCTAACGCTTTTATCTGAAGTTACAACGGACAACTTTCAATGAGGTGAGCTTTCAGTGCAAATATCATTTGAGCATTTTTCAGTTTCGCATATCAAAAGATCAGAAACATTTTGAACAGAGGCAAGGGCCGCGGCTCTACATTTACACCCGACACTCTGTCAGTGGCTCTGTCTGTTTACAATCTCCCTCCCCACCGCCAAATGTCGCACACCGCCCGAGAAAATGTGAGTGTGTGAGAATGAGATTGAATAAGTAATTTCATTTGTTCCTTCTGGCTGTAATGATGATCTGATCCAGATCTAGCAATCTGGTAGATAGTTTCCTTTGATCTGATTCTGCTTTATATCGTATTTTTTCGTCCTTAGTGGGGCGTAAGAAGCCAGTGGGTGAAACGGCCGATCTAGCGGAATTAAAGTCAAATATTTAAATTAAGAGTGCCAAATTTCTGACACTCAACAGATTTGGGTAGAAAGTGGCCAAAAATTGATTGCGACCGCAACTCTACACCTTTACCCCATACATAGTCAGTATGTCTACATTGAGCGACAAAAGGTGTGTGCGAGAGAGACAGAAAATCAGTCTGAACGTGTCGTCGGGCACTGCGTAGCGAAAATTGATTTGTTACTTTTGGCTGTAATAATAATTTAAATACACTTGTGCAGGTTCGATATCACAGCAGTGCGGATACCAAATTTGGTTGCTCTAGCTCTTATAGTCTCTGAGATCTAGGCGCTCACTTTTAGCGATAGGCAAAGCCGACCATGAAACTAGTGTGTTAGAGAGAGACAGAGCGAGCGAGAATGAAATTTTGTTCATCATTCTGGCCATAATTCAAACTCAGATTCTACAGTCTAGGAGATATAGTCATTCTCTCCGATTCTGGGTTTTTTGTTTTCTCGTATCTTTGAAATTGTGGATGCCACAGATTTTCGTCTTTGATGGGGGGCGGAAGGAGGCGGGGCGAAGTTCTGAAATAGACTTGTAAATGTGGGACTGCCAAAGTATTACAACAGTATCGCAATAGTTTGGATACAAAATGTGCTTGCTCAAGCTCTTATAGTTTTTGAAAGCCATTTTCTTTGAAAGCTTATTGTCGGCCACAAAGCTTACACAAAAACGTGACGCTTTCATGCGAAGCTGCCGTGAATAACTTTTGAGCTTTCAATGCAAAATGTTCTAAAGCTTTAATATACTGTTACTTTTGGCATAAAATAGTTCAGTTCTAAAAAAATAACCTTATTTGGTCGAAAGAGAAAAAGCTGAGAGGAATAACTTCACTGATCCAAGCTTCCGCTAAGCTTTGAGAGCCAAAATATCAACCATTCAGTAAAGTTAATGTAGATGACTTGTACTGTATCGTGGAAACGAAGAAGCCTCCAAACTCCCATTTATCACAGAAGCAATTCCTTCGATCAAAAAGGACTCTGGTTGAGATTCACTCCATGTAGATACAGTACTATGTACAGTCATCCGCGACACGTATTAAAAATGCATACGTGCCGGGACAAAAATGATTGCCAGCCAGCAGGCAGCACCAAGGCCTCAGGGCAAAACTATTGATGCAGGGCCACGCCCAGTGCCGCCGCCATGCTGGAAAATCATTAGAGGCTAGTCTTTGACGTAGCTTTTTCTTGGTTTTTTTTGTTTCTTTTTTGTTGGTCTTTGCTGTTGTTTTTGGCACTAATTGAAAAGTTTCATTTATCAAGCTGCCATTGATGCCACAACCAAAGCCGCAGTATGCAGGAGCGCAGGCTAGAGCTGCCAGCCAGTCGCTCAAAATGCAACTCTCACACCTCTCCAACTCCTCTCCTCCCCCGCACTGAGCAGAGCCCGGACGCGGACCCGGACTTCCTCCCTTTGCTCTTCAGTCGTTTAGCAGTTTCATTTACTATTTGCTTGCTTTTCGTTTCGATGATGGAGAGATGAAGAGGGAGAGAGGGCGATGGAGGGTGCTTTGCAATTTCCTCTCTGCACACGGCGCGGGCCAAAACAAAAGAAAAATTGTAATGAAATTCGAAACTGCAACAGCAAACAGTGGCAATGGCATTGGCAGTAGCAGGCACCAACAAAAACAGCACCAATAATGAATGGATGGCTGGATGGATGCAAAAAGAAAGAGAGAGGGTGAGGTGAGGTGAGGTGAGGTGAGAGAGAATTCGCTTAGAAATGTCATCTAAAATTTAAGCGAGGGAAAAGCAAAAATCGTCAGGAAACTGCATATTCAGCCTTGATTTGGCATATGCATCAGACCGTATTCGAATCTCTATCTCTGTATCTCAATCAGAAAAAACCGTATGCATTTTGCAATTTTTCGTATATTCGTGTATGCATGTTTATGTTTGTGTTTGTGTGTGTACAAATTTCATTTCATTTCCATATTAATGGAGATATTGATGCACTATCTCTATCTGTCTGTCTATCTATCACTGCATTTTTCTTTGTGTTGCGGGCTATGCAAATAAATTTATTTTATTTTTAGCCCTTGGAAAAATATCATAAATTATCTGGCATCAGCATTACACATCATCATTATCACATGGCGGCAACAGCACTCAAATGTTTGCCCTCCCCACGAGAGAGTGCTTGAAGCATTCATTCAGAGCAATCAGTCGAAGCATCCATTCTGAGTGTGTGTGTGTGGGCTATCAATATAATCGTCAAATATTTGTATATGCTTGTGTTATATCCTCTAAAAATGCAAAGAGCATGAAATTTAAATACAACTCGAGAAAAATGGAAAAGGCGGCTGGTTGTGTGCCCTCTTCTCTCCTCTCCTCTCCTCTCCTCTCCTCTCCACTCCTCTCCTCCTCCCCCGCCTCTGTGACTCTCTGGGGTCTCCCTGTATCTCTGTGTTTGCAGCAACTGTCAACCTTTGTCACTCAATTTACTTGTGAAATACTAATCCAGTTAGGGGGCATTTGAGCTGCCACTGCCACTGCCACTGCCACTGCCACTGCCACTGCCATAGCGTGCCACTGCAGAGGCTGCCTCTAGTTTAATCAGTGAAAATGATCAGAGACAGCCAGCGGAAACGTGTTCGTGTCCCTGCAAAATTCCATTTCCGCTTGCTCCATGTGCTACACATGTGGCATTCTTTTTCTAACTCTCTGCTTGTCTGTCTGTCTCTCTGTCTGTCTGTCTGGCTCTCTCTCTGGGCTGCCACAATTAACAAAGCTAAGCCGGCGCTAAAAAATAACAATTACATGTAGAAAATGTGGCTCGTGAGTTTATGATGACTACGCAATGAAATGGGGCCAACCAGAATCTCATTCAGCCATCAATCAATCAAAGCTTGCTCCCATTCTTCCATTGCTCGGTTTCTCTCTTTTGCAGCTTGCTTTTATTATCAACGTTTTGGGTTGAGGAAAGGAAGAGGGATGTGGAAGATGTCGAGCATGGGACGATGGTGGTTGGAGAGATTGAGAGTCCTATCATCATCCCAGCATAGGCAAATCCCCGCACGCTCACTAAAACTTGCCAAAGCAGCTCACAGTTTAATAAAATATTTATAAATTCTTCAAACGTAGCCCCACGATATAACAACTCACTAGGGGTTGAGTCGAGAGTCGAGTTCAGTTGAGTTGAGTTGAGTTGAGTTGAGTTGAGTTGAGCAGGGTTCTCTGCTTCGTTCTCTTCTTTTCCCGCTTTTCCTGCCTTTTTGCCATCCGTTTTCCCCCATTTGTTTTTTATACCCGATACTCAAAATGAGCGTAGGGGTATATTAGATTTGTGGTGAAAGTGGATGTGTGTAACGTCCAGAAGGAAGCGTTTCCGACCGCATAAACTATATATATTCTTGATCAGCACCAATAGCCGAGTCGATTGAGCCCTGTCTGCCTGTCCGTCTGTCCGTCCCTATCAGCGCCCATTGCTCAGAGACTATAAGAGCTAGTGCAACGACATTTTGTATCCAGATTCCTGTGATGTGTCGCTGTTGCAAGTGTATTTAAAATCATAGAAAATGACCATATCTACCAGATTTCCGAATCTGGATCAGATCGGATCATTTCCATAGCCAAAAGGAACAAATCAATTTGCAGTGGCTCCGCAGCGCCCGACGACACGTTCAAACACGTTTTCTGTCTCTCCCGCACGCACACATTGCAATGTCGCTGAATGTAGCCATACTGACTATGTATGGGGTATAAATGTAGAGTTGCGGTCGCAGCAGCAACTCACAACGCTCCCCTCGTTTTTGTTTCTCCCTGGAGCTCAGCGGCTAGCATTGGGGAAGCCCCTGCCAACCTGACCGCTACTCCTAGTTATTACTCTCTCATTTTTGTTGTTGTCGGGTGCTTAGGTGTCCGGGTGTCCATGGGAGCCCGGGAGTCTGCTATCTGCTATCTGCTATCGGGTGTCGGTGCTCGTCTATTTTTAATATTCCAGCAATGTGTCAGTTTGCTGAGAAACGAAAAAATGCCTTCAACATGTTTCAATCCTCTATCTCTCTTACTCACTCGGTATCCTGTATCCGTATCAGAATCTGTATCTCTACTTAATTGAAAGTGATTAAATGCAAATGGATACATTAGAGATGCTGTGCCTTAAGCTGAATTATTTTGAAATATTTCCACTCTATCTCCCAGTGATTTGAAAATGCTTTTAATATTGGAACCGTTTTTGGGATGAAGGTCAAAGGTGGCCTTACTGAATTTCTGGAAGTAAACAGTAAGAGCATTCAGGGGCACTCGCATCTGGCAACGCTGTCAACGCCCATAATCTGCAGAGATCTGCACTATACTCATACACATACAAACACACACACACACACACACACACACAAACAGATACGATGCCCGTGCGTGGGTGTATAGCGGTGTATGTGTGCTTAACGTGTAGCATACTTATGAGCGCGTACACCAGGCGGCCCGGCCCCACATGATGTCGCTGTGGCTAAGGCTGCGGCTGTCAGGCAGCAGCAGCCTCATCATTTGCTCGTTTTATATTTCAGCTCCAGGTCCTGGCTCGTCCTGGGCCAGGGCCATTATAGTGTTACACACACACACCTCAGACCGGTATACGAAGCAGCCGCATCATCATTAACACTACAGCGGCATGGAACATCAGCAGAACCAGCAGCAGCAACAGCGGAGGCAGAAGCGGTGGCAGTAGCGGCAAACTATGTACAGGCTTACACCTTTGTTGCTGTTGGTTTTGCTGTTGCGAGCGGCATAAATTAATAAAAATTTCATGTGCCAAATAATTACAATTAACATGAGTTCTTAATTAAGAGCTCGACGCAGCTTTGGCTCCACTCCTCAATCCCCGTACATTACCTGTTTCTGCTGCTGCTGCTTCTGCTGCTTCTGCTGCTGCTGATGTTCTTGTTGTTTCTGTAATCATTTTCTGTCGTCCTTGTTGCTGGTAATAGGCTCGTTCATTTGCCGTTGCCGTTGCCGTTGCTGTTGCCGTTGGTGGACTCCTCCTCCTCGTAATTTTCGTCGTCGTCGTCATCATCATCGTGGGTCGTGGGCCAGGAGCCTCATCTCACCTCACCCTTAATGCAATACAACACACTCGGCTGCTCTCGGTGCGGTTCGTTAAATCGCCTCGGCTGCTGCCAGCTGTTTTATGGCCTGGTCGGGCCACAACGGCGTAGTCTGATGAAGGGTTCCCCAATGGGGGCAGGGGAGGCTATCTAACACGACACTCAAGAGCTGAGCTTCAATAATTAAAACTAAAAGGAACAACACAAAAGCAACTTTAACTTTCCACAGGACATAGAGTGGGCCCTCCATTCCATTTGTATCCCCAAATGAAACGAAAAAATATGATTTTCCCCTTTTTTGGCAACGAAATTTCTGGCTACGTTTGTGGATTGGTTTTTTTTTGCAGCTAGCCGCTTAATTTTCTACCTGCCATCATTTTTTTCGTTGTTGTTTTTTTTTGGTTTTGCAAATTAAGTGTCGATATTTTATGCCCTGTTCGTTTAATTAAAAATGCCAAAGGTTAACGCATGCGGCCCCAGACGCAACGCTCTGGCATCCCCTCTCTCTGGCCTACTTCCCCTGTGCCCATCCCATCACTTGGTGCTGGCGCTTATGAATTTTATTTATTTATTTATTTTAGGCACATAACTTTTCTCGGCTTTGTTGTAACTCTTGTAACTGCTATCGCTTTGGGCTCCTGTTGCTGTTGCCGCTTTTGTTGCAGTTTTAAGCAGCTTTGGAAAAATAGTTCATAAAAGCCCGAGTAGCACTGGGCGAGAGAGAGAGAGAGAGAGAGAGATAGAGAGAGAGGGAGACAGTGGCATAATGTTAATAAACCCATCAACGTCGTAGGGTTATTTATAGCCACAAATTGTGGAAGGAAAATGGAAAATTCTGAATAAATATTAAAGGCCGAAGAGCAAACCACTTTATTTGTTTGAAATTTGCATACTTAAATATCATTTAATTTATCTCAATTGATGGCTCTTTCATTCCGAAATAGGATGGATGGCTGAGGCTACTTTATATTTATGGCAGAGCGGGGTATCTTTTGAAAACACTTTTTGATATTAGATTGAGTCCAAAAATGGATTAGTTCTGCTTTACGCAAGGGATCCCACAGTGCGGCTACTTGATGTGTGATGGAAGGCGAAAGAACGCCCATGGAATGGCTATCCTAACCAACCCCAAATGAAATCGCAAAAAAAGTTGCTTTCTCGAGTTGAGTTCATAAAAGTTTGACACAGGTTTATTAATAGCTTCTGCTGCTGCTGTTCCGCTTTTCTCTCTATCCGATTTGCATGGCACAAAACTATTTTCGGTCTGGAAATGAGCTTTGACAACTAGCACTGCCAGCTGCCCCGCTCCGTGTGGCGCAATGAAGCCGGAAGTGACGCTCATTTTGAATAAAACAAAGAGAGCAAATCGCTGAAATCAGTTTTATTAGAGATAAAGTCAGAAGTCAGTCAGTGAGGGGGTTAGAAGGAAGAATACGATACGGCAAGCAGGCAGGTACATAATAAAGTTTTAAGAGCGCACATGCGGGGCCTATATAATGCATGCCCCCGTAATGGACATACATACGAGTAAATGTGTAGACATGTGTGGAGCCCGACCCCCATAAAACTGTCCAATACTCAGACACCAAGCCATGGAAGGACTGATCATCTGACTCTGACGATGATGAAAGATCAGACAACGCCCACACCTAAAGCTGAATGACTGAAGGCTGGACTTGACTGGACTGGACCTAGACTGGACTGAACTGGAGTGCATGCTGCAATATAAAACTATCATCCAGGGTGTGAGATGTGTGTGATGGCCTTGCTGTTGCTGGGCAAACTGAAGGCAGGCAAACACAAAGGACCAGGGACCAGGAGCTGAACAACCAGAACAGAAGCCCAGTGAAGACAGCCAACAGGCAGCGAGAGTGAATGGCAGACAAACACTGAAAAGGAAAAGCGGCGGCGACTGCAACTGCGAGATGTGAAATGAAGTGAACTGAAGCCAAAGCCACAGCTGGAGAAGCGACTGGGACGGGGACTAAAACGTAGGCCAGAGGAGAAGTAGGAGTAGAAGTAAGAATAGGATGCGAAGAGATGGGCAACCTAGCGACCAAGTGACTGACATAAATATGCAAACAAATGTCAAAATGACACAGCCACAGAGACCGAGAGACGAGAGAGCGGGAGAGCGGGAGAGCGGGAGAGCTAGAGAGTGGCAAAGAGACAGAGAGGGGAGAGATGGAGGATATTTGAATGGCAGTGGAGCTGTTATTGTTGTTCAAGTGGCGACGTTGACATTTTCTGTGTGTGTCTGTGTGTATGTGCTGTGGATATGAAAAATGCATGACAAACGGTCCCAAGCACGCATACCCCGTAGTCCCAAAAAGTATGCTTATGTTTTCGCTCACAAAAGTGATAAAATGCCTGGAAATATGAGTAAAAACGCGCAAATAATTCACACAAATACACACAGACAAGCACAATACATAGGAGGCATAGAGTTACGGGGTTTTCACAAGCAAACAAAAGCAGCGACAAGCAGTCCAGGAGCAACAGCGACGGTGACATCTCACAGATGCCAGAAGGTGGACGGACGCGAGGCTGTGTGGCCTGTTCTGCTATTTCATGTTTGAACAAGGTGAGGCTGTGCGCTTTAATGACGTCATAACTCAAACACAACATCGCGTGCAAGGGCCGCTAACCTGGCGAGAACCGAGAGAGACAGAGAGCTGCTCTATCTGTCTGTTCTCTCCCATTTGCAGCTATCAGTTTAAGAAAGCTCCAATCTGATTATATCGGCCCACAGATGCGAAGCGATGCTGTGCAGACCCTCTCTAAGAGAGTGAAAGAGCGACACAAAAGAGAGAGAGAGTGACGGAGAGAGAGCCAGCGAAAGCACTCTCCCGCGAGCGCGCTCTCCCATGTTTTTCGCACCTGTACAACAATGCGTTTGCTTGATATCTCCCTTGTGTGTGTGCGTGTGTTTACACAGCCATATATTAGTTTTTATTATGAGACACTTTTGATTTTTCACTTGATTTATTAATGAGAATTTATAGCCGACAGGTGGAAGACTCGGCAGAGGAGGTGGGGGCGGAATGCACGACTAATGAAAAAAGCCACCATTTTGCATAAATTTCCACTAAAGTGGGTAGCCAAAGAATTATTTTGCTGTTATCATAGTGGCTTCAATGCAAATAGGGTTTTTTTGCGCTGTTAGTTTTTAGGTACTTTTTTTTAATTTTACCAAAGAGCCGGGCGGGGGGGGGCATTGAAAAGCAAAAAAACCATGGAACCAAAAAGAAGACCGAGACCGCATTAGACTAATTGAACTGCGGTCGATTCAATCGCAAATCAAAACTCAAATATTTTGATTTTAATAAATTAAAATGTAACGTCTTCCGCCGCTTTAACCATTCTCCCCACATCCCCCAACAAAACAAAAAAATAATTCAAATAAAAACGTTAACGGTACAGCTGCTTCCTTCTGCCCGCCTGCCGCTTCCACCTGGCCAATTAATTAAGCCAAATGATTAGGCAAATGTGAATGCATATCGTGATTAGGGACGCAAAACCGCAAATTACATGGAACCCAAAGCGAGAAGGCACTCCCCCCCCCCCCCCCCCCCTTAAAGCAGGAAAGGCGGTGGAAGGAGCGGCCGGTGTTGATTTTACAAAAGCCAAGGCGACGCCGCTTTGACAAAAAAAAAGAAGAAAAAAGAAAGAAGAAAAATCCATTATGCTAATTTGTATAAAATCTTGGCGGCTGCTGCTGCTGCTGCTGTTGCCGCTTCAAAGACGCCGAATATACAAAAGCAGATTTTGTGGTTCGCCTGCAATGAGGCGCAAAAAAAGAAGGAAAATATTATGCTCACACACACAGACACATACATACAGCCGTTTTTGGAACCCCAAAAAAACAAAGCAGAAAAAAGGAGGCAAAACAAAAAGAGACGCAGCAGCAACAACAATAAGGATGTTGGTGAATGTGAATGTAAAAATGAAAGAAAAGGTCACGCACTGAAAGCTAAGCAGCATATAAAATGAAAATGGCGCACACACACAGACACGCAGAGACAGACACGCAGAGACAGACAGGGCGACACGCATACATACTCATACAATAACAGTTAAAATAAAAATGGCAACCACTGAAACAACAGAAGAAACAACAGCGGAGGAGGCCTCCTGCATCCTCCATCCTTCATCCTCCGCCTCCGCCTCCGTTATATTCCCGCCCCAACAGCAGCCCAGCAAAAACTAACACATGTATTTAACCTCAGATTAAGCGCAAGGCACACGCAATTCGAAAAGGGTGGGGGAGTGGCAAGGGGTGTCAGGGGTGGTTCAACCTCACGACTGACTGCCTGCCTGCTGACAGCGAAAATATAATGTTGCAACAAAAATTAAGTTGAGTGCGTGGTGCGTGGGAAATTGTTTGGTCGTAAGGTGTAAGGAAAATGCACACAAACAAACAAACACACACATGAAAAGATGGAAATCTACAAAGCAAACAGAGAGCGACACACACACGGAGAGGCAGAGTGAGAGAGAGAGATAGAGCGAGAAGGAAAGAGAAGAGATGCTGCTGTTAAGGGGTTGAGGAAGTGGTGGCTGGGAAGCTGTGTAGGGGGTTGTGGTGGAAAAGTGACGATATCAGGCAGACACAAAAGCGCCAAAACGCACAACAAAGAGAGCCCAAGCCAGAAAGCTGAGGCTGTGCAGCAGAAGCAGAATCCTCTCGCTCTCTTTTGACACATATCTCTCTCTCTCTCTCTTTTAAGAGAGAGAGACATGACGGGACACTACATCCGACATCTCTCCCAGTTTCGCTTAGCTTTTTCAGGAAATTCCCGGGTAAACGCTTGCGCCGTAAGCCCCAAACAGTTGTTCTTGTTGTTGTCGTTGCCACCGCCGCTGACACACGGTCGGTGCGCGGTGCGCGGTGCTCCAGTGCTCCAGTGCTCTGGTGCTCGGCCTGCTCAAACATTAATAAGTGTTGCCACTTCTGCCTCTGCTCCCCTGCTCCTCTGCTCTGCTTCTTGCCGCGCGTATTTTTACTTTTTGCGCTACCTGTGCTTGGGCGCTGTGTGGCGCTTCGAGGCTTTCTTGGTTTAAAAATTCATGCAGTACAGTCGAAATTATGTATTGGACCACCCTGTACCCTAGCTCTACCCAGCAACCACCCGCTTCCCCCCTGCCGAGCCATTGAAGAAAGTTTTTCGGCAGGTCTAGAGCCAATTTTCACGCTAATGGCTCGTCAGCTGGCCAAAAGCAACAACTACAATGGAGAGGCCGCGCCCCATTATGCGACTTGGGGATCCAAGAGAAACTGGGCAACTGAGAAACAGAGAAACAGAGAAAATGGGAATCTGGCTT
The DNA here is from genome assembly GCF_009870125.1 of Drosophila pseudoobscura. Lineage (NCBI taxonomy): Eukaryota > Metazoa > Arthropoda > Insecta > Diptera > Drosophilidae > Drosophila > Drosophila pseudoobscura. Next base: position 67,682,629 of record NC_046683.1, on the reverse strand, counting down.
TGGCTTTGGCGGTATTTTTGTCGCCACGACTTTAAACATGCAAAATGCCAAAAAGCGAAACTAGCGGAAAGTTCAGTGATGGCGCCAGTTTGTACACTCTCTGTCTCTGTCCCTTGTTTCTCCTTCTCTGTTTGTTTGTTTATTTGGTTGTGTGTTTATGTGTGTGTGTGTGTTTATGTGTGTGTGTGTGGGTCACAGTAATAATTTAGTAGCAGGCAAAAGGACGAAACATGCGAAAAGTAAAGGAAACATTTGCACTTCCTGCTCTTTTGTATGGCAACTGTCGCTGCCACCTCCACCTTCTACTGCTGATTTTCATCCTGAGCATCAGCTTCGTCCTCCTGCTGTCTCCTGCTGGCTGCTGCTGCTGTGGTGCTTATGTCTCGCATTACAGAATTGAATATTGCTGGGCGGGTCAGCAGCAGCAGATTCCGCCGCATCCACAGACAACATCCAACGATGGAGCGAAAAGAAAATGTGCCAAAGTAAAAAAGTTTTCTTTTTGTTGCTATTTGGCTCTTTTTTCGCTCTTTTTCTGCAGCCATCTTTTGCCTCATTGACAAAGCTAAAAAAACGACGGGGGAACGTTGTGAGTTGCTGCTGCGACCGCAACTCTACACTTATACCCCATACATAGTCAGTATGGCTACATTGAGCGACAATATGTGCGTGCGGGAGACACAGAAAACGTGTCTGAACATGTCGCTTGTGTCATTTGGTTGCTCTAGCTTTTATAGTCTCTGAGATCCTTGAACTCATATTTTGCAATAGGCAAAGCCGACCTTGAAACCTGTGTGTTAGAGAGAGACAGAGCGAGAAAGAATGAAATTTGTTTCTTAATTCTGGCTATAATAATTATACGATCTGGTCCAGATTTTGCATTCTAGAAGATATCATCTTTTACGATTCGGCGTTTTCTGTTTTCTCGTATCTTTGAAATTGATAGGCGCTGATAGGGACGGACAGACGGACAGACAGACAGGGCTCAATGGACTCGGCTATTGATGCTGATCAAGAATATATATACTTTATGGGGTCGGAAACGATTCCTTCTGGACGTTACACACATCCGTTTTCACCACAAATCTAATATACCCCAATACTCATTTTGAGTATCGGGTATAAAAGTGTTGTCGTCTACATTTCGTGTTTCGCTATTCTCTGTGTATTTTTTTAATTTTTTTGTTATCCATTTTCCCTTAGTTTTCATACCCGATACTCATAATGAGTATAGGGGTATATTAGATTTGTGGTGAATATGGATGTGCAAAAAATGTATAAAGTATATATGTATATTCTTGATCAGCATCAATAGCCGAGTCCATTGAGCCCTGTCTGTCTGTCCATCTGTCTGTCCCTATGAGCGCCTAGTGCTCAAAGACTATAAGAGCTAGAGCAAAGACATTTTATATCCGAACTTCTGTGATATGTCACTGTTACAATTATATTTTAGAACTTCGCCCCGCCCACAAAGGGGGAAAGTCTGTGGCATCCACAATTTCAAAGGTACGAGAAAACAGAAAACGCAGAACCGTTGAGGATGAGTATATCTTCTAAAATAAAAAATCTGAACCAGATCGTATAATTATTATAGCCAGAATCAAGAAAACAATTTCATCGTCTCTCCCTCTGTCTCTCTCTAACACACAGGTTTCATGGTCGGCTTTGCCTATTGCAAAATGTGAGTTCCAAGATCTCAGAGACTATAAAGGCTAGAGCTTGGACCTTGACAACTTTGTTTCAAAGTTTTGCCCCACCATCTTCCGCCCCAAAAAAAGACGAAAATCTGTGACATCCACAATATTGAAGATTCGAGAAAATCTAGATCAGATCGGATATTTTTATAGCCAAAAGGAACAAATCAATTTGCAGTGGCTACGCAACGCCCGACGACACGCTAAGACGTGTCATTTAATATTAGCGGCGTCTGCCGGAGGAGAGCCATACTGACGAAGTGTCGGGTATAAATGTAGAGTTGCGGTCGCCGCAGCAACTCAGAACGTTCCCACTCGATGTTGTTGTTTTTGTTGCTTTTTTTCGCTCGCTTTGGGCACATGCATTTTTCACTATGTCCAGCTGCTAAGTGCGCGCAAAGGCGTTCATGTCCTTGCCACACCCACCCATCAAGAGGCGGCGGCAGCTGGCACTGGCACTGGCCATGCTCTCCTGATGACAATAATGATGATCACGATGCTGATGACGTTGCTGGGAATTGGTAAGGGAATGGTAAGGGGCAATGGGCACTAGGCACTGCCTCAGTCGGAGTTAGGTGTATGCCACATTAAAAAATGGCACAACAGCGATATGCAGCACATGTTGGATATCTAGGTGAAAAAAGGGGTGGGGTAAATGGAAAATAGGAGGCAAAAACCATCCCACTCAACGACTTTCTATGCTTCCCATGCAGAATGTTGGGACTCACATGCATAAAGATAGATAGAGAGAGAGGGACGCATTTATTGTTTATGCTGCACAGTGGAACACAACACATCCCATGTACATTTTTCAATTATATTTCGTTTGTTTCTGAAAAAACTCAAACGCAAACGACATTCTGGAAACAAATGCAAAAATATGTATTACCCCAAAAAAGTCGCTTGCTTTTTGGGTGAAATAAATTGTTTCCTGGCATTTTGTATTCCGATCAGTGCTCCACTGTTTGAGGGGACTAACTGTGTCCTGTCGCAGCTCTAGACCTCGCTCCTGCTATTTTACAAATGGAAATATGACCAGAGAACCCCCCCCCCCCCCCCACACCCTTGCCACCGCCGCAATCCCTACCCCTTCCGCAGGGATGTTACCATTGCTGTTGGTGTTTTTGTTTCGCTTTTGTTTCGAACATTGTCGTTGTCGTCATTGCCCCTACTGGCCCAGTCAGGGCATTGTTGCGGGGCTGGCCCCGATTGTCGTTCTGCGAACGCCCCGAGCATAGACAACTTTAATGAATTTCCAGCGCTTCTCATGTGGCCTTCTCTCCGCCTGCCTCCCTTACCCGCTTACTCTCTTAGTCCCAGTAACAGTAACAGAAACAGTCTTTGCCCCAGCAGCTTCCAGCAGCTTTTCCATGCAGAGTAATCTGGCACACCAGGAGCAGGAGGAGCACCCAGCAGTGAGGCCAGCAAAAGGGTTAAATAAGCGGTTAATTATGTGCTTAAAATTTCCGACATGACGCAGTCCAAATTATTTATTTACATTTATATTTTTAGCGCATTTTGTGGCTCTGCTCGTTTCGCTTTTGTCTGCGATTTATGGCCATGTAAAATGTTCTGCTCCAAGGCAATTTAGGTACATAAATTGGTGGCAACAATAAACAACAAACAAAAAAGAAGAGCAGCAAGCCACATTACAACACAACACAACACAACAGAAATTAAACTAGGCGGCGTGTACGTATACGTGTATACGTATACGCAACGCGTGGCACGCCAATCGGCAACAAAAGCAACCAAGAATAACCAAAGCCGAAACTTTTGCAAAAGTATTTATCTTTTTAGGTCAAATTTTGTGACTGGGCATTACGTTTTATTTGTCGATGGCCAATGGCTACGGTCGCTGCCATTTTTGGCCAGTATTCTCAACGTTTTTTTCCACTTTTCATGCCACTCTGCACTGGTGACCACTTAATTTGTCCTTGGGCCAGGTCCTGGGCTGGTCCAGCAACAGCAGCTGCCGCCCCAACTAGCAGCAAGTGTAATTAATAACTTTGTTTGCATAAGTGACCCAAAAAAAGAACAGGGCAGAGCCAAGCGAAACAGAATGGCACGGGACGGCACTACAAGAGAGTGCGCGCACACTGCCCTTCCGACAAAAAAAAACCGGAGAAAGTCAAATAAAATGTATTAAAAAAAGAAAAGCAGAAAAGAAACGGAATGAATTGTCTTACACTCACGCACTTGCTCACTCTCTTAATGATGAAGATTCAACAAAAGGAACGCTATACTCCACCCTTCTCAAAAGAGATATTTACATATGTACATATATACTATATATGGAATGATACCCAATTAGGAATAATATTGTCAAGGGGTTTAGGAAATATTTAATATCTGTTAGCGTGGCAAACTTGTACCCTTTCCCGTCCTCGTACATCTTGATCTGCTCAATTAGTATGCCATATTTAGGGGGGGCCCTCCATCGGCATAAACATCACAGCCAGAAAGAAAAAATTTTCGGGGGGAAACGGCAAAGGGCACCAGACCACCAGAGCTATAATTTAGCTCCCCGTTTCAGACTCTGCAGCGTCGATACAACAGATTATGACTTAAATATGCAAAACAGCGCAAAATATAGCTGCGAATGAAAACAAATGCCAGCAGAGGCAGCGGCAAAAGAAGAAGAAAAAACAAATCGCAAAATGGGGGGGGGGAAGCGCACAGCAACTAACGCGCTCTTCGAGTATTCGAGGCGCATTCAAATGAGATAAGGCAGCATTTTCTTCTTTCTTTCCTTTTTTTTTCATTTTGTCAGCAACATGCATGGGTGTGTGTGTGCCATTAGATGGCAGCCAGCAATTGTACGCAGTTACGTTTCTATTAAGCCAAGCAACCAAGCTTTACTCTGCTCTGCTCGGCTCTGCCATTCTGGCGTTTTTGCTCTTGTCCAAAAGCCAACATTTTCCGGGGCGCACGAGACCAAATGGAAACAAGCAACAATGTTAACGGGAGCCCAGCCAGCGGGATATCCCTTGCTATTGGATTCAGTACTAACATTTCGGAGGTACGAATACTCCTACTCTTTGCAGGGTGTGCATAATGCATACAGCTCCCAGACGAAGAATGGAATAACACACGAACACACACAAGGGCACAGAGAGATGAGCCGCCGCCAAAATCCGAAATGGAAATTGTGTGTGCGCTGTGCCTTGGGTGCCATTCTTTTTTTTTTGGCTTTGACATTTTCATGCGGCGTCTTTAAAACACCATCCATTCCTGTCACATTCACAGTCGCACTCACATTGACACTCACATTACCATTCGTTAACCATTCACCATTCAGCATTCAGCAGTCAGCATTTATGTACATTCCCCGTCGAAAGTCGAGGAATAAATCGCAGCGAACATTTTGTGTGCCTGCAAGACGTTATGATTTCAGTTTAAATAATTCAAAAATTTGTCGAAATGACAAATTATGCGACTCTGCATGTGTTTCATTAATTTGACGCAGCCTGCCTCACACGCACACACACACAGACAAAGGAGCATACAACAGCAAGCAAGAGCAGATTTCCACATACACACACGTGCCAAAAGCGGAAAGGCGGAAAAGCGGAAGAGCGGAAAAGCGCTGCGTGGCATCTCATTTTCATAAATTTTCGGGGGACCACGCCACAGCGACAAATGACAACGGCAGACTCAATCAATTTGCGCCCTTGTACGAGCGATGGGAGAGGTTAGACGGAGGTCGGCAAGGGGCGCTGTGGGGGAGGGGCGTTAGGCGTTAGCCTGGTTATGACTGACGATGTGTGTGTGTGTGTGTGTGTGTCTGCGGCTTATCCATATTGCTTTACGTGCCAAAATGTATGCTTATTAAAAAGAATCAGCAGTGCGCATCGGAAAGTCAAAGACTTGGTTGACATCGCCAACCAAAAGGATGGGAAATGGACTCTATCTCTCTCTCCGGTCGGAGCTTCAGATTCCCACATCGTTGGTCCTGTGGCCACAAAATGGCCGCCTGGATGTTCATTTGACATCCAGTTTTTTGTGCTAACTCTCTTTCTGTCTGTCTCTCTGCCTCAGTCTGTGGCTGTGTGTGCCGTACTCTGGGTCCTGTATGCGGAAAAGTTATTTAATGGCTGGCGATATATATTTTAAAAGCCATTACTGCTTATGACAGATACATTGCGATGGCCGATAGGATGCGCTTCAGTTCAAATCTTTGCCGATGTGCGCTGTGGGGCTAATGAAGTTAATCAACAAGAAAACCTCCTAGTATTTCCTGTGTGCAATAATGCAAATATCTTTATGTGTGCTGTGTGTGGCTTATATGTATGTGCCAAACATAAAGTTCAATATCAACTGAATAAAATGAGGTTTACTCGGCCATAATATGCTCAGTCAGGGGTAAACAGATTTGCTTTGCACAGCATCAACTGCACTACGCATACATGCAACGCAGACCCCTCTATGCACTCTATGCAAAGCCTCACCAACCACCAACCACCAACCACCCCACCACCCCACCACCACACCAACCAACCAGTCATACACTCTGCCCTGCTATCAACAACAAGAAGCAACTGAAATTGCAGCTGCAGCAACAGCTGCAGCGGCCCTCGTATGTTGCTGCTAATACAGTGCTTCTGCCACCCATCCCTGCCATGCCACTGAGCATGGTATGATGTGTATGCGTGCTGCTACTGATGCTGCTGCTGGTGTGCTTGTATCCTGACGATTTAGCTGATTTATGTTGATTTGTGTGCGAGAAAGTTGGCAGTGGAAGGCAAAACGATTCCCGGTTGTGCACAAAGCGCACACACACCCAGCGGCACAGCAGCGAAACAGTTGCGTTGCTTTGCGTGTGCTTAAAGCCTGCACCAACAACAATACAGAAGGAGTGGAGTAGCTGTGGTAGGTAGCGGTGGAGCAACCAACTGAGACCTACAACAACTGTGCAACTGTGATGCCCGTCTCTCCTCCCGCCATCAATACAGAGAAAAGCTCTACACAAACGATGGCCACACTCGAGCGCCCGAGAGCCGTAAGGACGTCTCGGGCTCGGGCTCGGGCTCGGGCCCGGTGTCTGGCTCGGGCTCGAGTGCGCTCGTGTCCTGGTCGCACCCAGAATTTTCGCGGCTTCGTGATGTAAGTGGCACTGTGCTAGTCGGTCTCTGGTTCTCGGGTCTCCACTAAAAAATCAAACACGCCCGAGCTGAGTCCATGAGCGGGTCGAGTCGAGTTGAGTTGAGTCGAGTCGAGACGCTGTCGTCGTTAACGCCGAGCGGATAAAATTGGTTCACAGCGAGGCCTAGATACATTTTCCACCTTTTTTTTGTTGGTATTGCAAAATTAAAATCAAATCCGATCAAAATTCTACAATTAAGTGCCAGCACAAAAAATCGCAATCTGTACTCAGCCCCGCCAAATGCGATTTTGGGAATATTTGTGTTTTTTTTTTTTGTTTGTTTTTGCCAAAGAGTTTCGCGAATGGAAAAAAAGGCGTAACTGCTCCAGGATTGTGCATACTATTTTGTGGGGTGTAGAGAGAGGAGAGGAAAGCTGTACGCCCCGCTGCTCTCGGCCTCTGTGTGTGTGTGTGCGTTTTTTGGTGTGAGTGTGAGAGTACGCGAAAAATCAAAGCAGAAGGAGAGAAGGCAACGGACTGGATATATTTAAATGTTGTGCAGCGGATAAATTATGAAAATTATAATTAAGTAAAGTAGTGCCACAAGAGAGAGAGAGAGAAAGAGAGAGAGAGAGAGAGAGGGTAAGAGAAAGAGAGAGAGGAAGGAAGAGGAAAAGCAGGCTGTCTGGCGGTCTGTTGCTGCAAAATAAAATCCAGAAACTTATTCCACCAACACGCACGTACGCACACAGGACATGGGCCACAGAAGAACCCCTTACACATATATGTACATACATATACATATACATACATACCAAAATCCCGCCTGGCACACTCAAATTTGGCCGAGTTTGCTTGGCACACACACACACCCAGAACCAAACCCATACAGACACAAAAGCAAATGCAAAAGAAAAAAAAATAGCAGTAAATAAATATAAAAGGCAACGGCAAAAAGGAGTCTGTTCCTGCTGCTGCTGCTGCAACGTGTGGTATCTATGTATGTATGTGTGAGGGAATTTTCTACATTTATATCTATATGTGCGCCTGTGTACACATATACATACATATTTATTTATTTGCTTGCGCTAGACACTCGTCTTCGTGCGCTTCCATCGTCTTGGCTGGCAGCTGCTCCCCGGCTCCCCGGCTGCCTGGCTCCTGCCCCCTGCCTTCCGGCTCTTTGCACGCCGTTTGCTTTGTTTAATTTTCAAGCAAATTGTTGGGGCGGCCTCGTTGATTAGCCCCGAGGAGCAGGAGCAGGAGGAGGCTGTGGCGATGGCGGTGGCCTAGCCCGCATATGCTTTTAATTGCCAAAAACGTGCCCAGCCACACATCAACAGGGTGACAGCGGGAGAGAGATGCTATGCTATGAGAGGCTGTATGGGAGTGCAGAGAGGGACCACGAGAGAGCTGACGGCTGCTAGCTGCTGGCTGCTAGCTGCTGGCTGCTGGTGCCCTGCCCATGATGATGATGACGGGCGGCCACGAGGTTAATGGCTTAAAGTCTTAGCCGATTCCAGCCGCCAGCCCACAGCCCATTGGCCACATGAACATTTGAATGACAGTTGACTATGAAATCCGGCTCGCCTTTCTGCCTCTCTCTCACTCTCTCCCTTTCTGTACTCCCCCCAAAACAAACACATTCATTTTACTCAATTTCGTTGAGTTTTATGAGTAGCAAAAGCATCGTTTTAGGAGCACTCAAGCAACTTCTGATGAAAGCTAAAATTTCACATTTATTGAGTTGCTTTTTGGGTTAACGAACTGCGAGAGGGAGAGAGCGTCCTGTCCTCCACTGATATTCAGGACTTGCAAACTGCCATGCTCCTACGAGAAACAGTGGGGGTTCGGAAAAGAGTCAACACTGCCCATGGAAATGAAAATTCTGCCTCTAAAATCTGATTAAGTAATTAGAAAGTTGCGAACGCATTAAATATGCAAGTTGAAGTCAAAGACTGCATATCTAAGGGTCCTGTTATCTGGTGGGTTGGGTACCCCACGGTACCATCAAGTGTGTACCATAATCGAGGAGCTGTAGGGTCGGGCAGGCAAGCAGCAGGCAAGCGGAATGCTCATTAATAGCTGTCGTCGTTTACAACATGAAAATTTTTTGAAAGCCAAACAAAAGCCGTTTAAAAAACAGTAAGCCAAAGACCAATCAGGACTCTGTGTGAGTGGAAGGCCTGAGCAGGCCAAGCTGCAAGTGAAATGTAATGTAAAATGTCGAATGTGAGCGCACACACGCAACTCTTACCATTTTAATTAATGTCAAACTCTTATCATTGAATATGAAATATGCACAAACACACACACACACACACACACACACAGAGAGAGAGGGCGAAAGAGAGAGCCGGTGAAAGCAGCCTTCACATATGCATAACGTATGTGGAATTTACATACAAAACCCGACCCGAGCCTCAGCTGGCTTTTCTTTGTCAAGTTGAAACAATGCCTCAGCCCTCAGCTACATACGTCGTTGCCTTGAAAAAGCCTTGCTTTTTTGTGGTTTGCCGCAAAAAGCAATCACAGCAAAGGCACAAGAAAATGCTCGACCGAAAAAAACAAACACCATACACACACATAGTCAGAGGAAAAACGCGTGCTTACCAATTAACGAGATATGTGCGAATATGCCTCACAATGTGAGGCGCGAGAAATTTGCTAAAGAATAAAAAGCCCCTTGAATGTGGGGAAAACCCAAAGAAAAGCCTAGCAAAAACTGGCATACAAATCACATGCGAAAAAATTTATAAAAACAAAAACCAATGCAAAAGCAAACTAACACACACACACGCAGACACAGCTAGATGATATATATATATACATATACATATACATATACATATACATATACATATACATATACATATCCATATACATATACATATACATATACATATACATATACATATACATATACATATACATATACATATACATATACATATACATATACATATACATATGTATGTACATGCATATCATATATACGTATGCATATGGGTGAAAGCAGGGAGAGGAGGGCAGAGTATAGACGATATACGATAGAAGAGGAACAGGAACAGGAGGAGAGGAGGAAATGAGAGGCCGAGTTGGGAGGCAAGTAGCAAGCGTTTATGCTAAACAGAGTGTAACTGCCGGGGTTGCCAGTTCGGAGAGTGCACGGTGACATTTCTGCAAAATGCCAAAAAGGATAACAAGAAGGCAACACCAGAGCACACAAAAGGTGCTAACCGACACATACAGGCAGACACACACACACACACATACACACACACACACACAAACAGGGAAAGAGAGCACAATCACGAGAGAGACGAGCCAAAGAGAGACGAGACCGTGCTTTGCAGACCGTGTAGCATACTTTCAGGCCCTGCCTGTGGCTCGGGCTATTTTTGGCCCGACGCTTGCTTGCTTTCTCTCTCTCTCTGTGTGTCTGCAAAGCCTGGCACGCTCGGCTTTGGCTCCTAGCTGGCCAACAGACTGCTAGCCAACTGCCTGGCCTGCCAAACGGTTTTCAAACGCTCAGCTGAGAAAATGTGACGGACGAAAACGGCAGGCCAGAGCTGAAAAACTTCCCAAGAAACGGCAACTCAACAAAATCTATACAAAAGTGTCTGCCTCTGCCTCGGCCTCTGATGTGTATGTGTGCATGTGCAGGGGTCCCTGTGGATGTGTGTATGCGTGGCTGTGTGTGTGGATCCGAGTTTATGTTTATGTATGCGTGTATAAATTAGTTTGAGTCTTCATTTTTTTCAAATTTTTTTTTTTGTGCATTGATTTCTTTATAAAACACTGAAAAACGCTTCAAAAATTACAATAAAGATTTCAAAAATTGGTTAAGTGCAAAGACAGTGAAAAACTACAAGAAATGATGATTCAAGTTTATGTTTAGGAAAAAATTATGTTTCAAACAAAATTCATAAGTTTTAGGATCAAAAAGTGAATCAACCCAAACCAATAATTTCTCGAAAATATCTTCAAAAAAGAAATATAATAAATTATTACATCGAAAGTATTTATAAGCACACCAAAAAAATGGCTCAAATATAAAACTATGCCTATCCAATTCCGATTCCTTTGACCAAATCACAACTAGAAACAACTTTTCAACAATTAAACTGATTTTTCATATCTTTTCCCTCAACTTTGCAGTGTTGACGCTAAGCAAAAGAAAGATAAGACTATAAAATATATCTAGAAATTATGTCCCCTAGCCCCCAGACGATAGACGCAACCGAGTTAGCAACTTAACAAAAACAAACAATGCCAAAAGTTAAAGCGAAAGGCAACTACACCAATCGACACAAATAAAATGAGCCAAGTCGCCTGCAACTACAACACCAACGGCAAGCATCGAGACGAGCAGGTTGCAGGCACTCCGCAAAGAACAAGAACCGCCACAGGAACCGCAACATCATCTCAAATAGTAGAAACACCCGGAACACCAGGAATACCAGGAGCACCGTACTTGAGCAAGCGATGAGGTGGAGCCTCCGCTTGGATGACGAACTTAGAAACAAAAAAACTGGCACTGAAACTGCAGCTGAAACCACAACGGAACTGGCCATCGGAATCAGAACAAACTGATGCTGACGGAAACTGAAACTGATACTATTACCAAATTAGTGGTAGCAGCTAACCGCAAATAGAATCTGAAAAACAGAGAGAGAAGAACGAAAAAGAGGAGGGGAACGGAAACATGAACAGTGTGGATATTTTGTAATTATTAATGAGCGCATAGAGTGGGCTGCCGCAGTGGGGTGCTGGAGGAACCACAGGAGCGAAACAGAGCGATACGTTGAGGGATATCATAATGTACATGCTGCTGGATCTCGACTAACACACACACTGACACTCACCCGAGCCCACGCCCGAGCCCAAGCCCCAAGCCCCAACCCCCAGACAGATTCCCCACAGGACATCAGGCAGGAAAGGCAACGAAAGGCTCAATTTCAAGGAATTTGCAAAGCTCTCACCCACACACAGTCGCACTCACTCTTCGACTCCCAAGCGCGCACTCACACACACATATACGAGAATGGGCTGATGGAATCTCGTCAGGATAGAAGTAATTAAAAGTAAATAAAGCAGGAGGCAAAAGGAAAACCGAAAAGAATCTCAAAGCGGTGGCTGCAGGAAAAGCAGGAAGTAACCTGATTACGAGCAGGAAAGAAAGAGACACAGAGAATCAAGAGGCAGCAAAGCAAAGGCAGGAGAAGCAAAAACAACAACAGCCACAATAACAGCCACAACAACAACAACAACAATTAATGTGGCTCAGAAGAAGAAGAAGCAACGACCATAGTGATCCGCTGCTGATTGTCCGGACTGTGCTGTGACTCGATTTCCGACCCCCGAAAATAGCGCCAGAACCGAAGATTGAGATAGAAAGACACACACGCGCACACACACACACACCACTCTAACCCATACACATGCACTGAAGTACTGACTGAATGCCTCGCTGCCTAAACAACCAACTAACTCACTGACTGAGAGACTTCAAGGAGCGGAAAGCCAAAACGAAGGGGCAAGCAGCAAGCAAGGAGCCAGCGACAACCAAACAAAAAAACAAAACCAAAAAAGGAAAGGTGGAACCAGCTAGCAAGTAAACTAAAAGAGCAACTAAAACCTTGACTAATAACTGCAACTACAGCAACAACAAATAACAAATTTAAAAAAAAAACAAACAGCAACAACAACTACAGCAACAACAACTTACTTTATACGCAACTAAATGAACAAATACTTCAATTTTTAAATGCAAAACTACGAGAAGCAAGCGCAGCCATTTTAAATAAGCAAAAATCCAGCACAGCTAATCCTTCTCTTAATATAAAAACAAAAAAACACCCAGAACTTTCAACTTCCAAAATTAAACCAAAAACCCAACCAAAACACCGTACCAACGCATTAACAGCAACAGCACCATGAGTGATTCAAGAATGGACAAATTGGCCAGGATGGCGCCTCTGCCCCGCACCCCACTGCTGACCATCTGGCTGGCCATCAATATGGCGCTGATCGCACAGGAAACGGGCCACAGACGGATCCACACAGTGCAGGCGGCGTGAGTACACACTCCTTTTTATTCATTTTGACCAGTGATTATGCCACTCATGAGTGGCCAATGTTTGGGACATTTACTCAATTAGTGACATTTACAACTATCAATTAGGTTAATAACATCATAGAGGGCCGCACACTGCGTATAATTCGCATTAAATAATGGCCCAAAATAATGGCTAGCACGGTCACCCAGAAACACAACACCACTCCTAGGCCATACCATTTCCTCCTACCGAAAACCCACTCTCTCTCCCTGAACAATGAAAAACTACATACAGTTGGCCAGTTATTATAACAATAAATTTGCTTTGGGGCTGGCACTTTGCTGCATTGGCCACGGCCCCGGCCCCGGCCCCGCTCCCGGTACCGGTCCGCCCCACAACCTTGGACGAGCGTCAGGCCGACAGGTGCGTGCCTGTGCGCTGTGTGTGCGCAATGTGTGTTTGTGTGTGTATTTGAGGTGTTTGCGACCCCCACAGGAGCCATAATTCATGGTAATTTATGATTATTCAAATCATTTTGCTGCAAAATGCGCTCAAAACTTTGTCGAGCGCTAATTAGCCAGTATGACAGCCTGTTTTGACCTGGTCCTAAATAAACGTTGAACTGTAGCTCTCTGACAATTTGAATAAGTGCAGCCCATTTATTAGGCCAAGTTGGAGCTGGTGCTGGGGTCGGTGCTGGATCCAGCGCCATATCTACATCGTCATTGTCACATTTGCATGAGGCAGTCATTAAAATGGCAGCAGGGACTGAAAAATGACCACTGCCACTCGATGGTCTTGTAATTACTCACCCGTCAGCGGACACTGGGACACTCGACAGCAGACAGACAAATAGCGGACACCCAACTCTGAGTGTGGCCAGTGGCTATGTTTGTTTTTGGAAACAATTGTACAAGGATTCGTCTAGGTTCAGAGCCAGGGACTGCCCAACTGATTGGCACTTGTCAATCCCACACACGTGCATACAAACACACACACACACAGAGCGAGAAAGAGTGAGAGAAAGACACACCCTTCTGTCATCCTAGGGGATGGCAATGGCAAGCCACAACCGCGGACAACACATTCGGACAACGCAAAGAAATTGCCGCATTTGTGGCATTAGTTGTCAACGTCACAGTTGCTGTTGCTGTTGCCACTGCCACTGCCGCAGCCGTCGCGTTCTGTCAACTTAATCACACAAATTATGCAGAGCCAGGGCTCTGGTTGCTGCTAGCTGTGGGTCTCTGGTCGGTTACTTTTTGTTCCTTTTTGGGGTTAGCACTCATTAGTAAATATTTAGGCGCCACACAGAACCACACAGAGCCACAAGCATTTGCATAACATGGCAACCAGGCAAATTAGGCAAATCCAAAGGGGGCTAGGATGACTGCGACTCTGAAACCGAGTCCAAATCCGACTCTGACTTCCACTGCGACCAGAGCAACAACAACGACAACGACAGCGACATCGTTCTCAAGTACAAATGCACGTTTATGGGATTACACGATCGCGTGCCGGGACGCGGACGAGGACGTAGACGAGGACACGGAGATACACGCGACGTGGCATGATGCCTGGGGCCTGGTGCCCTGTGGCTGTTGCTGTTGCTGTTGCTGAGGAAAAGCCGGAGCTGTAGCCGGAGCCGGATCGGAGAGTATAGCGTAACAGGAAGTCCAAAATCGAAAATGTCGTGGCAAAAGTCGGCAAAAGTCGAGACCGATTCTGAGGCGCAAACAGTTTTTCTGTTTATTTGGGCCAAAAGGCACTAGGCAGAGGCAGAAGCAATGGCAAAAGGGGAAAGGGGCAAAGGGAAACGGCAAAAGCATAGCAGCTCGAGCAAAAGTTTACGCTACTTTTTCATGCAACATTGCACAGGCGCCGCCACAAAGTACGAGTATGCAACACAAAATGACAGCATTGCCGAGTCAAAGTTCCAGGTCTCCCCAATTCTGGCCCCATCCCTATTCCCATTCCGCATCCCATCTCCCCATCCCACTATCCGCCAAAAAGGTTAAAGGCCAGAGCGACACAGTTTGCTCACTTTACACGCTGCCACTTCCTGTAAGGCAAAAGCTCAGGAGGATGCTGTGCCACGCCCGGCCACGAGCCTGCCTGCCTGACGTCGCCACCGCCAGCGCCAGCGCCGCCTGCTGTGTGCGCCGTTGTGCTCCACTTGCCACACAAGTGCCCACTTCACTTGGAATTTATTGATAGCAGATAATGCCAAAGTGGCAGCGACAAAAGCAAAGACCACCCGGGCTCGCGTCCAACCAGGAGACTGCCTGTCATCCTTCCCGGCCCAGCCGGGGTCCAGCCAGTCCTAGCCTTAACCCCAGCCCCAGCTGCCTTACTATTTCTACACGCTTGTGTGTGTATGGCTGTGTGTATTGCTGTGTGGCTATGACTGTGTGTATGTGTGTGGCAGCTGCATCACTCGTAGGCAGGCAGCGTCAACAGCTCGCCGTCGAGTGTCATTGAGCGTAAATTGTTGTTCCTTCACATTTTGAGTATGATTGAAAATATCTACAAGCCGTCCGGGTCGGAGGAGCATCTCTTCTCATTCCCGCCGTACCCTGAAGCCTGGTATCCTTACGTAGCTGTGTATGTGTGAGATTGTGTTTTCCCAGCCGTTGCCATTTTGCCAATCGCCATTCCACATGCCGCCATCTGCTTTTAAAATATTTAATAAAGCCCCGGACAAGGCAGGTCTAATTTTTTTCACATTTACCCAGAACCGAGCAACTATTTTTATTGGCCTGACTGGAGGCGAAAGATACCATTGCCTTGGGCATCAACATCGCCTGCCGATTGCTGTTCATTTTGCAAAATGTCAAGGACTTCAGCAATGCAATTCAATTTTATATGCATTTACCTTGCCACATACCCTCAGCCAATTATTCTCTTCCTTCTCTCAATTCTGTCCTATTTGGAATCGGATTGAGTTTAATTTAATCAAAAGGCCAAAACGATCCTCAAGACAGAGCAGATTGCAAATTCTCAAAGCAATTGAATGGCCAAAGGCTTAAACTGAAGCGTCAGGTTTGCCTGTAAAATGGCTTTAAGGTTTAATCTGTGACAGCTTTTGTTTGTGTTTCCACTGGGCGTGGTCCAACCTTGTCAACAACTAGCAGAAAATAGTTAATGTGTTTCCCTGTCCAAGCACAGGCTTTCCTGTGTATCCTGGGAGCTGGTAACTGACGGTCTACTGGGCTTCTGGGCTGCTGGATTGTTGGACTGCGGCTGGACTCTTGCTACTGCCTTATAAGGCGGATGTGTTTGTTCTTAGCGACTGTCAGGCGGCTGTCAGGCAGCAAGTTATCACTTTATTAAAAAACGCTTACTCACACTCGCCCCCGAGCAGCAGCAGCAGGAAGTACAGGAGGCAGGTCCGGGCGAATCCAGAAGACAGGACACTCGCATCTGCAGAGTATTTTACTGCGCAGTGGAAAGGCCTAAACCAACTTTTGCTTATCTCTGCGTTGGCGTTTGCCAAGAATCTTGCCTTGACATGGACATGGGGAAGTGGGAAGTGGCAAACGGAGATGGGAGACAGTACGAGGCAGGCAGGAGGCAGGCAGGAGGCCAGTCAGCCAGCGGAGATGAGGATAAAGAAAACGCTAAAAGAAAGATAATATTTGCTAGTAGTTCTCTCTCGCATTTCCGCTTTGTTTTAACGTTTCACTTGAATTTATGCAATGGCGCGTGTCCAACGCAGCGTATACGTAATGGCTGGCACTCAAAGTGCCACTAAAAACGACAACACAGCGGCAGTGGGAACGACAACAAACAATAACGACAATATTTCTTAGAGGTTTTACTCTCGCAGCACACACACACATACACTGACCAGCCACACCCACATACCCACACACATTCGAAGAGCCGTAAACGTGCAGTGCCTCAAGATAAGGCAACAAACTGTGGGCAGCGATAAGATGGCGTGGCACTTGAGGCGACACGTTTTTGGCTTGGCTGTCGTGCGCATGACTTTGCATTTTAGGTTTTTGTTACAGTTACAGTTACGGTTATTCTTCTGCTTCTTGCTCTTGTTCTTCTGCCAGTTGTTGCTCTTGGGCGAGAAGCGAGAAGCAGCAGCAAAAGAAACTTGTACCCACTTACGTACGCGCAGCTAATTGCATGTTTCTCAAATGTATACTTAGTGATAGTAGTGTGCCCCAAGTAAAGTACTTCTGCAGATTCAGCTGCAGTGTGGAGCAGGGGAAAACTCTTCTTTTCTCTTCGCTGTAATTTTGTGGTTTGCCTCGATCAATAGGCAAATATTTGACGCCTCAAGTACGACCTATTCATATTTTGTAGTGCACTTAACGACAAGCACACACACCCACACACACCCACACACAGCAAACTCTCTCTCTCTCTCTCTCTGTCTCTCATGAGTGTGCGTCTGCATAAATTATTTGACAATACGTTGGGCATAATATTAGTTTCACTTAGCCAAGAAAAGGCAAGGCAGTGGCATGCCACATTTGCATATTACGTATACGCCACGTTCCGCCCGGGGACCGATGGCAACGACAACGGCTACGGCAGAGGGAGAAATGGAGCGGCGACGCAATCGAAAAGTTTTTGGCGCGTCCTTCAAGTAATTTTTATTGCAAGCTGTCAAAAACTTATTGACAGCACCTGCCAGCAAAAGTAGCGGCAGTGCATAAATTAAACTTTAATGGCTAGTGGGGGGAAGGTGGGGTGGGGTTGGAAGGACTCGTAAAGTGTTACTAGAGCGTAACCCAAAATGAACAGCAGCAAACATTGCGCATACGCAGCATTTTACTGGCACACACACACACTAACACACACTCACAGACAGAGAATAGAACTCACACATCTAATCTAAAACTCAAATGAAATAGCAATCAAAAGTTTTTCATTATCAACATCGGGCCAAAGGCCCGATAAGTAAAACCGCATATCAACTGTTGTCAGGCCGTGCCCCAGCAACACGGTGGAACAGGGGCGAGGGTGTGTCTGGGGTGACGGGGTAAGGCACTTTTCACTCTGCAAGTATTTTCATACACATTTATAAATAGGCTGCCATTTGTGCCGTCGGCTTTCGCTTTGATGCCAACGCTTCGTATATACAATAGCCCCGCAACCGACTTGGGTTAAAGCTCAAGCGAACCAAGAGCGAAAAACAAAAACGCACTCATGAACAGAGAGAGAGAGAGAGAGAGAGAGAGAGAGGGTAGGTGGCCACTCCCCTTCCAAAAAGGGGAGAGAGTTGAGTAGCAGGAATATGGCACGCCCAGACTTGATTACCAAAAAATTAAAGCATACCACAAAATTAAAATCAAATCAATAAATCAGAGCCATAAAAATCGACGTGGTGCAAATTGTACAAAATTCATAAATACCCACCCATTCACAAAGTGCCACAAAGATACATGTATTTCCGATACAAATAAACAAGCAAGAACAAACCAAGCATTCCCGCTAAAGAGACAAAATACCGGAGCTCGATGTTTTGTGGTTCGTTATTCGTTATTCGAGGCTTGATGTTCGAGGACGCGCACGCGCGATCAAAGAGACAAAACTTCGGTCGCAGCTCATTTTGTGAGGAGTGTGTGTTTATTTGCAGTCGCAACTTTTATTAAATTGTGATTTTGCTCACAAGCCATACGCATACGCATACACATACCATATACCACCGCATACCACTTACGCAGACGTGTACACTGAAACACACTGAACACACATCGTATCAGGTCTGAGACTTGGGTCGAGCTGGAGCTAGGACCCGTGGTTACACCCGAATACACCCAATGGCCTGGCCTGCCCTATCCTGCCCTAGCCTGCCCTGGCCAGAGTTGAACTAACAACAAACGCGCTTTAATAGCACAGTTTAGCGTAGAATAGACGCAAATAAACAGGCATTGAAGTGCCTCGGCCTGGTAACTGGTGCCTGGTGACTGGCGGGGCTTGTGCTTGTGCCTGGGACTTGGTCTGGGTCTGGGTCCCGTGTTTATATGTACATATATGTACGTGTACGTATATGTATGTATATGTTTATGTATGTTTCTGCCTTCAGTGCCAGGCGCATGCAATAAATATTACATATTCACACACACGTATACTATATTCGTGTGTGGGCGCACTTGATGCCGCATAAAGCGAAAGTAGCACACACCCACACACGAACAGAAGCGCACATACACATTGAAAGAGTGATAGACGAGAAGAGGCCGTGGCAGAAGCAGAGGCAGCGCACTTAACCTGCAACGACCGCCGAGCGCAATGTCTGTGTAGACGCTTCTGCTGTCAGTTCATTTTTCCAGGAAACGCTCAAAGTCCTTGCCACACATACACAGACACACACTCACAGACAGACAGGGCACACATGAAATACAGGACACTGCGCACACTGCCGCACCGGCAACAAATGCGCCAAACAAATAGTTCAAAATATAAATCCAAATTTTATAGATTCATATTCCATCGAGGGACCCCTGCCACTGCCACTGGCTGACAAATGGCTTTCATTGTTTATTTTTGAATCAGCTGGAGACTAATAAAATAATGAATAATCACTATTTCTTTGCATTCTCTCTTTACAGAACTGGCGGTGGCAGCATGCTGGGTGACGTAAACATATCCGCTATACTCGACTCCTTTAGTGTTAGCTACGACAAAAGAGTAAGACCCAATTATGGTGGTAAGTAGACCAATCTAGCCCAATCTAGAGACCCAGCAAATTCGAAAAGAAACCTGAAACCAACCGAAACACGACTTGAACGAAACGCAAATGGGGGGCAATCGAAATATCACAGCCCGCGAATGAACATTCACATTTTAGGGGGGACGTTGAGGCGCAGCATCTTAACAGAGCACTAGAACTCAATATGCATCTAACTTTTTATATACATACGAACAATACCATAACCCTGGCCCGTACCGTACATAGATATGTAACCAAGTCATACTACTGTTTACTGTATTACCTACTAAAACATACGTGTTTGCAGGACCTCCTGTCGAAGTCGGAGTCACCATGTATGTGCTATCGATCAGCTCGCTCTCAGAAGTGAAAATGGTACAAACTAAATGAACCTTGTACCTTTCTATTATCGTTAAGCGCTCTATCTCTCTCGCATACTCTCTATCTCTCTGTCTCTCTCTCTCTCTCTCTCTGTATTTGTCTATCAATCTATCCTATCTATACTGTATTTCTTTCTCTCCCTGTGGTCTTTGTTGTTGGAGTTTTTTTTAAGTTTTTCTCTATTCGTTTAGTTTTGTTTCGACACAGTGCATTAGTTTGACACCTTCTCACACACATCTCTTGATTTGTATAGTTCTATAAACTGTTTCTTTCAACTGTTTTGCTTTGTATGAAATCTCTCTCCCCCCCTTCCTTCACACACACATAAAATATTTATATACATTCATATATATACATACATATATATGTATATATTCATTCATATATATACATATATATATATGTATATATATTATTTCCGAGATATTATTTCTAACCGTTGACCAAAATAGATAATTTGAAAGTGTTATTTGCGAATTCTTATTATACATCCACGCGTTCGTATTATGTTCCTTTTTATTCTTTTCTGTTCTTTTATAGTACTAAATCTCTCCAACTCTTTCAAACATTTTGTTCTGGACTTTTAGTGGTTTCTCTAGCAATTTCTCAAAACTTTGGCCCCAGTTGTGTGTTATAGTAGGTCTTCGGTCTGTGACTCGATTTAGGCAGTGCCATATATAAAACCCAGAGCCATTCAAATGCACTCCCAAGCAAAGGGCAGCGCGTCGTTTGTCCTGACTCCCTCTACTCAAAACTCTCTACTGCAGCCCTCACCACCCCCCAGCGGCTGTTCAGCATCGCCAACAACACATCGTAAACTAAATGTCGTCTCTCTCTCTCCCTATCCGATTGGCAAAAGCTTTTTATGTTTCAACTTCTTCAGCTCTCAGCCAAAGAGCTTTTGCTCCTTCTATTCTCACCTCGTTACTTTTACCTCTGTGTGTGTTTGTGTATGTCTAATTGGCCAAGAACAGCAAAATTACCCAACACACACACACACACACCCACACAAACACGGCCCCACAAAAAACAGCCACAGTAACATAAACAGAAACAACAACCAGCCATCCACATTCCCCTCTCCACTCTCCACTCTCCCCTCTCCTTTCCTCACCATTCTGTGTACATATCGAAACGAAGACTACAATCCGCAGCAAATCTCTGCCTCTCACTTCATGCATATTGTTTTGTCCTCATCTTTTAATAGGCCCAAATAACTCTCATACAAAAAATCCTCCAGATCAATATCCTTCCATAGCTGCTGCCAAAATTCGCAATTCCCATCAACACGAAACTACATACTACTTATTGTACTTATTAAAGCAAAGCAATCCAAAAACAAGACAAACAAAATGGTGTGTTAAACCGCTATCAAAATATAAGTAAACATTTGCAATAATTGTTAGTTTTAGTAATATATTATTTCCTTTGCAATCAGAATAGTTAACTGATTTGGTTTTCATTCGGCGCGTGCTGTGAAACAAGCCAAAAATAGAAGCACAAATTTAGTTTTTAATAGCAATAAATATTATAAAAGCATAGCGCACCGCTTGGCAAGCTAAATGTCAACTGTACTTTAAATATATTTCATTTTGCTAATGGAAATTAAACGGCACCGAACGTATCTCGTAGAACGAAAAGAAGCCCTCGAATTGCCCATTCTCTGGCAGCGAACGCTCGAAAGTCGGCAACGAATAATGGGAGCACACAGTGCGCGCCATCAGTGTGATGTGTTGTGTATACTCTGAGTGCATTGTTCTACTTTTCCACATATGTATATGTATATATATTTTTTGGGTCTTTGAGTCAATTATAACATGAACAACTACAACTACAAGAACTACTGTAACAACCAACGACATCATTAACCAAAAATTAAAAATATGCAAACTAAAAATTCCATCAATCCGTGTGTGTGTATATGTTGCAGGTCCCCCTGTGGAGGTTGGCGTCACAATGTACGTCCTCAGTATCAGTTCGGTTTCGGAAGTTCTCATGGTACATACGTCAAAAATATATACCACAACAAAAAACAAACAACCATACAATACAACAACAACAAGAAACAAACGAAAAAACCAAACGTTTTTCTTTCATTTGTTTTACAAAAAGCAAAAAACAAAAAGAATTCATAAAACTACTCGTATACTTCCTAATTTCTCTCAGTCTCTACCTGATACCTATAACTATCTCCCGCTCGCTCTATATCTTTCTCTCTCTGTCTCTAAAATATCTCATTCTCTCTTGCTAAATGTTTCTCTACCACTCTCTCTCTGCCTCCTGTCTCTTTGTCTCTATGTTGCTTTAAGCTCATTTTGCGTCCTATTATTTGTTCTCCATATAAAACTAAACATATACATCATTTTAATTTCGCTAATTGGAAACAGACATACAAATTCATACCAATTTCAATTTAAATTACCTTCGATTCAAATTCATTTAAATTATGACCGCGCTCTTTCGTTTCGTTCCATTCTGATTCCAAAAGCAAACTGCAAATAACCCTTCTCTATACAGTATATTGAATACTCTCTATACATATCCACAAAGTACTGAAAATTATGTGTTGTGTGAAATAATTCAATTGTTGGTTGCAATACTCGTATGTTTTGCCAAAAGTATGAAAATATCAAAATCGAAATGTTGCATATACGTTTTTTGTGTTTTATTGTTTTGATGTCAAGATTTTCGCAATGTTTGTTACTGATATTTGAACCATATTTAATTTGTGTTACACAACAACCAATTGCTTCTAAAGCAACGACAAAAAGCCAACAAAAATACATACATAAATATGGAAATCGAAATCAAAAAAAAAACTGTAACTGTGCACATTTCAATGTTTTTGTTGCAAAGAGAATACAATATTTGGCATTTGGTTGTGCTGATTCATCTCTATATCTCTATCTATCACATCTTTGCTGCTTTGAAATTTTCATTGATTTTCAATTATTTTGCTTTCCTTTGTCTTTACTGCATCACATCCACCCATCGATGACTTCTTTCACCATAAAAGAAAAGCCATGCAAGTTGGAAGAAAATCAATCAATCTAATTGCTGTATAAATCTTTATTTACCGTCTCATCCAGCACATGGCTAAGGTTCATTCATCCAACCGTGACCACAACCATAACAACCATAACAACAACCACATCCCCACCTACATACAGACACAGACACAACGTTAAGCTCCAAGAGAGAAACGAGAGATATTTATGCCATATTCATATACAATATATATATATATATCTGTATCTATATATTATATACATTTTGCTACCTAATTGTATTCGTTGTGATCTGATCAATTGCAAAATTAAGCCAAATTAATCACAGCAGTCCCACTGGCAGAGTCTGCGCGCATGCTCGTTTGTTAACAAAATGAATATGAATGAATATCACATCATAATCCACATCAAATATACTCGTACTACTATACTAGTATTCATAATCAAGCTCGGTGTCGATGTATTAGTCAAAAGCTATATTGGCCATAGCAACAAATAGATACAAAATTAAAAAATACATACATATGTACATGTACAAGCGGACTCGTATATGCCTGTTTCTGTGTTTCCGTTTCGCCCAATTTAATGTTTCATTATTTGCCCAGAAACAGCTTTAAAGGCAGCAAAATTATGTCTTAATTTTGTTTTCAATTTTTTTTATTTTATGACCACAAAGAATTAATTGGAATTTATAAAATGTCTAACTGTTTCCATGCCTCTTTATTTTCGTCTTTATCTTACACTTTTTGTGGAAAAAGCAAAGATCTCCCTCAATTTGGAATCAATTGGACATTTTTTTATTGAATCTCTTGGGACTTCCTTTTAGGATTTGTTCTACTTAATTTCCTATATACAAAATTGAAAATTTACTGCATTGACGCACGATTCTATTGGTTGAACGATTTAAATGTTTCTAAGCTTTTCCAAATCATTACCATGACTATCTTAAGTAATTGAAACAACCCCCGGGGCTTTGAACTGTTCGAGCATATTCGTGAATAATCCATGAAAAGGAAGCTAACAACAATTATCCATCACAATACTCATAATCGTAATTTCACATGAACTCGGCCAGCCATGAGTGCGATAAATAGAGAGCATCAGACGACCCACACATCTCAATTGGCCTATTCAGAGAATTCCATTATTATATTATAACTAAATATTGCTATATTGCAATGAGAGCGTTGCAGAGCACTTAAGAAGAGCTCCAAACACGGATACACACAAACACCCACACAGCAGCAGTACACCAAAATCTACTGCACCTTTGCATACAGCTAGGCGCAATGACACGGCTGCAACACACACATATACCCACACACACGCAGAATCACCCACCTGCCGTTCGTTAATAAAATTCAAATGAACCGACACCTGCACCTGCCGTTTTGGCTTTGGCAATCAATTTATGCGAAAATAACATTCCCAAAATGAACTTAAACACGAACCGGAACACGAAAGTATACTAATACGACATATACATTTGTATATGTATATGTATGCACAAAACACATTAACAACGATAACATCAACGGCAACTGAAAAAACACTTTCATTCCTAATCATTTTCTCACATCACAACTTTTGATTTGCACAAATTTTTTTTTCTCATTCTTACTCTCTCTCTCTTTTGTGTGTGTGACAGTAAGAAAATAAAACTATGTTCTCCGCTGCTAATGAAAATAATTCGAAAATAAACTGAGCCAATGCCAAACCGAAACAAGAACAACAACACAGATACACACACATACATCTACAGATACAGATACACTGCAAACGCAGACAAATTTACATAAGAAAAACCCATCCAATCCAATCGAACCGAATCCAATACAGGGAGGCAGTAAAAATCAAAATGACAAAGGCACAACAGTTAACACCGAACATGACTTTTGGCTACAACCAACAGAAGCAAAGAAAAAAAAATAAAACAAAATCCATCCTGGCTGCAGGCTGCCTGCCCTCAGGGACTGAAACTTTTGATACTTTTGCAGATCGCAACATCTGCGGAAAGATAGTCAGAAGTCTGGTCGAAAAACTATATACACTTTATGGAGCCAAAAAAGTTCTGCCAGCTTTGTGTTGCGAAATAACTGAGCAAAATCATAATACTGTTTTGCAAGGGTACAAACAAAAATAAACACCATAACCTACCTAACCTACATATACTGTATACATACAAATATATACATATGTAAATTGTAAATGGTGTGCAAAATATATACATATATATAAGAAAGCAAACAACTCGATTTAGACCCGCTCACGTTTTGGGGTTAATTGTGATGCCATTGTAGGCACGTTCCCCATTCCTCTCGTATATATATGTATACCGTAACCGTACCCCTGCAGAACATTCACATAAATATCTGTAGTTAGAGTTGATTTTACGTGTGTGTTATGCCGAAAATAAAAGCAAGTTGACTCCCTCTCGAAAAAAACCCCCGGAGAACCCTTACAGACAAAACCCTTCTTGTTATGGATGACAACCCAACCGTGTAGAAACTTGAGGAAATTGCAGAATCCACATGGAGTTTCATTTTCAGTTTTTTGATTTAGCTGAGACTTAAGTTTGACTTTTAATTTGAATCTATTGTTTTTTTTTGGCGCGCCTGAACCGAGTGGAAACCAAATCTGCTAGCTTGAACTTGAACTCACCCAAAAAGATACACGATTGAAGCCAACTCACGAGAACCGTGTGCAATTTTCGAATCATAAATAATATACAATAGTCGTACTCACCCATATATAAATACATACATAGGTGAACACTGTACATACATGTATGTACATATACATATGCCATTTAGACACACTCGTAAAAGCTCAGCGTGCGTTAAAGTACTGCCAAAAAGTACCCGAAAAGCAGGTAGTGTGTGGGCTCTATAAATATTTATAACTACTTACAAATGTTATTACCTGCTACAGCTACAACTACAACTATTGTTATTACATTTACATTTGCATTTACCTTTAACATTTACATTTACATGGTTTTCCATGTAATTTTTTGGTTCCTTGTCGGCTTCTTGTATGCCCACGTCACAGAGTAACAACGTGACGCGCTTCAAGATGGCCGCACTCGTACCCGTACACGTACCCGTATCTGTACTCGTAATGATATGCAAGACTGAGAGAAACAACTCGAGTAGTTGTCTTTGCCCCTTATGACCTCTTACACACACCCACTCATGTCTGCACACACACACACACACACACACACAGATACAAACAGAGTACACAAAAGCCAAATTTGTTTGTCGTTTTACAATTCCACCACCGAATCCAATCCAATTGAAAACCAAACCGAAAACCAAACCAATCCAATCCACACAAAGCAGGCCAAATGCTTTCGTGCCTAAAACCTAGAACGCTTCAGCTTCGAGGCACTGCAGCAGGACAGGCAGAATAAGCCAACTATACTCTTGTATAAAGCGAACCCCCATACCTACGCCTTTTTGCCATAGATGTAGTTATACTCGTACCTTAGCCCCCCTTCAATAGTAGTCAGAAAAGCCAAGCTACTTCACATCACAGCAACGAATCCATATGAATATTTGTGAGAGGTTTACGTACTACTTATTGCTTAACCTACCGTACCTTCTTCCGTCTTTATTGCTACTGTATATACAAATAATGCCATCAACTATGTTTTTATTTAATTTTCATTTGATTTGATTTGACTTGGTTCCTCTTTTGTTTTGAATATCCCAAGCCAAAAAACGCTGTGAAAAGTTTCAAATGTTTCAATATTTTTGCATGCTGTATAAAGACCAGACCACCAGACAACCCAACCACCCAAAAAAGCCCATCCAGAAACCGGTTTTCCCGTTGTATAAAGTGAAAAATTTGTGCACGCTAAAAATTTTCCTTGGTTTCCATTTGCCGCAAATTCCTTGCTTTTCTTTGTGTGTTTGTTAAGTGTATTTGTTGTTTGACCAAAAAAAAAACAAAAACTCTTCCTTCTAGTTCTAAAAATTCTCAAAGCTAATTTCTATCTCTCTCTCTCTGTCTATCTGTCTCTCTATGAATTTTTTTTAGTTGATCAAAATAAATTTATTATAAAAAAATACACAAAGCTTTAGTTCCTAGTCTTTTAGTGATTTAGTACAACATACTCGTAAATACTACTACTAAGTGCTCACTGTCAATTTTTTACTAATATAATAAACCTCTCAATCTCTTTTTGCTACCTTTCCCCCCGTACATATATCGAATCCGAATTGAATCGAATTGTGAATTTGAATAGGACTTCACATTGGATTTTTACTTTCGTCAATTTTGGACCGATCCTCGTTTAGCGTATAGAAAACGACCTGGTGTAGAGACACTGTCGGTTGGATCAGAGTTCATTAAGAATATTTGGGTACCTGACACCTTTTTTGTAAATGAAAAACAATCATATTTTCACATTGCAACAACCAGTAATGAATTCATACGTGTGCATCATTCTGGATCGATAACAAGAAGTATTAGGTAAAAATCAATAACTCAACTACTACTGCAACTATTGAAACTCCCAATCTCTAAGCTCTAACTGAAAAAGCAAAACATTACCATTTTTAATTGTCTGTATATGTGTATGTGTATTTAAGTATTTTACAACCCACCCAAAACAACCAAAACTAAACTCAAAAACCAAACAAAAAAATACAACAAAAAAACAGCAAATACTCGTACTTCAAATCAAATTACTAACTACTCGTACTATCCCTTTCCAAAAAAAAAACGGTTTTGATTTGTTTAATTATCATTTATGTTTTTTGCCCCCTTTTTGCAACTTTGTAACATTTTTTTCTGTGTGTGTATAAATCGATGTTGTAATTTACTAAATCAAAACCGAAAATGACAAATTTCTACAGAACGAAAAAAAGTTTTCCTCCAAGCGATTAAGCGTTTAATTAATCAAAACAATTCAAGTGAGTTCAATTGGCAAGTGAAAGTGAAAGAAAGTTGGCAAATTACGAGCGATGCAGCTGAGAAAGATATGTATTTATTTGAATAAAAAGCGATGCGATGCGAGGAAATTGCATTTGTACATTTCATGCGAGTCATCGGTTAGAGGTGCAAATTTATGTGCGATTTTATGTGTACTATCGAATGGTATGGTATCAATTGTAGCGATTCTATCTATCGATCTTTGGGAAGAACTTAATACGAGTATACTCTGGCTACAAGAATTCTGTGTTCATATTTGGTTTCGATATTGAGATCTACATTATTGATGATTGGCGCAAAATAAACTTAAAATTTCCGTTTAATTTCCATAATTTATGTCACACTTACTCTTGATGAACTCCATAGTTATGTATACTGCTCGTATCAATCATTTCGTCATCCCCCAACTGTGCGGCCCATGAATTATACAAACGCATTCACCAAACGCCACGCCAAACGCCTATTTCCCCCCAAATCACTACTTCTATAGCTACAAGTATTAAAAATGGGAAGTCAAAAAAGAAAAAATCGCCGAACATACAATATACATGTACCATCTGGAATAGCATGAAACAAAAGGGTACCTGAAAAATGGGTGTATCTGACACCACAAAAAGGTTTGACTGGCCGCAGTAGCTAGTTGATAGCTAGCTAGGCTACTGGGCGCACTATTTTCTACTACCTTTAAACAAGAATCTGTCCAAAATCGCCACAAAACGCTGAGCAGCCACAGCCATAGTCGTAGCCCAAAGGCAATGAAATAAGTATGAGTATAGTATAATTTTCCGTAGCCGTAAGCAACTACAACTAACTAATACAACAACAACAATAAGAACAACTAAAAACAACATCATCAAAAAATCGAATCCCAACTAAAGTAAGCCAAAGCCAATTCATGATAATAATTACCCTGCGTAAGAGCCAATCGCCTCACTATCTACAACTAAACTGCCACTAAAAGTATCTCTCACTTACCAAACAGCAGCAGCAAATATATATATCTTACAAATAGCTCATATCCAATTGAACTCGCTCTGTATGTAATGACTTGAACTTTACCCCCAGAAAGAAACCACCAAGAAACCAAATAACCCCATTAAACCCCTTGTAACCCCCTTGGACCGCCCCCCTCACCAACCTCCCACCCGCCCGTAAATGTTGTGTGTATTTAATCGTAATAGAATGTAATTTCTTTGAACCCTCTGCTCGTTTGTTTGTTGATGTTCACCATTGAACCGTTGAAAGCCCTACTAATCGAGTACTCTCTCTCCTCCATATGGAACCAAATGCCAATGTTTTCCTCCAGATTGACTATCACCGCATCGTGTCCGATGAACCTGCAATATTTCCCAATGGACCGGCAGCTGTGCCACATTGAAATAGAAAGCTGTAAGTACTTTCATCTAAATTACATACATACATTCCAAACTTATAATAGCCAAGTAAATGTAAAAAAAAACAATACAAAAAGAAAAGCCAAGCAAAATAGTAATGCCAATTGAAATGGAAACTATTGTTGAAGTTCAAATTTAAATATTTCGATTGTGAAAATTGTTAATGAATTCAATGAATCCTGTGAAAAAAGATAACTAAAAATAAAAAACCCAAGAACTCATTCAGAATGTGAAGCCTAGTCAGCGAGGCTCGGTCCAGTGACCAGAGACCAGAGCGAGGTGTGGGTGAGCCCAGTGTTGCTTAATTCTCGCACGAATAGCCGATTAGTCTGTGCTGTCCAGTACACCTTTGTACCTTCCATTCCATCCATCCATCCGCACTGAACTCTGGCCACTCGCATAAAATCAGCTCTCAAGCAAAGTCCGTGCGCTGTTTGTTCAGTGTGGGCAGAAAATTAAAAAAAAAAGCATAATTATGTATGACAAAGAATCCAAATCTATATCTATATCCGAACCGAAACAATTTAAATGCAAGCAAGTACATTTTAAGTGCCTCAATACACACGCCACACACACGAATCTCTACTGGAACGATGCAAAATCAATTATTCCGCCTTTGATGACAATTGTGGAGCACATTAGCAGTTATGTTTCAGGATATCGAATTGTATACAATTAACGAGAAATTTACGAGTCCTTAGGCATAGCTTAGATAGAATTAAGCACCTTCTGTTTCTGTGGCTTTTCGGTTCAGTCAAGTGAGGTTCTAGCTCTCGAAAATTTTGTTTTTGCTTTCGAATACAAATTTTCAGTTCGTTGTGCATATTTTGTTCAACCAAAATTAATTGCCCACGCCCCCAACCGCAACACATTTAGTTCTGCTCATCAAAGTATTCAAAACAGATCAAGTCCCACCTCAGACATTTATAGTTATTATTATGTTTGTCTCTTGAACCCACCCATAAAACAAACAAAAATCAAATCAATATGTTGCACAGTCGCCATGTGAGATGTATACCGAGTTTCATCTGCATCTGCATCTACCCGAATGATTTAACCCAACAGCAATCAATCAATCAATCAGTATCTATAATGCATCATGATCACAGCTTCATAGATCCGGTTTCATAGCCCAGAATGAATTCATGGAGAAGATTGGTTGGTTTTCGGTCGCCTTCTCTTACTTACAGCAACCGTAGAAGGCTCCCTCGCGCTAATCGATGATCTGATGATCAATGATCAATGATCAATGATCTGATGACTCCAAATGTGACACTCTTTTTGATACTCCCTCTCTAATATTCCCCCATGCCCCATGTTAAGTTAGTTAAGTTATAGAATACTATCCTTAGCTATAAATCAAAATCCCATACACAGCACGCTTTTGCTTAAGATCTAAAAACATATGTATTATATATATATATATATATATATAATATGTATATATGTATATATGTATATATATATATATATGCCATATCATAATATATATATATTTGTCAAAACTCGGCCCCGAAAATCTGGGCATTAAGAAGTCACACTCAAGCACACAGACTAATAGTTATCCTAGACTTAAGAGTTTATGTATATATTCGTTCATATAACCCTATAACATTGAGTTTCTTGTGTAAAAGCCCCCACCCACCCAAACCAACAAGTAACAAGAAAAAATCCAACACCAAAAAACCCAACAAAACAGAAACAAAAATTAATTAACTACTGCCCCCCATTTTTGCAACAACAACAACAACTACTACTACAACAACATCTACAATATCAACGAACGATCTTCAACACGATGAAGTCGGTTACACGATGCGAGATATCCGATATTTCTGGAGAGATGGAC
Organism: Drosophila pseudoobscura; assembly: GCF_009870125.1. NCBI lineage: Eukaryota > Metazoa > Arthropoda > Insecta > Diptera > Drosophilidae > Drosophila > Drosophila pseudoobscura. The sequence continues at coordinate 67,651,538 of NC_046683.1, read as the reverse complement.
TGAGTAGTGTTGGCATGAGCAGTGAGGTCGAACTACCGCAGTTCCGTGTCTTGGGACACAGGCAGAGGGCGACCGAAATAAACCTAACCACAGGTACCCCATACATTACAAAAAACCATAAAAAAAAGCGTACAATTTCCAAAAAAAAAAAAAATAATAATATCTATATAATTATATATACATATATATATATATAATTATATATATATAAATACATAAAAAACAAATAATAATAATCACATTAACATTTCCTTTGTTTTTGACAAGCATTTTTCAATGAACTTATGTAACCGTTTTGCGTTTTCGTAATGGATTTCCGTATTCGTATTTTGAGTTTGTGTTTTTCGAAAAGGGTTGTTAGCGCATATCCGTCTACCAAAATACCAAAACACGCACTTCCCAACCAACCAACCAATAAACCAGCCAACCTGAACCAACTGATTTTTTTGTGTTTCCTCTGCCTTCCTCTACTTCTACTTCTTCTTGTTCTTCTTTCATCACCAATATACAATATATATTTATCAGTATATCTTTATCGAGTGCTAACTGTAACGTGTGCTACTAACCAAAAAAACCCCCAACTTAACCCCAACTAAAACCCATTTAAGTACTTACCCCCATATATACATGCATATATACATATATATTGTGTTTAAAGTGTCCCCTACTAACCTCTGTTATGACTTATACTTTCGTTTTGCCTTCTGTTCTGTTCCAACCGATTAACAGATCAGCCCTGCAGTTAACTGCAGTTAGAGACGTAGTGAGGCGTAAGTTAGGCCAAAAAGATGTTTGATTTTCAGTTCCTGTTTCTGTTTCAGTTTCAGTTATTTTCGAGTCGCAAAAGAGTCGAGTTTCGTTTGCTTGGGTAGGCTTAAACCAGCTACAACGCTAATAAAAATCTAAGAAATCTAATTAAGAAATGCGAAAGAACAATGTAAAATGCCTTTAACCAAACAGAAGACACAAGAGCACCCATTTCTGCCACCAAGAAACAACAAAAAAAAACAACAAGAACAACAACAGCTATATAGATATTGATCTAAGTACCATAGCTTTAAGCAATCTAATACAATCATAATTACTACTGCCAATAAGAACAAACAGTAGCTGTAAGTCAATCCAGGGAGTGTGCCTACTAAATGCTCATCTAACTTTTATTCTAGTAACGCTTTGCCAATAAAACTGAAACCGATCCGAATTAAAACCTAATGCATTTTTAGTCCTAGTGCAATTGTAATATATGAACAATTTATATTATATTCTTAGAACTTCTTCTCGATATAAATCAAAAAATATATTTTTGAAAAACACTTCAAGCAACAAGTTCTGAATGAGACTATTAATTAACCAACAACACAAAAAAAAATTGTTCAACCAAAATAAGAAGAAAAAAACTGAAGAAAAACCAGCTAAAGATATTATTGAATTTTTTTAGAAATTTTTTCTTATGATCGAAGAGAATCTATTAATAGTCTCACGAAATGTATTTTTTGTTTTGTGCATATTTTTCGTCAACAACAACAACAACAACAACAACAACGACAACCTCACCACCGAACTATGCCTCAACAACAACAACAACTGTACAATTAAATAAACTCGCCCAAACGAAATACCCAACAAAAACTAACACCAAAACTGTACAAAAATGCAACTTTTAAACACTAAAACAACCAACAACGATACAACAAAAACCTTACTATATACACAATATATAGTCGGCTACACGATGCGTGACATACGATATAAATGGAACGAGGGCCCCAACTCGGTCGGTGTCTCGAGTGAGGTATCGCTGCCCCAATTTAAGGTCTTGGGCCATCGTCAAAGAGCTATGGAAATCAGTCTTACCACAGGTACCTGTAGACGGTTACCGATTTATCTTTCAAAAATTTACTTTTACCTACATATACATACATCAATATATATATATATATATTTACGATAATACCGATGATGATGATGATGACTTATCTACTATATAAATATAAATATATATACTATACAATATATAAATATATATCTCGTTTTGATTTTACGTTTTCGATTCAATTCAATTCAATACTCTTCAGGCTCTTCAGTTCGATTTGTTGGCTTAACTTGTTTTGGTTTTTCCTTTCTCGATTCAAACTAATTTCGAAGCAGCATTTTGTATAAAGTACTCCAAAATTCAATCATTCAAATCAATCCAAAACAATCCAAAACAGGGCGTGCCGTAAAAGACTTGGGCTATAACAAAGTAAAAAAGGAGGGAACCGAAATCCTGGCTCAAGCACAAGCACCAGCCCGTCGCTTTTCAAGCGTCAAGAAGAGTGTGCTTCAGCCAGGACGAGAGTCCTAGGAAAACAGTAAAGAAAATGCATGTTAAGCATCCTAAGATTTTTACATAATTTCTATTTCCATATAGCTAGAGTTTGTTTCATCAACTAATCTATTTCATAGCATACTCGTACTCGTACAAATAAAGTAAAAAAAAAATTAAGTACATATTAACAACAAAAATATTAACAAGTGCATTTAACATTAGCCCACTTCATAGCCTAGACTCTAGACAGCCTGATCTAATGATAGACTAAGACGCGTCTTAGAGCTTTTCCCACTCGTACTCGTACTCGTCCTACTCGTATCCCCACAGGAAGACATACTCTTTAAAGTTTTAACGCAAAATCAACGCATGTTACAAGCTAGCAACAATTTTTCCGATTCAGTTCGTTCATCAAATTGATTTTCCTTTACCGCTTTACTTTTTCCTTTAAAAACTCTCAGTTTTTTCCGCCTTAATTTTAACGCTCATGAGTTCATACTTTGCAGCGAACTACGATTAGAAACCACAGAAATCAAAAACAGCAATCGAAACATTGGTAATGCCAACAAAAGAAATCTACTTAAAATTAAACCAAATCACAACCGAATTCAAAAAGAAAAAATGAACGTACGATTAATCTCCCCTTTAGTCACCTTTTGTATCATAAAAAACCGAATAAGCAAAGAGTAAAAATATCTAAAAATATCTTACAGTACAATAAGTATTCGATATACTTAGCAAAGCTTAACTGAATATGGCTTTTCCTTAGTAAATCATGCTTTTGATTTATGCCTGACATTAAACATTTTTTAAGCTGCCACAAACACACTCTCATGCTCTTAAAGGAACACACCTACACACCCACACACACAGCCACATTAATTTTATTAACTGTTCACGGAATTAGTTCTTACTACAAGCAAAAAAAAAAAAACTACAACAGCTATCTACAAAAGTATCTTAACAGTAATTAAAAACGCTACCGAAACTTATTAGCATAGCCGAACAAAATCTACAATTACAAATTACAATAACAATCGACACCAACAAACAACATTCTGTATTGTAAATCAACAACAACAAAAAGCATTAATATGAAAATCCAAAATCAAAAAAAAAATATATATTATGCTACAAACGATAGAAATACAAAATTAGCGAAAACAAGCGCAACCAGAAAAAATATATATAAAGTTCATCAAACCTTATCTCAAATATCTCAAAAATATCTATATATCGAAAATACAAAAACGCCCTCCCAAGCATGCTCTCATCTTATAAAGTTTCCTTTACCAAATCTTAACAAAAAAAAATAAATACAATTATCTAAAGACAAACAGCAACAAGTTGCAGGCAATTCGAGTGCGAAATGCTCCTAACTTGGGTCTTACACTAGATCTAGATCTAGATGCCTCCTACTCATTACTCCTACTTTTCTTTTGGTTTCATTTATCCTTTTCCTTGCAGAATTTAAAGTCTGTTTTTGTTCGTCTAATGCAAGTCACTAAAATCTTAAACTCGCTCGCTCTCTCTATGTTTTATTAAGAAAGATTTAAAGCAGTTTCGGTCTAGTCGAAGTTCTGATATCCTTGCAGAACTTAAAGAACCAATCAATTCTTTAATATTCCTTTCATTTATCTTGGGATTCAAGAAATCAATTTCCCTAACACTAGATACAGTTAATATCTCTCTTTTAACGCGATTTTTTTTAATAAATAATCTGCTAGGGTAGAACTGCCTTTTGAATGCCTAGAATATTTTTTCTAGTTTAGTTCTTGACCTTAGCTTTGCATTGAAAATTTTGCCATTTCGTTAATAACCCATAGTTAAGTATATACATAATATATCTGATCTGTATATTGAAGTATTGCCTGCCTGATTAATGAAGCGATGTGTTGTCGCCTAGATCGAAATCTAACCGTATTTCCAGAAAGGATTACCAGCCAATAATTATTTCTCATGAAAAAGCGCTCATACTTAATTCTCTTCATTTGACTTTCATCTCGGTTGGAGTTTTTTTTCTTTTCATTTGAAGCTTGAACTATGATTTCGTTCTATGGTTTTCTTTTTTGGTGAAGAATACTAACATTTTTTGTTCCTTGATATTTGCAAACGAAATGGATCTCAAAGAAATACATACTAATAATATCTTTTATATCTTTCTCGATCTCTCTTTCTGTCTCTCCCTCTTTCCGCAAAAAAAAAAAAAACATAAAACCAAAACAAAAACTAACAAAAATTAACTTATTAAAATAATGCAAATCGATTGAATATGAATATGGTTTATAATGCGATTAATTGAATAATTGAAAAAATTGAATCATCGAAATCATTGAATCATTGGCGCGGGCAGGAAACTATTCGCGTTTAGCCTGCGAAATTCAGTTCGTGCGCTCGATGGGCTACTACCTTATACAAATCTACATACCCTCTGGACTGATCGTTATTATATCATGGGTATCATTTTGGCTCAATCGCAATGCAACGCCGGCGCGTGTGGCGCTCGGTGTGACAACCGTGTTGACAATGACCACTTTGATGTCGTCAACAAATGCAGCGCTGCCAAAGATTTCGTACGTCAAATCGATTGACGTCTATCTGGGAACATGCTTCGTTATGGTCTTTGCAAGTCTACTGGGTAATCAAAAAGCAACTACCAACAATCCAAACTAAACCAAACCAAACCAAAAACTAACTCCAAAACCCCATTCAGTAAAAGAACCAACTAGAAAAACTATTTCCCCATAACACTCTCTCTATCTATCTATCTCTCTCACCCACACAGCCACACCACACACAGAGAGACACATGCACATACACATACATATACATATGCTATATTTATGTATGTATGTACTCTCTGTGGTTTTTACTTTTGATTATTTCCGTTTCCGTATGATTTAAATACGGGATGACATATGTCATATATGCCCGATTTGAGTATACTTTTAATCACACTTTTGCCAGCTTTCCTTGCCACGCTTAGCGTTGTGCAGCCAAGATACAAGATACAACATACAGAAACATCCAACACACACGAATTTATTTCCTCTGCAAAACGAGCTGCGTCTTAAGAAATTTTCTTAAAATACATACATAATTATCTATTTCTCTACATATCTATAAACCCATTGGTTGTACCGAAAAACAACGCAGCGTGGTTTTGCCTCTCCACAGTAGTTTATTTTCTAACTTTTACAATTTAAAAATACCTACATACATATTTCACATTATTATGGAGCCAACAGGCTTACGAGAAAGTCTATCTATAAGGATGCTGAAATGCACTGCACTGAAAGGCACTGTAATGGGTCTGGCACCAGGCAAAAGTTTGATATAATTAATTATAGATTCGAAACAATACTGCCATTTAAATGCCATCCAAATTATGTGTGATTCCAAGTAAATATCTCAAGCTTCGGTGCTGACCCCATCAAAAAAAGCTAACTTTAACTTTTTCTCTAACTATCTAACAATTTAAAAAAAAAACAATTCTCAAGCAACAACTTACACCCACAACTACAACAACAACTACTACAACAAACAGCAACAACAACAGCAAGAAAGAAAGAACAAAAAATAAGCAGAAAAGAAAAGAAAAGCAAAGAAACAAATCTCTTTTTTCGTATTTGTATGTTATTGTTAATTTTCTCTATACAAAGAAAAACTATCATCTAAAGAAAATGTATGCAAATTCATAGATACGCGCCTCAGTACCAAGAATAAAGGCACGAAAATTTCCCACCGTTCCCCTACCCTCAGCCTCCACACTCTCCAAACAAAACGAAAAGAAAATTCAAAAAATCCACAAATGTTTTGCACATTGCACATAGAATCGAAGCATGCTTCAGCTCAAAAAAAGAAAACCTATATCCAAATCAAAACCAAAATCAATACCAAAAATCAAACCCGATTCATTCAGCCATATTAGCCTTTCAATATATACTATATATATATGCAATGTATATAGCATAGCGCCGACTCAGGTTGAGTTGTGGTGTTCAAAAATCTCACACACTTGAGCGAACCCACTACCAACCTGAAATGGTACCCAGATATCAATATACGCCCAGCTTCCGCCATAACGCAAATGCAAATGCCAAAATGCAAAACTGCTAAATCGCAAACCGAAAAAAACAAAACAAAAATGTACAAAAACCTAAAAAACAACGCACCAACCAAACCATCTAGAGCCCGGGTACGATTGCTCGAACATATATAAATCACCTAAAATTACCATCAATAAAATTAACCATAATATGAAGGGAGCGCATAAAAAAACGATACGAAACGAAACGAAAACCAGCATGCCCTGCGCCACACCTGGCTTGACTCGCGATTGAATTGAATCAAAAACAACATACGAAAAAAGATAAAACAGACACAGTACACTGTAAATATGGTTCAACAAGTCGTCGATCAACAGCCAGAAGACGCAGCCCTGGAAAACCTCAGACATCGACGAACACACCGAACAAAAATATATCGAAAAGAAAAGCCATCCAGCCAGCCACGCAAACCTCAAAACTTTCCGAATGATATATGCGATTTGGAGCCCTCAAGTTTGGGTCACTTAAATGGGTGACCCAGACATGATGGCTACTAGATCCAGCCAGATTTGGTAATGCCAATTTTTTGGGGTTAGGTAAGATATGATTTTGTAGTCAGCTTTCTGTTTTGTTTTATTGCCTTTTGCAGCAATTGGTTGCCGCGACTCGTTGGGGTAAGTAAATTCGTTACTAGTTACTTACTCGTTACTTCCTGCCCATTCATATGCATTCACGAAACTGTACGTAGGTGTGTATGCGCTTAGCGTATGTATTGACCTACCCATTGATATTGATAACGGGTATGCGATTCTTTTGGACTTAATCTCGTAATACCCCTGCCCCTTTGTACTTACACCAACCCAATCCCCCACAAATCCCGCTCAACCAATTCGATATTGAAATACGAATCTGAATCAGAAACAGTAACAGCGCATGCAGAAAGCAAAACATTTTCAAGGATAACAAAAGGAACAGCAACAAGAAAAATAACATCGGAAGCAACAGCAATTACGAAGGCAGAACACAAAATGCTGGAAATTTTTGTGTCCTTTATAACGGGCGACTCTGTTCAATGAATTTGCATTTGAGGCACGCACATGAACATTTTCCTTGAATGATGGTCTCAACTGCAGAAATAAATGTGTACATAAATCGTTTGGCTTACAAATGACTTTTTCCACTCATTTCACAACAACGACAGGAAACAACACTCTCACTCACTCACTCACTAACTCACTCACTCACTCCCTAACTCACTCGCTCACTCACCCACTCACTCACCCACTCACTCACTCGCAGACACACACACACTTCAATTGCTCTGTCTATATCTCCTTCTCTCTCTATCTAGAAATTTATAGCTAACTCTCTCACACACCCACTCACACACACACACACTCCACCCAAGACTTGCTTTATTCGAATTTTCCTTTGCCTGGCTAAAAAAAGAAAATACCTAAAAAAAAATTACTTCAATTTTTGATTTCACGTAACAAACAATAAAAACACTGAACAACAAAGTCTATATTCGTTCGAAATGGCTCTAAGTATTACTTAGTCACCTACTATAAGCCCGGCCTATATTCCACCCAAAAATTCTATCTACATATCTCTCGCCGCCACTCACCGTTTAAGACGTTGGGCAATACTGAACTGAAATTGAATGCCAAATTCCTTATTAAATTTAAATTTCTTTTGTTTTTCTATTTGTCTTTCCTTGTATCCATCCGATAAATATGCAAAAACAAAAAACCCCGCACCAAATTATCAAAATATATATATACAATATATACTCGTACTTCTGCTACTACAACCAACAAAATATCATCCGAAACATCATATGGAACTCAAACTCGAACTCGACTTGCCTCAAAATTCTTCAACTGCATCCGCATCAATATCAAAATCAATATCAATATCAAAATCTACCCCACCCACCTGTACGCAACCGCTCATCTATCGAAAAACTATCAACAAAACTATCGATTATTCAAATTCCAAATGCCTTACCAATTCGATTACAATTATCAAACCAAAATCAAACAAAATCAAATCGTTATCGTTATCGTATATCGCAATCAATAGAATACGCCACCGTCGGCTACATGGCAAAACGAATTCAAATGCGAAAACAAAGATTTATGGCGATCCAAAAGATAGCCGAGCAGAAAAAGCAACAGCTCGACGGGGCCCAGCAACAGGCCAATCCAAATCCGAATGCCTCCATGGGGATGGGTGGAGGAGGCGGCGGTGGCGCTAACGCCGGTGGAGGCGGCGTCGGTGGTGGCGTCGGTGTCGGCGTTGGCGTTAACGTCGGCATGGGCATGGGTCCTGAGCATGGGCATGGGCATGGTCACCATGCCCACAGCCATGGTCATCCGCATGCTCCCAAACAAACAGTGAGTAACCGCCCAATCGGCTTTTCCAATATCCAACAAAACGTTGGTACGCGCGGTTGCTCGATAGTGGGACCCTTGTTCCAGGAGGTGAGATTCAAGGTCCACGACCCGAAGGCCCACTCCAAGGGCGGGACCCTGGAGAATACAGTGAACGGTGGTCGAGGAGGTCCCCAACCCCACGGACCAGGACCGGCGTCCGGAGGTGGACCCGGCGGCGGTGGTGGTGGTGGTGGCGGCGGAGGTGGCGGACCGCCAGATGGCGGTGGCGATCCCGAAGCAGCGGTCCCAGCCCACTTATTGCATCCCGGCAAAGTAAAAAAGGTAAAGGTAAAGATCGTACATGATGCGGCGATAATTAACTAAGTTTTCTCTAACCTAAGCATATATTAATCGATTTAACCTTTCTGCCGATTCTCCTATTCCACTATTCCTTGGACCCCTAACTTCCCTCCATCCCCACAGGACATCAACAAACTGCTGGGCATCACGCCCTCGGATATTGACAAGTACTCGCGCATTGTGTTTCCGGTGTGCTTCGTCTGCTTCAACCTGATGTACTGGATAATCTACCTGCATGTGAGCGACGTGGTCGCCGATGATCTGGTGCTGCTCGGCGAGGAGTAGAGAGTGCCTCGTCGTCGTCGTCATCGTCGTCGTCGTCGTCGTCAAACCATTCGCGTCGAGGGTGGTCCAGGACCCCATCGGATCGCCAGAAAGAGGAGTGAACAGCGCACGAGAGAGTCAAACTATGCATTGCGCTGAAAAACCACACAAAAAATAAGAAGAAAACGCAAAGAAAAAAAGAAACAGAAAACAAGCAAAAAAAAAATTAATTAAGAAGCGGAAACAAAACTAATTTTAACTAGGCGATATGAGGAGACGAAGAAATGCAACAAGTTTTTGTTTAATACTAATGAAAAAAAGGACACACACACACATATTACAAGGTCGAAAGCAAAGAATATTGTTAAATAGATTTACACAAAGAGAAAACATAAGGATAACATTAGCAGTAACAAGGCAAATGAAAAAATGAATATAAATGAATGAAGAATAATCAAAAGCAACAGGATTAGCAAATTGTAGTGAAAATTATATAACGAAAGGTATAAGAGAACATGTTGAAAAGGATTAAAAAGCCATAAAAAAAAATCACATATATAACGATCAAAAAATCATACGCAATATAGACATTAAAGGACACGGAAAGGGAAAGTGGAATCGAATGGGTTCGAGAATGAGAGTGAGCAAGAGAATGAGAATGAGAAAGCGAAAACTAATAAATACTACTATACTACAATACTAGCGCAGTCGAAAAGTTGATTTCAAAGACCACAAAGTTAAACAACACACAATACATATACATAATAGAAGAATTAACTGAAACTAACGTTATAGACCATACTAGAATGAATGATTTCCATTATCTTTGCGGAGTTTTGAGCTTAAGTTTAAGAACCGAAACACCTTTTGCTTCCCACTTCAAAAGCAAAACACCCAGAGAGTCTTCCTCTAATTTAAGTCCCCCCAGCTTCAGAAGCACGCTCTCCGAATCGAACACATAGGAAAACCAGAACCAGAACCACAAATGAAACCAAACCAAAACTAAGCCCAAAATTTAGTAAATCGAAAGTTTGATTTCCCATTCAGTTGGTTTGATTGATTTGTTTATTCAGAACTGACTTAGCGCTTCCAAGTGAAATGGCCAAATTTATTAGAAATCAAAAAGTAAGGCGATGAACAAATTTCGATAATTGAGAATCAATTTAGCAAATCTTTTTGATTAAGTTAACTTTACATATAACACTCACACACACACAGAGACAAACACACACACATAAAACCAGTCGAGTATAGTCGTCGAATAGGAAAGAAAGAGAGTTTTAATCATTTGCACACCAAAATAATAAATGGGAAAACCAAGAAATACCACGAATTACTTTGGAGCGCACCTTTTATAAACAAGCAAGCAAGAAAGCAAGCATCGTGGATAAGTCATACAAATAGTTAGTGCAATTGAAATAGCTAAATAATAATAATAATAGGAACGATAATGTTTCATTTTAGTTACACCAACAAATTTTTGATAACAACTTTAAACTAACGAACAAACAAATTATTCAAATTGCACTCACTCAAACGCTCCACTCCACTCACTCACTCAGAAAAATGATGCTCCACACAAGAATCAAGAACTCAAAAACTTTTCGAAGACAACTTTGCGGCACCATAAGAAATCAATATAAGGTCTAAGTGAAAATCCAATAAAAAAAAAATTTAAAAATACAAGTAAATTTAAAGGATATACAAAATACAGAATATTATACATAGAGCATAGAAATATGTACACAAGTAATGAATGAATGAAACTGCCTAAGAAAATTAGTATATAGGTCAAACAAATAGTTGCTAAGAAAAACAACAACACACAACAGGGGTGGGAGGGGAGATACCCGTAAATTGATTTCCAATTTGTATATAGCAATGTACTCGAACTCGTGTGAAGGAAAAAGGAGCAGGCTAGGTACTCGTTACATACTCATCAAAAGCAAAGTAGGAGCAAAACTTCGCAATTGAATAAAAACTTAGTTAATGTAATTAAATCTAGTTAAGCGATTAACTCGGATACGTTCAAGCAGTCAATAAAGCGATTAACATACAAAATGATACTTACGATGCACCGTCTTAAGTTAGCCTAATGAACATATACACACACAAAAATATATAAATAAAGATGTATGAATTTTCGCTCAAGTTCCTCGATGAATCACAGAAACATAAGAACAAGAAACCAAAAGTTAAGTTAATTAACACATAAATTAAAGGCAAGTGAGTTTAACTTTAAAACAAACAAAAGAAAAAATGTGAAGAGCATACAAGAAACTAAAAAATAAACTTTAGCACACCAGGAGAGAAGGAGGAGAAATATATAAATACGCGCAAGTGAATCATACCAAAATATCATCAATGAATTTTAATTTAGTGTTTATGATTAGTAAATGGACGAAGAGCAGGTCGTAAGGCTAAAGAATTTTGTACAGTTTAGCTAAACTTAATGCTAGGAATTAGGTATACACCATAATATGGTCAAAGTATGATAGTAACACTCCAACACACACACACAAAAACACAATCAGACACACACAGACACACAGATCTATGTACATGTATATAGAGTATGGTATAAGTATACACAATTATATGAAATATACATACATATGTATATTTATGTATACAAAAATCGTATTTAGGCACCTACATACATATATGTAGCACGAGTTTTTTGATATGTAAACCCCTAATCCAAAAAAAAACCAAATAACTGTATATACGACAAAAAGTACTTATGAATGGAAACCAGCTATGGAACCCTAAACATTAACACTGTAGGATGAGGAGCAGTATGAAAATATAAATGGAGATGGAGATGACCCTTGAACCCACTTGAGGAATACCTAACCAAGAATTCAGCCAGACAACAGACAGAAGAGAGCCCAAGGAAAATTACTTTATTAAAGATCTAGACAGACACAGACACACACACACACGCGTAATACACATACATGTTTATCCGAAAGAGAGAACGAGTCGAGAAATCGACTATTCGATACCCTTCAGCCATATCTGAGAAATCATAAGAGATTGCTTTTAGTCTGTCTGTTTCTCAATAATAACAATGGATAATCATACAGTTTACATATATTTCGAAAGCAGACCTACATATGTATGTATGTATCTATGGCTTATGGGTATCCGTATTCCCCGAAAATATCTAACTAAAGAAAGAAATTGAGCAAATTAAAAGCCAGATGTTTAATGTTTGAAGTAATTAATTGATTAACTGGTTAACGTTTTTTAATGAGAAAAGGATTTGAAGCAGAACTGCAATTGATCTACCATTCCCAAACCAAAGAATTCCCGAATAATTACAACATCCCCGACACTTGGAATCATGAAATCGGTGATAAATGAACATTAAAGAAAGAAACAGATAAATAAATCCATATATATATAGAGAAAACACTCATATATATATATATATACACCTATATATTTTGTAGCTATACAAGTGTCAGGAATCAATTATGTTACGGAAAGACAGAAATCAAAATGTTTATAAAAGCGAGAGTCATATTGTAACGATATGATATGATATGATATACAGACTATAATGCAAGCGAGTATCAGTACGAGTATCCCCTATATAAAACGTCGAATCAATTTTTGATGAAAATGCAAAAAAATAAACAAAAACGAGAACAACAACAAATAGCTGCTCAACGGTTTCGGAGCGTATTTCCAAAGAACGTAAATTAATGAGAAAAACAAAAACCATTTTAGTTGTAACAATTGCAAGAGGCAAAAATAGTTGAGAAAAATTTTAAGGTACAACTAACTTAATGGCAAATTGATACGTTTAATTTTTCATATGGAATTTTTTACTCTACACTTAGTTTACGGATATAATTTGTGGGAAACCAAACCAGACAGAGATGATAAGCAATTTAGTTGGCCATAGTCGGAACTTTTTTATGAAACATTATTCAATGATTATGAAAGACGTGGAGGTGAAGAGGAAGTTGAAGATGATGCATACGTACATATGTATATGTACCGTCGTAATCGTGTATGCAAAAGCATTTAGGACAAAAAGGCAAAGACATCAAAAACGATGAACGATATGTAAAATGTTAAATTATACACACAATGAAAATGTTTGAAGCATTTTTGGTGTCGCTGTTTAGACGGCGGCACCTACACCAACGTTTTATAAAGCAACCAACAAAAATATAAATAGATACCTAACCTATATATATATGAGAAAGGGATATATATATATATGTACGTGACACGATGTAATAATTGCGTATGTATGATGTATATTTAATGATATATTATATATGTATATGATGGTCTCAAAAACAAACAAACAAACGTAAAAACAAAACGGGAAATTCTAAAGTATCTAGATAAGAAAATGAACAAGTTGAAAACCTTAGTGCTTAAGTTGAACCACACACAGAACACACAGATACAGATAAAAGATACAAATACATGATACAGATAAAAGATACAAGATTCAGATAAAAGATACAGAAACAGCTAATGGAAACTGAAAGAGATACAATATACAGAATAGCTAACAGAACCCTGCATTCCTGCATAGTGCACCAGAAACTAAAACAAAATGGCATTTTTTAAATGAATTCCGAGTTAATGCAAGTGAATATTATGATGGAGAAATAGTCTATAGTCCACATCACAGGATAAACGGATTAAATTGCGATTGAGCCATGAGCCATGAGCCATACATTGTTAGGCAACACTAGTGCAATGAAAATACTTTACCAACAGTGACACACACTGACACACATATACACTTATGGTTGTACGTTGCATAATTTATAATTTGTTGCATCATTATTATAAACAATTACATTACTCTTAGAATCCCCGAATAAAAAGCACTCTCTGTTGACAGGCTTCACCTTTTGCTCAAGCAAAGTAAAACATGCGAACAAATTTGTTATTACATTTTAAGATTAGATACACCCCAGCTCCTTACACCAACACCCCTCCACTACCTCCCCTCCACAACTACCCCGCAGACACTGGCTAATAAACAATATCTATGTGTATATGATTTGTCTGTCAATCAACCTCAAAGCTCTCAATTCTAATCATACGATACCATCGTCATGCAGCCAAAAGGTCGCTGTTTTAAGGAGTTCAAAGAAATGTATCTATATAATTTTTGGTTTTATCCGTCCATCAAGAGTTCCTAACTGCAATAAAACAACATTTTTTATGATTAACACTCAGCCAGCCTGCAATAATCTTCCAATCTTCCTCCCTGCCTCCATCCCTTTCCTTCCCCACCCTTCCCTTCGCTACAAGTCTGCTCTGCTGTCAATTATTTGTTATTACTATTACCCTGACCACCACCGTCAGACCCCAAACATTTCGGTTTGCTCAACTCATCAAATACCCCTCCACCCCTCCCACCACCACCACCACACCCCACACACACATATATAGCTACCATATACATATGTAACAGGAATATGTTTGAGAAGGAGAAATAATTTAAAACGTAATGCGTAAATGCGTATGTAATGATTGATCACTGATCACAAATTTTGACTGTGTTAATTTCGTTATATAAAATGAATAAAACAAAATTTAAATTAAAAAAAATTAAAGCAAAACTGAAGTGAAATAAAAAATAAATAATTATCTATAGCATGAAAATAAAAACAAAAACCACTTAAAAATAAACACACATGAAAATGAAACCAGAAAATAACAAGAGATGAATGTTACCAGAAAGTAAATGATAAAAACAAAAAACCCAAGAATGGAACCTATATTATTAAGTTAAATACTAAAACTAAAAAAAAACATCCAAGTGGACAAAATGCAAACCAAGAAGAAAAATATTATAATATTGCAATGAAGTGAATATAAATAAAGATATGTAAAAAAAAAAAAATTACAAAAAAATCAATAGACATGTGTTTATTTATTTTTCATATTCAAAGGATTTGAAAGCTTTAAAAGGGATTCAATTAAAACACATTTATTTTTCGCTTGCTTGAAAGTGGAAATTTGTTTATTTTTGTTAGTGGTTTCGAACAGAGGGTTGTTTTGTTGAACTCAGGAATTACTTACAATACATTTTGCGGCATATTCAAGACCATTTTTTGTTTTCTTTAGTTTAAACTGTGTTATGGTAATATCGTATCGTTGAATACATACATATGTATGTATGTGTATAAGAATTCGTCATCCAATCGAGTTATGCATTGAGTATTCGAGTATTCGCAAACAAAGTCTCTGATTGAGTAGGCATTTCACTAGATTCTCTTCAGTTTCACCAACAGTTTCTGGCTTCCAAAACATTAACTTAGTTCATTTCACTAGACACGGAAAACAATTTTAGCTAATAAGGCTATAGTTTTGCATACAATTGCAACAATATTTGGGGATCTGTTTCCTTTTTGGTTGTGCAGAACTCCTACGTGTACGAGTAGTTCGATCAAACAGAACAACTGAATTGACTTGGTAGAACTCTTCTTGGCTGTTTGTTGTTTGGTTTTAATGCTGTTAACTTGGCTAATACAATACAATACGGTTCGGATCAAGCACAATGTTTATCGTAAGACTGCTAAAATACTGGACTTAGATATATATACAATACATATTATTGCTCGATTAGTTGAGGATGCTGATATTCGAAGACCGTTTCTGTGTCTGAGTGCTACATAAACGCGTTTACAATATTTATATATATTCCATACGTGTCTGAGAGTATAACACTTTACAAACTAGAATAATTAATTATATATTTATATAGTTTATATTTATATATATATAATGTATAACGTATGGTGGTTTCTTTTTATGTTTTTGTTAATGAAGGCCCAGTTGTTGTGTAACTATAACCCCGGAGGCAGTCAGAAGTATTTTTGAATGGATGTACACAATTTGAGCGCTGTACGTGATGCGAGGGGTGGTAAGAGGATCTTTAACTTCTATCGTACGGTATATATATATATATATATACCGCATAAGTATATTTCATATGAGTTATCTGAAGACCTGCTGTTGTGTCGTTGTATGTGGCTCGAGAAACGTAAATAAACCAGCAACAAATTGGATTTCTGTTGTGATTATATTGGAATTTTGATGGATAGGCTGCCGACTTTGGTTTATTCCCGTTTCCCGATCGTTAAACTGCTAGATTGAAGTCCGTCTAAGTCTGTATCTGGATGTAGGTTGGTTGTGGGTGGTTGGTGTTTGGTTTTGTGTGTGAGCCTATTATGCATTCAAAGTGGCTGTGTCTGGAGTTGGTGTTCCGCTTGGATCCGCTCTACAACTGTCCGTCGCTATAGTCTATATAGTATATATCATGCTCATGATCGTGTGCCTAAAAGAACAAGAGAAACAACATTGAAGTAGCCGACCAAGAGGAAGAGACCGGAGCGCCGACGATCTAAGCGTTGGACTCTTTCAGATTTTGCAAACGTGCCAATTGATTTGAGTCCAATTCCTCGGGTATGCTAGCTCGCCCGCCGACCACCTGCTTGGGCGCCTCAATGTCCTCTTCGGCTGCGGCTCCGGCTGCTCCAGCTCCGGTTCCGGCTCCAGCTGCTGAAACGCCCTCGCAGTGACCCTGCTCCTCCTCATCGCCCGGCTCTCCGTTCACATCCAAATCGCTGGACTGTTCGCCTCCACCCCCACCGCCCCCACCTCCTCCGCCTGTAGTTCCAGCAAAGGCATCATCAAAGTTGGCATCAAAATTGGCCTCAAAGTTAGCCTCAAATCCAATTCCATCTCCAGCCGAGTCGGTTTTTGACTTCTCGTTGAATGGATCCTCGACCTCCTGCAGAATGGGGACATTGTTGCCCGAGGCCGAGTCGGTGCCCTCCGAGAAGGACTGTTGGTCCTCTGGATCACAGGATGGATACTCGGTCAGTGTAATGCTTACCACCGGTCGCACTCTAGTGTTACCTTCTTTTGCAGCCGTCATTGACGACTGGGCCGCATTGGATGGCGGCTGTTTCTGTGGCGATGGCGATACTTTGACCAATGGCTTTGGCGATATCTCTGGCTTTTTATCCGCCACCGGCTGTTCCTGCTTAGACTCGTCCTGCTTCTTCACATGCTGCTGCTGCTCTCTTTCGCTCTCTCCTACTGGTGGGAAAGATTTATCGGCACCGTCTTCAACCATGGGGGTTGCAGCGGTAACAATTATTTGTGCCATACCTAAGTTCAACGTGTTCGCTGTGGCGCCACCAGCGCCAGGCTCTGATTTGCCAGCAGCCTTTTGCAGCTGGGGCGGCGGCAAAGATGGCGGTGGCTGCCCATCGTCACTGAGATCGTCCTAGAACACACAACAGAATAAACATTTCAGTATGGCCGCGCTATATTTCGATCAGATTGGATGGGTAAATGGTTTAATGGATAGTTTACCTCCATGCCAGGCTCTTGGATGAGTACTGAGTAGGCGTTAGAAAAAAATGACAAAATATATTGATTGCTTAGTCAAGATTCGTATTTCTGGTTTAATCAATCTTATTTCTTGATAAAAAATATGTATGTATATATATATATGGTATATATATATTTATATATATATATATATATATATATATATATGGAACGGTGAGAGATATACATAGAAATCAATCAGTTAAGAATCATTTCAAGGCAGTCTTGGAACAAGAACTATCTAGATACACGATAAGGAAATGACAAAAAGGAAACTAAGTAAACTAATTAGCAATAGAAAAGCAATAATCGTATACGTACGATATATAGAAGAAGGGTAAATTTGTATATTCAATATATACTCGGGGGAATTTTTTTTTTTTTGTTTTGTTTCGGGGCACACAAACATGCGGGAAGGTGATAAGAAAACTAGGTTATCAGCAAATCAGTTTTCTTTATATACATAAGAAGGTTGTCACAGGATCTTATAGCTTACAGATATTATTTTTGGGCTGATATTTAAGTACAAATTTACGTGGAAAGCCTCAAGGAGAACACGAGAATATAGAAGCTACCAAGTGGGGAAAAATTTCAAGAGATTTCTTTTACATGCTCTCAAAAACAATGGAAAAGGTAAAGATTTCCCCTACATTAAATTCAAGATACTGAATTAAGAGATATTGTAGTAAGAGAAACGTTTTTGGGTAGTAGAGATATATATGTAGATATGTTGTTAAAAGAGCATAATCGTTAAATTACCCTTCTTGGCAGTGGTTTGGCTTTGGTTCTGGCCTTAAATGACAGAAAGACACGCAATTACACGGAGAGAAATAACAACAACCGATGCAGAAAACACACAGCAATGAAAAAAAACACAAAAGTGATAATTATTGAAATCAATCGTAAGCTTTCAATAAAAAATCAGTGCCATATACACTCAACAATATATTGATAATAGATTATAGAAAAAAAAGAGAAGCTGCAAAAAGAAATAAATCGAAAATTGTAATCGATAACAGGACAAGAAACATCGATACACTAACACGACACACGTTGGATAAGCAGAGCAGCCTAAGAAGAGTAGAGAGAACACTGTAAAAAATCGTAGGGTATAATAATTCTTCGGATGGCTTTCGTCTGGGGACTGGCTGGGGAGACACGTTTTGTTTTTCAATTTTTGAAGACAGAGACACATTAACGAAGAGTGTAGAGAGTGGAGAGTAGTTACAGTAATTGTGGTGGTGGTTGGGTGGATGGTTATTTGTTTTATGTTGTGATAGTATTAGTAGTAGTATTAGTATTTAGACGAGCTGCAGTTTTGGAGAGGAGATTAAGTTTTACCTCTAGAGAATATAGAAGCAGGTATAACAGTACTTTTCGATATGTATTCTTTTTTTTGTTTATCGGTGGAAAATGGAAAATTATACAATTGCTTTTGGTACTAAAGGAATCGGAGATCGAGTGATAGATATACATATTTATATAGATATAGAAATAGATAAAGACAGAGGTGAAACCAAAGAGTAGGTGCTGACGGGGGGGCAGTACTGGTATGTGGACATTTACCTGGCGGAGGCATACTCGGAACAGCCGCACCGTTGGGTATATAGCCGCTATCTTCATCTGAAAAACCATTCACTTGAGTCTAAAGATCAGCAATTCACTTCCATTCACTCACCTGCCGTATCCTGCGAGCCAAACATATCCTCTGTAAGCTCCAATTCCAGCTCGTGGGCATACTCTGGGGGTAGTGCTGGTGCCGGGGGCAGGGCAAAGTTCGGGGCTGCCATTGGGGGTGGTGATTCGTCGCCGCCCTCGCTCAGCGGTTCGCCCATTTCGTCGCACTCCTCGACGACCAGGGAAGGGAAGTTGCCAAACTTTCCATCTAGCTCGCCCTCCCACCAGCCATCGTCGACGCCGTGGGCCGTCTTGGTGACGATCTTGATCTTGTCGCCCTCCTCGAAGGTGAGCTCATCCTCGGCGGTGGCATCGTAGTCGTAGAGCGCAATGCACCATTCGACGTCGGACTTGAGCTGCTTCTGGGGGGCCATTATGACCGATACCTGGTCGGGGGATTGCATCGAGTCCACCGTTTGATCTTCGTTGTCAACGGTGTAATCGACAGATGAGAATGAGATTTGAGAGCGCAATTGATTGGCGGAACCAGTACCATTAAAAGCGCCGCCAGCCGTCTCCTGGTCAATGTCCAGATAATTGTGCGGCACATAGCCCTCCTCTCCCCGATAGTTGCGGGCCCGCAGCCACCCATCGCCGTCACCCTCGCCGACCACCTCGAGCTGCTCGTTCTCGACAATTGTCAGCTCATCGGGATTTTGCCCCTTCAATGTCGATACGAAACATTAATATCAATCCCGCAGAGAGGATCCACCACTCACCGTGTAGCTGTAGAGTGCGGTGCACTTGAAGATTGCTTCTTTGGGCTCGGGTACAATCGGTTCGTCCTTGTCCTCCTCCTCCTCGCCTCCCCAATTCACCTCGGTTGGATCGTCCCACGCTCCAGCTCTACCACTGGCTGCCATTGCGGAGGTAGGAGCTGCGGCAGCAGCAGCTGCTGCAGAAGATCCAGTTGCCGCACGCTCCTCGGGCTCATCATCGCTGTCGCTGAATGTGCGATCCCTAGAGAGCTGCGTCTCAGCCTTGGGCTTTGTCTGAGCAAACGCCGAGGCACCGCCGGCCGCCTCATCTTTGTCGCTGTCGTAGAAGGAATCTGAGCTAGGATTCTCGCCCTGGCCCGAGGCATCGGTGCGCATCGATATGGAGCTGGCCGAGCGCGTTAGCTCCTGCACGCCCATAATCTCTGCCTCCTGCACCCACTCGTCCACATTGATGCCGCCGTCGCGCAGGCACTGCAGACAGGCCTCGGCCTTGGCCTTCTCGGTCTCGGAGCGGCGTATCTGATCACGGAACTCCTCGATCTTGGTGTCCAGATCGGGACCATTAGGATCGTTGGGATCGGATCGCTGTCCCGAGTCCCTCAGCGACTGACAGAGGGCCAGCTTCTTGGCGTTCTCCCTTATGGAGGCGTTCTCCTTAACCACCCGTCCCGCCAAGTTCTTGGCCTCCTTGGTGAGCGTCTCCGTGGCCGAATCATGCTCTGTGGTCACCTTTCTCACCGGATCGTTGTCACAAGCCTCAAAATCATACTGGATATGCTGCTTAAGCACCGGATAGAACAGATAGCAGCACTGCAGATTGTATTCCCGCGTCAGCTGCTGGGCCTGATCGCGAATCTTCCCGAAACTGTTCTGCGTGGCCGAGCAGGTCAGCAGCTCTGTGCGTCTAGAAGAGGAATCAATAGGAAAACTGCGGTAAACTCTAGAGGTAGAGGTAGGTCTTACCCCATTAGCATTAGGTACTCGGCCACTCGCTCGAACACATAGTTCTCCATGGTGGTCATCGTGGTCTGCAGATCGACTGTAAAGTAACGATTCTGATGAGCATTGGCGGCGGCCAGGCTGAGTATGTAATCGTTTCGAGCTCCACTCGACTTCTCTTCGAGCAGCTCTTTCCGCGAGGTGACCCGTGCGCTGTTCTTCTGCAGCGATGTGATCGACTGGAAAAAGGAGCCTTTTTTCTTCTTCAGCTTCTCCTCGATGTCGCGAGCTTTGTCGCGCACATCGTGGGCACAGTGCTCCTCATCAAAATACGACTTCTTTGTCTTGTCCACATCGCCCACACTCAAATGGAGTTCCTTCTGCACGTTGACGATGCCTGAAAGCGATCTCTTGGCAATAGCCAATTTGTAGTCCCTGAGGACCTTGGCTTCGTCGGCGATTTGCTGCTGGAACACCTCGATGGCGGCCAGGCGGGCACGGGCCAGCTTCTCATTCTCCTCGAGAACTGTGCGCCACACACTCCACATGTTCCTGAGGGAAGGCAATGTGGCAGTTATAGGGATTTATCCGTTAATTCTTTAAAAGTGTCATCAACGCTCACCAACGCTCTTCCATGCCCTCCATCTTGATGTCAGGAATGTTGGGTATCTTCTTGTTGAGATACTGCGACGAGATCTTCAGGAGGGCCTCACTATACGACTTCTCGATGGCCGATCGCTTGATGGTGAACTGTCGTATGTCCTCTAGCAGGTCGCACTCATGCTGGTTTTTCAGCTGCAACTTGGCCACCTGCTCCGTGTGCAGATTCTTCAAGAATTTCACATAGTTACCCTGTTGGACATAAGAATTTAGTGTCTGGGGAATACTTCTCTATGGAATGAATGTTCTCCAAGAGAGAGAGGCTTTACCTTTCGCGGCGGTGGCTGCATTTTGGGGCTTTGTCTACTATGGCTACTATGTTATTGAATAGTAGAGTGCTACGCTCTCTCTTTACGCTTTTACCAAGCCAATTCTTGTTCACTACGTTACCACAAGCAGCTGCTGCAAAAAAAAAAAGGGCGGAATGATGTGTCAGGTTCAAGCTATTACTGGATAAGGTTTATGTAACAAAAATATTGTGGCTGAAGGTTGCAAGTTTTTTCTCAAAAGCCAAATTCTCTACAGTTTGATGGTAATTTTTCAGCGGAGCAGCAGCACCCCGTACTGGATGTATCGATTTCTCTGGCACTCAGACGGTGGCAAAATATTTCAAACTACAATTTTAATTGAAAAACTCAATGCTAACACTTTTCTTGGACATTGCCCGTGAAGATTGTTCTTTTGGTCAACAGTTTCTTGATTTTTCTGGTTTATCTGGTTGCTTTTCACGAAAATTACGGCTTTTTCTCTGGTACGTGCCTGCGGTCCGTGGCTTATCGATTGCGATTTTCATGTCTTTTTTCTTGTGGAACCGTTAGCTGCTGCTGCGCAGGAGTGTGGGAGCAAAGCAGGAGAGAGAGACGAAACCCAAGAGAGAGAGTGTGTATGTCCGGTTCTCTCTCACGTTGTGCGCGTTTTTTCTTGTCTTACTTTCATTCATGTTCATAGCTACAAATTCCGTTAACAACGCTGTCAGCTGCTTGATAACATTTCTTCCCTTCCCCATCTCGACCGGGCTCTTGACTTAAAGAAAATTCCCTCCCATCCAAAGTTACCCGAAAAACTCTTAACGCGGCAACTGTTGTCACAAAAATGTGCCCACAACCTTCATGGGCTATCAGGAAGGTTTAATTGATAATTTCACGCACTGGCAGCTTTTATTGATAAGATTGATATATGTATGTAAATATTATAAGCACCCCCACCCGCTGAGTAGGTAATCTCTGTGCATTTCCATCACGATTCTTTACGAACATCTAATTTATTCTAACAATCCAATCAATTTTCTATTCTCAAATTCTCATTTTTAGGCAAGTAGTGGGTATTGAAATATTTTTTTAAAATATTTAAACACGAAAATGTTCTAAATTCATTCTGCTATGAAGAAACTACATGTGCCTTGACCGTTGGCAGCGCCACTTCAAAAAAATGTCTATATACATTCTTATTTACATTCTACACCAAAAAACAGCTGTGCGACTATCGATATCCGTTTCGTGGGATTTTCCTTTCACAAAACACTGTCAAACCATCGATAGTGCCGCCACTCGATAGTTCTGAATGGAATTATTTCCATATTTACGGAATATCGGTATATATTGGTATATTTTGTCGGTTTCATCAATCTATTAAATTTCATTTTCAACGTTATATAGAAATCCAGTAAAAGTAATTATTTAAATTAAGCCAATCAGGTAGAAAATTGATTCATTAATCCGATAAAATTATGTGGGCAGAGCTAATGGTTTTAGTTAGGCAGCATTATTCAACGGAATAAAGAAATTGAGCAATTGGAACGGTACTCGTTTGTTTATGCTACTGTTGCATGAGCAAAAGTGCCTTGTGCGTCTGCCTACAGTGGCTTCAAATGACAGTAAGTCCTGATGTCACAGGTCACTCCCTGTCCGCTGTTCCACGGGTTTTCCGTGCTTTCCACATTCTTCGCATTTACAGGTAAAGTCGAGCCACAGAGTCCGCAGTTGCGATACCGAATCGACCAGCGACGCCCTTTGTGTGGCCCACTACTTCCTGCCTCTGCCCCCAGAAGAGAAATTTCATTGAAAAACAATTGAAAAAGGAAGAAGAACAGACCCTGGACTGGAGGTTTGGGTGGAACACCGGCGTCTTCAGGATTCTGGCGTCTGGTTCGTGTGCCGTGGGGAATGGGGCCTGCTCCACCTCTACCTGTACCGACCCCGCGACCCCCTGCGTGTTGCCTGCCGCCTTCCTGCTGTTCTCGCGCCACGAGCACATTGGCCTCATCTTGACCGAGTACAAGGTCAACAACGGGGGCTGCTCCCACCTGTACCTGGCCTAACCCGGCAGACGGGGCATGACTTGTGCCCCACCCACTACCAGTTGGCCGAGGACGGGGTCTCCTGCAAGAACTACATCATCTTCAGCCAGAGGAACAGCTTCGGCCGACTGCTACCGAACACGACACACGAACCCGAATATCCGCGCCGTGGACTATGATCTGTTGCTATGGACCTGCTCCTACTCCAACAGCATTAACATGACCATTCGCACAACTGTGTTCCTAAAACGTTGCCTCTTTTAGCTTCCTGGCTGAATTCGTAGGCGTCAACGATACCGGGGACTCGGAAAAACCTCGCACCATTGCCACCTTAGGGAGATTTTGTACTGGCTGGAGGACAAGACCGGAGTGGAACGGATCACTGTCAACGACGTTATTCCGTGGAGCTGCATCGTCTGTCGCAGTTCACCGACATCCGGGCCGTGTGGACACCGGATGCGCAAGTGCTGCACAATCACACGGCACAGTTGCCCAAATTGTTTCCAAAACTGCATAGCCAGAGGGGTGTGACACGCGGCACGCGCGACGTCTGCTCGTGCCCCATGCATCTGATGCTACTAGAGGACCAGGAGAACTACGGCGTTTGTCCGGACTGTGGGCCAGATCATATCACGTGCACGGCCCCAGTGACGGGGAATGGTGACATGAATAAGTACAAGTCTGACTGCCCGGACAAGTCGGATGAAGTGGGATGTCCCATATGACTGTCAGTTCAGCTGCCAGTCCGGCGGGTGCTTCGACAAGGCTCTGATCTGCGATGGTACCACCTGTGACAACTGTGAGAATGTCCACGATGAGGCCGACTGCTGCAAGCTGCCAGGAGACTTTCAATGTGCCATGGTACAGACGATTTGCCTGCCTCGGATATTCTTGCGCACCGAGCAGGATGAAGAAGGAGCGGAAAGACTCGGGTATACAAAAGCCTATACACGCATCATGCGACTGTTTTTTTTTTGTTAAACTATTTTGTTTAAACCTTGTTTTAGTCAAATAAAACAAAAGCAAGGACTAAAAACTAGCCAATGAACCACCCATGCGGCCGGCAAGCCAAACCATGGTCAAAAGGGACAAATCTGCCAAGGGAAACGGCTTTGACATGGATAGTTCTAATTCAATACCCTATAAATATGTATATAAGCAAATAGTCGACTTACGCCATGATGTCAGGTTTCAAATGGGAAAAGATACTAAAAAAAGCCGAACAGTAAAAAATCTTATTTCAAATTAATCCAAGACGTTTACTGAATATCCCATTATTTCCTTTTCTCCACCACAAACGAACCATGTCAAAATAAATAATAAATAAGTAATAAATATAATTGTTGTAATCTTACCAAACCCCAGGCCGGCCTATCCGAGGCCTGCTGCCTATTGACATCTGCAAGATGCTTACAGAAAATCAGGGAACGGAACCATTACAGCAACCAAGCTAAACCGGAAACACGAATTCGAGCGAAAGGGCAATACATACATCTCGAGCGAGATGGAGATATATACCGATCAGGCACACACTCGCAACCGGAACAGAGAAAGAGAGCGGCAAAACATATTTTCGAGTGAGACGGAAACACATGAGAAAAAAAAACAATAAATACAAATTTGTATGAAAATAGAAAGAAAACGTATGAAAGTAGAAAGAAAATTAAATTTATATGTATATATATTTGTATATAATTTAGTGGAATAAACATAAATACTACATATTATGTACTATTATGAACATATGTATGTGTATTTTATGGTATTATATTATATAATAATATACATACATATATGATTACATATAAAAAAGTAAATCGCTCGTGAAAAATTATATACTAAACAGATTATAGTGTAATACCTGCGCATCAAATTTTAAATCATTAGTGCATTCAAAAACACAACCAGCAAGCACGTACATATGTGTACTGCCCGTATTTCTCATGATGACTAGGCGGTGGTTGAACGCCAGAACGCCAAAGGTCCTGGGAACCCTGTGGAAAGTGAATTGAAAACCAGCTCCCAACAGCGATTTCGGTTTGTCTATTCCTTCTGAGAGCATATTTCATGACACATATCCCGGAAAAGCAGAACAAGGATTCAACCGTCACTTTTCTGTTTTCTGCGCCGCTCTGGTGATTTTCCCTCGTTAAATCAGATGGCCCGTGCACCCACTTTTTAAACCGGTCGCTCTGGAGAAAATATCCTTGATCCTTGGTCCTTGATAAGGAATGCATTATCTCAAGGAAACTATTCCAAACCCAGGACGACGTCGCACGTTCTGAACGTGCCTCGAATAACGGAGAAAACAACAAAAGTTGTTGCTGTTAATAGTTGTACAACAAATTTTTGTTGTTGTACAACAACAAGCCCCAACCTGCAGTCGATTGGTAGGATTCTGCAAATCACGAAAAGCCATGCCGCGGCCCCATCGGCTGCCGTATAGTAGAGATATGGCAATGATGATATTCCAATCTTCGGAAGGCTATATCTCAAAAAAATAGGGCCAGATCGTTGAAGGACCAACACTACCAGGATCGCGAGGATCCCGATAGTCGAGCGGCATCAAAATCTCGACTACGACAATGAGGCCGCTTTTTGGCAAATTTAATGATGGTTACATCATGATTTTTTGCGTAAATCGTGAAGAAGTGGATGTCCTTTTTTCCAATTGCAGTCGATTGGCAGGACTCTGCCGATCACGAAAAGACATGCCGCGGCCCCATCGGCTGCCGTATAGCAGAGATATAGCGTGCCGAAGAAACCAGTATTTTAATGATATGCCAATCTTCCGAAGGCTATATCTCAGAAAAATAGGGCCAGGTCGGTGAAGGAGCAACACTCCCAGGATCGCGAGGATCCCGACTGTCGAGCGGGATCAAAATCTCGACTACGAAAATGAGGCCGCTGTTTGGCAAATTTAATGATGGTTACATCATGTTTTTCTGCGAAACTCGTGAAGGAGGGGATGTAATTTTTTACGATTGCTGTCGATTGGCAGGACTCTGCCGATCACGAAAAGACATGCCGCGGCCCCATCGGCTGCCGTATAGCAGAGATATAGCGTGCCGAAGAAACCAGTATTTTAATGATATGCCAATCTTCGGAAGGCTATATCTCAGAAAAATAGCGCCAGTTCGGTGAAGGACCAACCCCGACTGTCGAGCGGCATCAAAATCTCGACTACGAAAATGAGGCCGCTTTTGGCAAATTTAATGATGGTTACATCATGTTATTTTGCGAAAATCGTGAAGAAGTGGATGTCCTTTCTTCCGATTGCAGTCGATTGGCAGGACTCTGCCGATCACGAAAAGACATGCCGCGGCCCCATCGGCTGCCGTATAGCAGAGATATAGCGTGCCGAAGAAACCAGTATTTTAATGATATGCCAATCTTCGGAAGGCTATATCTCAGAAAAATAGCGCCAGGTCGGTGAAGGACCAACACTCCCAGGATCGCGAGGATCCCGACTGTCGAGCGGCATCAAAATCTCGACTACGAAAATGAGGCCGCTTTTTAGCAAATTTAATGGCAAATCATGATTTTTTGCGAAGTCGCGAAGAAATGGATATCTTTTTCCCCGATTGCAGTCGATTTGCAGGACTCTGCCGATCACGAAAAGACATGCTGCGCCCCAATCGGTTGCCGTATAGCAGAGATATAGCGTGCCGAAGACACCAGTAGTTTAATGATATGCCAATCTTCGGAAGGCTATATCTCAGAAAAATAGCGCCAGGTCGGTGAAGGACCAACACTCCCAGGATCGCGAGGATCCCGACTGTCGAGCGGGATCAAAATCTCGACTACGAAAATGAGGCCGCTGTTTGGCAAATTTAATGATGGTTACATCATGTTTTTCTGCGAAACTCGTGAAGGAGGGGATGTAATTTTTTACGATTGCTGTCGATTGGCAGGACTCTGCCGATCACGAAAAGACATGCCGCGGCCCCATCGGCTGCCGTATAGCAGAGATATAGCGTGCCGAAGAAACCAGTATTTTAATGATATGCCAATCTTCGGAAGGCTATATCTCAGAAAAATAGCGCCAGTTCGGTGAAGGACCAACCCCGACTGTCGAGCGGCATCAAAATCTCGACTACGAAAATGAGGCCGCTTTTGGCAAATTTAATGATGGTTACATCATGTTATTTTGCGAAAATCGTGAAGAAGTGGATGTCCTTTCTTCCGATTGCAGTCGATTGGCAGGACTCTGCCGATCACGAAAAGACATGCCGCGGCCCCATCGGCTGCCGTATAGCAGAGATATAGCGTGCCGAAGAAACCAGTATTTTAATGATATGCCAATCTTCGGAAGGCTATATCTCAGAAAAATAGCGCCAGGTCGGTGAAGGACCAACACTCCCAGGATCGCGAGGATCCCGACTGTCGAACGGTATCAAAATCTCGACTACGACAATGAGGCCGCTTTTTGGCAAATTTAATGATGGTTTCATCATGTTTTTTTGCGAAAATCATGAAGAAATGGATGTCCTTTTATCCGATTGCAGTCGATTGGCAGGACTCTGCCGATCACGAAAAGACAGTCCACGCCCAGATCGGTCTAGCTATAGCCAAAGAAAATATGAAAAAGTCGGCCAATGCCCGATCAGTGTGACGGCTTCCTGTGATCGAGATGTGTCGGGTACATGGTACCTTATCAAGGATCCAGAGTATTTTTCCCAATCAAACATTTTAGTATTTATTTATTTATTTTATTATTCGACAACGAAATCAAAATAAGCCTTAACTAACTTATTTCTATCTTAAATAATAAAAAAAAACAAAGAATTACTAAATCATACTTAAAATAGGAAAAAATCTATAATCAAGCGTCTGAAGGCTCCTTTCCCCTGGCAAAAGTCAAATTGCACCCTGCTGGCAGCGCATTGTGCTGGCGAAAATCCCAACAGATTGGCTCATTATTGCCATAGTTGGTCCGGTGAAGATGAGTGGGTGTATGGGTACTTGAGCTCCTTGCAGACGTACTCAAGCCCATCCTACTAAGCAGGTCACGGCAATCGATGCTAACCACTAAGAGTTTATAGATAAAGATCCGAGCAGCAATTGTCCATCCATCCTAGAGGATAGCTGCACGAGGCGAAATCTGCGAGCTTTCTGGATGCCAGGATGAGCTACAAAACGCGTAAGTGAATTATTATAAACTAGTGTACATATTTTAAAATGTATCTTCTTTCACCTTTGGACTGAGTCCTAGCCAAGCATCAGCGAGGCGTATTCGCGACAGACCGAGTCCCATCCCACCCCTTGCAAGATCCGAGCGGAATAAGCTCGCCAACAAGGACTTTGACTATGGCAACCAAGAACTCTAAATAGATCTCGTTGTTGTTAGGTTTAGGTGGCCAGCCTTGGACAGAAGGACATGCCGCAATAAACTCAGCAGAGTTCAACGCATGGCAGAGCTATGCATAACTGGCGGGCTACGCACTACTCCAGGGGAAGCCCTGGATACTGTGCTGGACCTCCTCCCTGTGGATGTCATGGGAAAGAAGGTGGCAACACTTTCCGCCCTCAGAATGAGAGAAGCCAGACTGTGGAAAGCATCCGCGGTTGGGCACTCGGGAATCCTGATGAGACTCCCGCAATTACCAGGGAGGACAGATTACTGTATCCCCAGTGATCACCTCTCGACGCCCTTCCAGGTATCAATCCCATCTAGGGAGGACTGGGAGATGGGCGAACCAGGACCTGCAAAAACGGTCCACTTCTACACTGATGGCTCAAAGCTAGACGGCCGCGTGGGAGGCGGAGTCTACTGCAGCGAGCTGAACATCAGTCATTGCTTCAGGCTCCCGGATCCCTGTAGTGTGTTCCAAGCGGAGGTTGAAGCCATCAAGGAGGCCATTTCGATAGTCTCCAAACTACTTCTAGATACGCACTTAGTGTGCGTCTTCTCGGACAGCCAAGCAGCTATCAAAGCTCTAGGCTCAATATCGTCGAACTCAGCGACTGTAACTGACTGCCGCAGGTCTCTGCAAGAGATCGCAGAGCAGTTAGATCCCTTCCTTATATGGGTCCCCGGCCACAGGGACATCGAGGGGAATGACTCGAATGAATCGAAGAAGCGCTCAGCAGAGCTGTATAAACTCAGCAGAGCACAGTGCTCTGCAGTTACTAGAGCCATTACGGGACACTGGCAGATCGGCACTCACGCCTCTAGACTGTCAATCCCTCATAACGACTTCTGCAGGAGTTGTCGCGACGAGGAGGAGGAGGAATCGGTCCCCCACTTCTTCTGCCACTGCCCAGCCCTTGCAAATCGTCGTCTTCGTATTCTCGGGGCCGCTTTCCTCACGGACATTTCGGACCTGTCCGTAATCAAACCAGGGACCTTGTCCAAATACATCCAAGCCACCGAATGGGACTGCCCTTAACCTGCAGTTGAATGTTGAATGATGAATAAAACTATTGAAAAATCATCCTTGTTGTATTCTGTATCGGGGAAACTATTCCAATTACAAATAGCGGGGAAAAAAAACACAATTTTTGAATGGGGAAAGGTCCTTGATACTTGATAATTACTTCATTAAATCAGGGACGTCATGTCGATCACAGGAAGTCATCGCACGCCCATATCGGCATACAAATAGCCGAGAAAACTAAATATGTATGGTTTAGGTTGTTTTAGTCCTCACCGAAGGATCAAGAAAATTTTTCAGACGATGCCGAGCCATGACACCTCCCGATTAGGCCACAAATAAGGGAGAAAACAAGATATATATGTCCAGAGAAAATATCCTTTATCCTTGGTCCTTGATAATGAATGCATTATCGCAAGGAAGCTATTCCAAGCCCAGGAAGACGTCGCACGTCCCGATCGTACCTCAAATAACGGAAAAAACAACAAAAGTTGATGCTGTTAATTGTTGTAAAACAAATTATTATTGTTGTACAAAAACAAGTCTCAACCTGCAGTCGATTGGCAGGACTCTCCCTATCACGAAAACCCATGCCGCGGCCCCATCGGCTGCCGTATAGCAGAGCTATAGCGTGCCGAAAAACCCAGTATTTTAATGATATGCCAATCTTCCGAAGGCTATATCTCAGAAAAATGGGGCCAGGTAGGTGAAGGACCAACACTTCCAGGATCACGACGATCCCGACTGTCGAGCGGCATCAAAATCTCGACTACGAAAATGAGGCCGCTTTTTGGCAAATTTAATGATGGTTACATCATGTTTTTTTGCGAAAATCGTGAAGAAGTGGATGTCCTTTCATCCGATTGCAGTCGATTGGCAGGACTCTGCCGATCACGAAAAGACATGCTGCGGCCCCAATCGGCTGCCGTATAGCAGAGATATAGCGTGCCGAAGAAACCAGTAGTTTAATGATATGCCAATCTTCCGAAGGCTATATCTCAGAAAAATAGGGCCAGGTCGGTGAAGGACCAACACTCCCAGGATCGCGAGGATCCCGACTGTCGAGCGGCATCAAAATCTCGACTACGACAATGAGGCCGCTTTTTGGCAAATTTAGTGATGGTTACATCATGTTTTTCTGCGAAAATCGTGAAGAAGTGGATGTCCTTTTTTACGATTGCAGTCGATTGGCAGGACTCTGCCGATCACGAAAAGACATGCTGCGGCCCCAATCGGCTGCCGTATAGCAGAGATATAGCGTGCCGAAGAAACCAGTAGTTTAATGATATGCCAATCTTCCGAAGGCTATATCTCAGAAAAATAGGGCCAGGTCGTTGAAGGACCAACACTCCCAGGATCGCGAGGATCCCGACTGTCGAGCGGCATCAAAATCTCGACTTCGAAAATTAGGCCGCTTTTTGGCAAATTTAATGATGGTTACATCATGTTTTTCTGCGAAAATCGTGAAGGAGTGGATGTCCTTTTTTACGATTGCAGTCGATTGGCAGGACTCTGCCGATCACGAAAAGACATGCTGCGGCCCCAATCGGCTGCCGTATAGCAGAGATGTAGCGTGCCGAAGAAACCAGTATTTTATTGATATGCCAATCTTCCGAAGGCTATATCTCAGAAAATTAGGGCTAGCTCGGTGAAGGAGCAACACTCCCAGGATCGCGAGGATCCCGACTGTCGAGCGGCATTAAAATCTCGACTACGAAAATGAGGCCGCTTTTTGGCAAATTTAGTGATGGTTACATCATGTTTTTCTGCGAAAATCGTGAAGGAGTGGATGTCCTTTTTTACGATTGCAGTCGATTGGCAGGACTCTGCCGATCACGAAAAGACATGCTGCGACCCCAATCGGCTGCCGTATAGCAGAGATATATCATGCCGAAGAAACCAGTATTTTAATGATATGTCAATCTTCGGAAGGCTATATCTCAGAAAAATAGGGCCAGGTCGTTGAAGGACCAACACTCCCAGGATCGCGAGGATCCCGACTGTCGAGCGGCATCAAAATCTCGACTTCGAAAATTAGGCCGCTTTTTGGCAAATTTAATGATGGTTACATCATGTTTTTCTGCGAAAATCGTGAAGGAGTGGATGTCCTTTTTTACGATTGCAGTCGATTGGCAGGACTCTGCCGATCACGAAAAGACATGCTGCGGCCCCAATCGGCTGCCGTATAGCAGAGATGTAGCGTGCCGAAGAAACCAGTATTTTATTGATATGCCAATCTTCCGAAGGCTATATCTCAGAAAATTAGGGCTAGCTCGGTGAAGGAGCAACACTCCCAGGATCGCGAGGATCCCGACTGTCGAGCGGCATCAAAATCTCGACTACGACAATGAGGCCGCTTTTTGGCAAATTTAATGATGGTTACATCATGTTTTTCTGCGAAAATCGTGAAGGAGTGGATGTCCTTTTTTACGATTGCAGTCGATTGGCAGGACTCTGCCGATCACGAAAAGAAATGCCGCGGCCGCATCGGCTGCCGTATCGCAGAGATATAGCGTGCCGAAGAAACCAGTAGTTTATTGATATGCCAATCTTCCGAAGGCTATATCTCAGAAAAATAGGGCCAGGTCGGTGAAGGACCAACACTTCCAGGATCGCGAGGATCCCGACTGTCGAGCGGCATCAAAATCTCGACTACGACAATGAGGCCGCTTTTTGGCAAATTTAATGATGGTTACATCATGTTTTTCTGCGAAAATCGTGAAGGAGTGGATGTCCTTTTTTACGATTGCAGTCGATTGGCAGGACTCTGCCGATCACGAAAAGAAATGCCGCGGCCCCATCGGCTGCCGTATAGCAGAGATATAGCGTGCCGAAGAAACCAGTAGTTTAATGATATGTCAATCTTCGGATGGCTATATCTCAGAAAAATAGGGCCAGGTCGGTGAAGGACCAACACTTCCAGGATCGCGAGGATCCCGACTGTCGAGCGGCATCAAAATCTCGACTACGACAATGAGGCCGCTTTTTGGCAAATTTAGTGATGGTTACATCATGTTTTTCTGCGAAAATCGTGAAGAGTTGGATGTCCTTTCTTCCGATTGCAGTCGATTGGTAGGACTCTGCCGATCACGAAAAGACATGCTGCGACCCCAATCGGCTGCCGTATAGCAGAGATATATCGTGCCGAAGAAACCAGTAGTTTAATGATATGTCAATCTTCGGAAGGCTATATCTCAGAAAAATAGGGCCAGGTCGTTGAAGGACCAACACTCCCAGGATCGCGAGGATCCCGACTGTCGAGCGGCATCAAAATCTCGACTTCGAAAATTAGGCCGCTTTTTGGCAAATTTAATGATGGTTACATCATGTTTTTCTGCGAAAATCGTGAAGGAGTGGATGTCCTTTTTTACGATTGCAGTCGATTGGCAGGACTCTGCCGATCACGAAAAGACATGCTGCGGCCCCAATCGGCTGCCGTATAGCAGAGATGTAGCGTGCCGAAGAAACCAGTATTTTATTGATATGCCAATCTTCCGAAGGCTATATCTCAGAAAATTAGGGCTAGCTCGGTGAAGGAGCAACACTCCCAGGATCGCGAGGATCCCGACTGTCGAGCGGCATTAAAATCTCGACTACGAAAATGAGGCCGCTTTTTGGCAAATTTAGTGATGGTTACATCATGTTTTTCTGCGAAAATCGTGAAGGAGTGGATGTCCTTTTTTACGATTGCAGTCGATTGGCAGGACTCTGCCGATCACGAAAAGAAATGCCGCGGCCGCATCGGCTGCCGTATCGCAGAGATATAGCGTGCCGAAGAAACCAGTAGTTTAATGATATGCCAATCTTCCGAAGGCTATATCTCAGAAAAATAGGGCCAGGTCGTTGAAGGACCAACACTCCCAGGATCGCGAGGATCCCGACTGTCGAGCGGCATCAAAATCTCGACTTCGAAAATTAGGCCGCTTTTTGGCAAATTTAATGATGGTTACATCATGTTTTTCTGCGAAAATCGTGAAGGAGTGGATGTCCTTTTTTACGATTGCAGTCGATTGGCAGGACTCTGCCGATCACGAAAAGACATGCTGCGGCCCCAATCGGCTGCCGTATAGCAGAGATATAGCGTGCCGAAGAAACCAGTATTTTATTGATATGCCAATCTTCCGAAGGCTATATCTCAGAAAAATAGGGCCAGGTCGGTGAAGGACCAACACTTCCAGGATCGCGAGGATCCCGACTGTCGAGCGGCATCAAAATCTCGACTACGACAATGAGGCCGCTTTTTGGCAAATTTAATGATGGTTACATCATGTTTTTCTGCGAAAATCGTGAAGGAGTGGATGTCCTTTTTTACGATTGCAGTCGATTGGCAGGACTCTGCCGATCACGAAAAGAAATGCCGCGGCCCCATCGGCTGCCGTATAGCAGAGATATAGCGTGCCGAAGAAACCAGTAGTTTAATGATATGTCAATCTTCGGATGGCTATATCTCAGAAAAATAGGGCCAGGTCGGTGAAGGACCAACACTTCCAGGATCGCGAGGATCCCGACTGTCGAGCGGCATCAAAATCTCGACTACGACAATGAGGCCGCTTTTTGGCAAATTTAGTGATGGTTACATCATGTTTTTCTGCGAAAATCGTGAAGAGTTGGATGTCCTTTCTTCCGATTGCAGTCGATTGGTAGGACTCTGCCGATCACGAAAAGACATGCTGCGACCCCAATCGGCTGCCGTATAGCAGAGATATATCGTGCCGAAGAAACCAGTAGTTTAATGATATGCCAATCTTCCGAAGGCTATATCTCAGAAAAATAGGGCCAGGTCGGTGAAGGACCAACACTTCCAGGATCGCGAGGATCCCGACTGTCGAGCGGCATCAAAATCTCGACTACGACAATGAGGCCGCTTTTTGGCAAATTTAATGATGGTTACATCATGTTTTTCTGCGAAAATCGTGAAGGAGTGGATGTCCTTTTTTACGATTGCAGTCGATTGGCAGGACTCTGCCGATCACGAAAAGAAATGCCGCGGCCCCATCGGCTGCCGTATAGCAGAGATATAGCGTGCCGAAGAAACCAGTAGTTTAATGATATGCCAATCTTCCGAAGGCTATATCTCAGAAAAATAGGGCCAGGTCGTTGAAGGACCAACACTCCCAGGATCGCGAGGATCCCGACTGTCGAGCGGCATCAAAATCTCGACTTCGAAAATTAGGCCGCTTTTTGGCAAATTTAATGATGGTTACATCATGTTTTTCTGCGAAAATCGTGAAGGAGTGGATGTCCTTTTTTACGATTGCAGTCGATTGGCAGGACTCTGCCGATCACGAAAAGACATGCTGCGGCCCCAATCGGCTGCCGTATAGCAGAGATATAGCGTGCCGAAGAAACCAGTATTTTATTGATATGCCAATCTTCCGAAGGCTATATCTCAGAAAATTAGGGCTAGCTCGGTGAAGGAGCAACACTCCCAGGATCGCGAGGATCCCGACTGTCGAGCAGCATCAAAATCTCGACTACGAAAATGAGGCCGCTTTTTGGCAAATTTAATGATGGTTACATCATGTTTTTTTGCGAAAATCGTGAAGAGTTGGATGTCCTTTCTTCCGATTGCAGTCGATTGGTAGGACTCTGCCGATCACGAAAAGACATGCTGCGACCCCAATCGGCTGCCGTATAGCAGAGATATATCGTGCCGAAGAAACCAGTAGTTTAATGATATGCCAATCTTCCGAAGGCTATATCTCAGAAAAATAGGGCCAGGTCGGTGAAGGACCAACACTTCCAGGATCGCGAGGATCCCGACTGTCGAGCGGCATCAAAATCTCGACTACGACAATGAGGCCGCTTTTTGGCAAATTTAATGATGGTTACATCATGTTTTTCTGCGAAAATCGTGAAGGAGTGGATGTCCTTTTTTACGATTGCAGTCGATTGGCAGGACTCTGCCGATCACGAAAAGACATGCTGCGGCCCCAATCGGCTGCCGTATAGCAGAGATATAGCGTGCCGAAGAAACCAGTATTTTATTGATATGCCAATCTTCCGAAGGCTATATCTCAGAAAAATAGCGCCAGGTCGTTGAAGGACCAACACTCCCAGGATCGCGAGGATCCCGACTGTCGAGCGGCATCAAAATCTCGACTTCGAAAATTAGGCCGCTTTTTGGCAAATTTAATGATGGTTACATCATGTTTTTCTGCGAAAATCGTGAAGGAGTGGATGTCCTTTTTTACGATTGCAGTCGATTGGCAGGACTCTGCCGATCACGAAAAGACATGCTGCGGCCCCAATCGGCTGCCGTATAGCAGAGATGTAGCGTGCCGAAGAAACCAGTATTTTATTGATATGCCAATCTTCCGAAGGCTATATCTCAGAAAATTAGGGCTAGCTCGGTGAAGGAGCAACACTCCCAGGATCGCGAGGATCCCGACTGTCGAGCGGCATTAAAATCTCGACTACGAAAATGAGGCCGCTTTTTGGCAAATTTAGTGATGGTTACATCATGTTTTTCTGCGAAAATCGTGAAGAAGTGGATGTCCTTTTTTACGATTGCAGTCGATAGGCAGGACTCTGCCGATCACGAAAAGACATGCTGCGGCCCCAATCGGCTGCCGTATAGCAGAGATATAGCGTGCCGAAAAAACCAGCATTTTAATGATATGCCAATCTTCCGACGGCTATATCTCAGAAAAATAGGGCCAGGTCGTAGAAGGACCAACACTCCCAGGATCGCGAGGATCCCGACAGTCGAGCGGCCTTTCTTCCGATTGCAGTCGATTGGTAGGACTCTGCCGATCACGAAAAGACATGCTGCGACCCCAATCGGCTGCCGTATAGCAGAGATATATCGTGCCGAAGAAACCAGTAGTTTAATGATATGCCAATCTTCCGAAGGCTATATCTCAGAAAAATAGGGCCAGGTCGGTGAAGGACCAACACTTCCAGGATCGCGAGGATCCCGACTGTCGAGCGGCATCAAAATCTCGACTTCGAAAATTAGGCCGCTTTTTGGCAAATTTAATGATGGTTACATCATGTTTTTCTGCGAAAATCGTGAAGGAGTGGATGTCCTTTTTTACGATTGCAGTCGATTGGCAGGACTCTGCCGATCACGAAAAGACATGCTGCGGCCCCAATCGGCTGCCGTATAGCAGAGATGTAGCGTGCCGAAGAAACCAGTATTTTATTGATATGCCAATCTTCCGAAGGCTATATCTCAGAAAATTAGGGCTAGCTCGGTGAAGGAGCAACACTCCCAGGATCGCGAGGATCCCGACTGTCGAGCGGCATTAAAATCTCGACTACGAAAATGAGGCCGCTTTTTGGCAAATTTAGTGATGGTTACATCATGTTTTTCTGCGAAAATCGTGAAGAAGTGGATGTCCTTTTTTACGATTGCAGTCGATAGGCAGGACTCTGCCGATCACGAAAAGACATGCTGCGGCCCCAATCGGCTGCCGTATAGCAGAGATATAGCGTGCCGAAAAAACCAGCATTTTAATGATATGCCAATCTTCCGACGGCTATATCTCAGAAAAATAGGGCCAGGTCGTAGAAGGACCAACACTCCCAGGATCGCGAGGATCCCGACAGTCGAGCGGCCTTTCTTCCGATTGCAGTCGATTGGTAGGACTCTGCCGATCACGAAAAGACATGCTGCGACCCCAATCGGCTGCCGTATAGCAGAGATATATCGTGCCGAAGAAACCAGTAGTTTAATGATATGCCAATCTTCCGAAGGCTATATCTCAGAAAAATAGGGCCAGGTCGGTGAAGGACCAACACTTCCAGGATCGCGAGGATCCCGACTGTCGAGCGGCATCAAAATCTCGACTTCGAAAATTAGGCCGCTTTTTGGCAAATTTAATGATGGTTACATCATGTTTTTCTGCGAAAATCGTGAAGGAGTGGATGTCCTTTTTTACGATTGCAGTCGATTGGCAGGACTCTGCCGATCACGAAAAGACATGCTGCGGCCCCAATCGGCTGCCGTATAGCAGAGATGTAGCGTGCCGAAGAAACCAGTATTTTATTGATATGCCAATCTTCCGAAGGCTATATCTCAGAAAATTAGGGCTAGCTCGGTGAAGGAGCAACACTCCCAGGATCGCGAGGATCCCGACTGTCGAGCGGCATTAAAATCTCGACTACGAAAATGAGGCCGCTTTTTGGCAAATTTAGTGATGGTTACATCATGTTTTTCTGCGAAAATCGTGAAGAAGTGGATGTCCTTTTTTACGATTGCAGTCGATAGGCAGGACTCTGCCGATCACGAAAAGACATGCTGCGGCCCCAATCGGCTGCCGTATAGCAGAGATATAGCGTGCCGAAAAAACCAGCATTTTAATGATATGCCAATCTTCCGACGGCTATATCTCAGAAAAATAGGGCCAGGTCGTAGAAGGACCAACACTCCCAGGATCGCGAGGATCCCGACAGTCGAGCGGCCTTTCTTCCGATTGCAGTCGATTGGTAGGACTCTGCCGATCACGAAAAGACATGCTGCGACCCCAATCGGCTGCCGTATAGCAGAGATATATCGTGCCGAAGAAACCAGTAGTTTAATGATATGCCAATCTTCCGAAGGCTATATCTCAGAAAAATAGGGCCAGGTCGGTGAAGGACCAACACTTCCAGGATCGCGAGGATCCCGACTGTCGAGCGGCATCAAAATCTCGACTACGACAATGAGGCCGCTTTTTGGCAAATTTAATGATGGTTACATCATGTTTTTCTGCGAAAATCGTGAAGGAGTGGATGTCCTTTTTTACGATTGCAGTCGATAGGCAGGACTCTGCCGATCACGAAAAGACATGCTGCGGCCCCAATCGGCTGCCGTATAGCAGAGATATAGCGTGCCGAAGAAACCAGTATTTTATTGATATGCCAATCTTCCGAAGGCTATATCTCAGAAAATTAGGGCTAGCTCGGTGAAGGAGCAACACTCCCAGGATCGCGAGGATCCCGACTGTCGAGCGGCATCAAAATCTCGACTTCGACAATGAGGCCGCTTTTTGGCAAATTTAGTGATGGTTACATCATGTTTTTGTGCGAAAATCGGGAAGGAGTGGATGTCCTTTTTTACGATTGCAGTCGATAGGCAGGACTCTGCCGATCACGAAAAGACATGCTGCGGCCCCAATCGGCTGCCGTATAGCAGAGATATAGCGTGCCGAAGAAACCAGTATTTTATTGATATGCCAATCTTCCGAAGGCTATATCTCAGAAAATTAGGGCTAGCTCGGTGAAGGAGCAACACTCCCAGGATCGCGAGGATCCCGACTGTCGAGCGGCATCAAAATCTCGACTTCGACAATGAGGCCGCTTTTTGGCAAATTTAGTGATGGTTACATCATGTTTTTCTGCGAAAATCGTGAAGAAGTGGATGTCCTTTTTTACGATTGCAGTCGATAGGCAGGACTCTGCCGATCACGAAAAGACATGCTGCGGCCCCAATCGGCTGCCGTATAGCAGAGATGTAGCGTGCCGAAGAAACCAGTATTTTATTGATATGCCAATCTTCCGAAGGCTATATCTCAGAAAATTAGGGCTAGCTCGGTGAAGGAGCAACACTCCCAGGATCGCGAGGATCCCGACTGTCGAGCGGCATTAAAATCTCGACTACGAAAATGAGGCCGCTTTTTGGCAAATTTAGTGATGGTTACATCATGTTT
This sequence comes from Drosophila pseudoobscura, assembly GCF_009870125.1. Classification (NCBI taxonomy): domain Eukaryota; kingdom Metazoa; phylum Arthropoda; class Insecta; order Diptera; family Drosophilidae; genus Drosophila; species Drosophila pseudoobscura. Next base: position 67,611,485 of record NC_046683.1, on the reverse strand, counting down.
TTCTGCGAAAATCGTGAAGGAGTGGATGTCCTTTTTTACGATTGCAGTCGATAGGCAGGACTCTGCCGATCACGAAAAGACATGCTGCGGCCCCAATCGGCTGCCGTATAGCAGAGATGTAGCGTGCCGAAGAAACCAGTATTTTATTGATATGCCAATCTTCCGAAGGCTATATCTCAGAAAATTAGGGCTAGCTCGGTGAAGGAGCAACACTCCCAGGATCGCGAGGATCCCGACTGTCGAGCGGCATTAAAATCTCGACTACGAAAATGAGGCCGCTTTTTGGCAAATTTAGTGATGGTTACATCATGTTTTTCTGCGAAAATCGTGAAGGAGTGGATGTCCTTTTTTACGATTGCAGTCGATAGGCAGGACTCTGCCGATCACGAAAAGACATGCTGCGGCCCCAATCGGCTGCCGTATAGCAGAGATGTAGCGTGCCGAAGAAACCAGTATTTTATTGATATGCCAATCTTCCGACGGCTAAATCTTAGAAAAATAGGGCCAGGTCGGTGAAGGAGCAACACTCCCAGGATCACGAGGATCCCGACTGTCGAGCGGCATCAAAATCTCGACTACGAAAATGAGGCCGCTTTTTGGCAAATTTAATGATGGTTACATCATGTTTTTTTGCGAAAATCGTGAAGAGTTGGATGTCCTTTCTTCCGATTGCAGTCGATTGGTAGGACTCTGCCGATCACGAAAAGACATGCTGCGACCCCAATCGGCTGCCGTATAGCAGAGATATATCGTGCCGAAGAAACCAGTAGTTTAATGATATGCCAATCTTCCGAAGGCTATATCTCAGAAAAATAGGGCCAGGTCGGTGAAGGACCAACACTTCCAGGATCGCGAGGATCCCGACTGTCGAGCGGCATCAAAATCTCGACTACGACAATGAGGCCGCTTTTTGGCAAATTTAATGATGGTTACATCATGTTTTTCTGCGAAAATCGTGAAGGAGTGGATGTCCTTTTTTACGATTGCAGTCGATTGGCAGGACTCTGCCGATCACGAAAAGAAATGCCGCGGCCCCATCGGCTGCCGTATCGCAGAGATATAGCGTGCCGAAGAAACCAGTAGTTTAATGATATGCCAATCTTCCGAAGGCTATATCTCAGAAAAATAGGGCCAGGTCGTTGAAGGACCAACACTCCCAGGATCGCGAGGATCCCGACTGTCGAGCGGCATCAAAATCTCGACTTCGAAAATTAGGCCGCTTTTTGGCAAATTTAATGATGGTTACATCATGTTTTTCTGCGAAAATCGTGAAGGAGTGGATGTCCTTTTTTACGATTGCAGTCGATTGGCAGGACTCTGCCGATCACGAAAAGACATGCTGCGGCCCCAATCGGCTGCCGTATAGCAGAGATATAGCGTGCCGAAGAAACCAGTATTTTATTGATATGCCAATCTTCCGAAGGCTATATCTCAGAAAAATAGGGCCAGGTCGGTGAAGGACCAACACTTCCAGGATCGCGAGGATCCCGGCTGTCGAGCGGCATCAAAATCTCGACTACGACAATGAGGCCGTTTTTTGGCAAATTTAATGATGGTTACATCATGTTTTTCTGCGAAAATCGTGAAGGAGTGGATGTCCTTTTTTACGATTGCAGTCGATTGGCAGGACTCTGCCGATCACGAAAAGAAATGCCGCGGCCCCATCGGCTGCCGAATCGCAGAGATATAGCGTGCCGAAGAAACCAGTAGTTTAATGATATGCCAATCTTCCGAAGGCTATATCTCAGAAAAATAGGGCCAGGTCGGTGAAGGACCAACACTTCCAGGATCGCGAGGATCCCGACTGTCGAGCGGCATCAAAATCTCGACTACGACAATGAGGCCGCTTTTTGGCAAATTTAATGATGGTTACATCATGTTTTTCTGCGAAAATCGTGAAGGAGTGGATGTCCTTTTTTACGATTGCAGTCGATTGGCAGGACTCTGCCGATCACGAAAAGAAATGCCGCGGCCCCATCGGCTGCCGTATAGCAGAGATATAGCGTGCCGAAGAAACCAGTAGTTTAATGATATGTCAATCTTCGGAAGGCTATATCTCAGAAAAATAGGGCCAGGTCGGTGAAGGACCAACACTTCCAGGATCGCGAGGATCCCGACTGTCGAGCGGCATCAAAATCTCGACTACGACAATGAGGCCGCTTTTTGGCAAATTTAATGATGGTTACATCATGTTTTTCTGCGAAAATCGTGAAGGAGTGGATGTCTTTTTTTACGATTGCAGTCGATTGGCAGGACTCTGCCGATCACGAAAAGAAATGCCGCGGCCCCATCGGCTGCCGTATAGCAGAGATATAGCGTGCCGAAGAAACCAGTAGTTTAATGATATGCCAATCTTCCGAAGGCTATATCTCAGAAAAATAGGGCCAGGTCGTTGAAGGACCAACACTCCCAGGATCGCGAGGATCCCGACTGTCGAGCGGCATCAAAATCTCGACTACGACAATGAGGCCGCTTTTTGGCAAATTTAATGATGGTTACATCATGTTTTTCTGCGAAAATCGTGAAGGAGTGGATGTCTTTTTTTACGATTGCAGTCGATTGGCAGGACTCTGCCGATCACGAAAAGAAATGCCGCGGCCCCATCGGCTGCCGTATAGCAGAGATATAGCGTGCCGAAGAAACCAGTAGTTTAATGATATGCCAATCTTCCGAAGGCTATATCTCAGAAAAATAGGGCCAGGTCGTTGAAGGACCAACACTCCCAGGATCGCGAGGATCCCGACTGTCGAGCGGCATCAAAATCTCGACTTCGAAAATTAGGCCGCTTTTTGGCAAATTTAATGATGGTTACATCATGTTTTTCTGCGAAAATCGTGAAGGAGTGGATGTCCTTTTTTACGATTGCAGTCGATTGGCAGGACTCTGCCGATCACGAAAAGACATGCTGCGGCCCCAATCGGCTGCCGTATAGCAGAGATATAGCGTGCCGAAGAAACCAGTATTTTATTGATATGCCAATCTTCCGAAGGCTATATCTCAGAAAAATAGGGCCAGGTCGGTGAAGGACCAACACTTCCAGGATCGCGAGGATCCCGACTGTCGAGCGGCATCAAAATCTCGACTACGACAATGAGGCCGCTTTTTGGCAAATTTAATGATGGTTACATCATGTTTTTGTGCGAAAATCGTGAAGGAGTGGATGTCCTTTTTTACGATTGCAGTCGATTGGCAGGACTCTGCCGATCACGAAAAGAAATGCCGCGGCCCCATCGGCTGCCGTATCGCAGAGATATAGCGTGCCGAAGAAACCAGTAGTTTAATGATATGCCAATCTTCCGAAGGCTATATCTCAGAAAAATAGGGCCAGGTCGTTGAAGGACCAACACTCCCAGGATCGCGAGGATCCCGACTGTCGAGCGGCATCAAAATCTCGACTTCGAAAATTAGGCCGCTTTTTGGCAAATTTAATGATGGTTACATCATGTTTTTCTGCGAAAATCGTGAAGGAGTGGATGTCCTTTTTTACGATTGCAGTCGATTGGCAGGACTCTGCCGATCACGAAAAGACATGCTGCGGCCCCAATCGGCTGCCGTATAGCAGAGATATATCGTGCCGAAGAAACCAGTAGTTTAATGATATGCCAATCTTCCGAAGGCTATATCTCAGAAAAATAGGGCCAGGTCGGTGAAGGACCAACACTTCCAGGATCGCGAGGATCCCGACTGTCGAGCGGCATCAAAATCTCGACTACGACAATGAGGCCGCTTTTTGGCAAATTTAATGATGGTTACATCATGTTTTTCTGCGAAAATCGTGAAGGAGTGGATGTCCTTTTTTACGATTGCAGTCGATTGGCAGGACTCTGCCGATCACGAAAAGACATGCTGCGGCCCCAATCGGCTGCCGTATAGCAGAGATATATCGTGCCGAAGAAACCAGTAGTTTAATGATATGCCAATCTTCCGAAGGCTATATCTCAGAAAAATAGGGCCAGGACGGTGAAGGACCAACACTTCCAGGATCGCGAGGATCCCGACTGTCGAGCGGCATCAAAATCTCGACTACGAAAATGAGGCCGCTTTTTGGCAAATTTAATGATGGTTACATCATGTTTTTTTGCGAAAATCGTGAAGAGTTGGATGTCCTTTCTTCCGATTGCAGTCGATTGGTAGGACTCTGCCGATCACGAAAAGACATGCTGCGACCCCAATCGGCTGCCGTATAGCAGAGATATATCGTGCCGAAGAAACCAGTAGTTTAATGATATGCCAATCTTCCGAAGGCTATATCTCAGAAAAATAGGGCCAGGTCGGTGAAGGACCAACACTTCCAGGATCGCGAGGATCCCGACTGTCGAGCGGCATCAAAATCTCGACTACGACAATGAGGCCGCTTTTTGGCAAATTTAATGATGGTTACATCATGTTTTTCTGCGAAAATCGTGAAGGAGTGGATGTCCTTTTTTACGATTGCAGTCGATTGGCAGGACTCTGCCGATCACGAAAAGAAATGCCGCGGCCCCATCGGCTGCCGTATAGCAGAGATATAGCGTGCCGAAGAAACCAGTAGTTTAATGATATGTCAATCTTCGGAAGGCTATATCTCAGAAAAATAGGGCCAGGTCGGTGAAGGACCAACACTTCCAGGATCGCGAGGATCCCGACTGTCGAGCGGCATCAAAATCTCGACTACGAAAATGAGGCCGCTTTTTGGCAAATTTAGTGATGGTTACATCATGTTTTTCTGCGAAAATCGTGAAGAGTTGGATGTCCTTTCTTCCGATTGCAGTCGATTGGTAGGACTCTGCCGATCACGAAAAGACATGCTGCGACCCCAATCGGCTGCCGTATAGCAGAGATATATCGTGCCGAAGAAACCAGTAGTTTAATGATATGCCAATCTTCCGAAGGCTATATCTCAGAAAAATAGGGCCAGGTCGGTGAAGGACCAACACTTCCAGGATCGCGAGGATCCCGACTGTCGAGCGGCATCAAAATCTCGACTACGACAATGAGGCCGCTTTTTGGCAAATTTAATGATGGTTACATCATGTTTTTCTGCGAAAATCGTGAAGGAGTGGATGTCCTTTTTTACGATTGCAGTCGATTGGCAGGACTCTGCCGATCACGAAAAGAAATGCCGCGGCCTCATCGGCTGCCGTATAGCAGAGATATAGCGTGCCGAAGAAACCAGTATTTTATTGATATGCCAATCTTCCGAAGGCTATATCTCAGAAAATTAGGGCTAGCTCGGTGAAGGAGCAACACTCCCAGGATCGCGAGGATCCCGACTGTCGAGCGGCATCAAAATCTCGACTACGAAAATGAGGCCGCTTTTTGGCAAATTTAATGATGGTTACATCATGTTTTTTTGCGAAAATCGTGAAGAGTTGGATGTCCTTTCTTCCGATTGCAGTCGATAGGCAGGACTCTGCCGATCACGAAAAGACATGCTGCGGCCCCAATCGGCTGCCGTATAGCAGAGATATAGCGTGCCGAAGAAACCAGTATTTTATTGATATGCCAATCTTCCGAAGGCTATATCTCAGAAAATTAGGGCTAGCTCGGTGAAGGAGCAACACTCCCAGGATCGCGAGGATCCCGACTGTCGAGCGGCATCAAAATCTCGACTACGAAAATGAGGCCGCTTTTTGGCAAATTTAATGATGGTTACATCATGTTTTTCTGCGAAAATCGTGAAGGAGTGGATGTCCTTTTTTACGATTGCAGTCGATTGGCAGGACTCTGCCGATCACGAAAAGACATGCTGCGGCCCCAATCGGCTGCCGTATAGCAGAGATATAGCGTGCCGAAGAAACCAGTATTTTAATGATATGTCAATCTTCCGAAGGCTATATCTCAGAAAAATAGGGCCAGGTCGGTGAAGGACCAACACTCCCAGGATCGCGAGGATCCCGACTGTCGAGCGGCATCAAAATCTGGACTACGACAATGAGGCCGCTTTTTGGCAAATTTAATGATGGTTACATCATGTTTTGTTGCATAAATCGTGAAGAAATGGATGTCCTTTTTTACGATTGCAGTCGATTGGCAGGACTCTGCCGATCACAAAAAGACATGCCGCATCCCCATCGGCTGCCGTATAGCAGAGATGTAGCGTGCCGAAGAAACCAGTATTTTAATGATATGCCAATCTTCCGAAGGCTATATCTCAGAAAAATAGGGCCAGGTCGGTGAAGGACCAACACTCCCAGTATCGCGAGGATCCCGACTGTCGAGCGGCATCAAAATCTGGACTATGAAAATGAGGCCGCTTTTTGGCAAATTTAATGATGGTTACATCATGTTTTTCTGCGAAAATCGTGAAGGAGTGGATGTCCTTTTTTACGATTGCAGTCGATTGGCAGGACTCTGCCGATCACGAAAAGAAATGCCGCGGCCTCATCGGCTGCCGTATAGCAGAGATATAGCGTGCCGAAGAAACCAGTATTTTATTGATATGCCAATCTTCCGAAGGCTATATCTCAGAAAATTAGGGCTAGCTCGGTGAAGGAGCAACACTCCCAGGATCGCGAGGATCCCGACTGTCGAGCGGCATCAAAATCTCGACTACGAAAATGAGGCCGCTTTTTGGCAAATTTAATGATGGTTACATCATGTTTTTTTGCGAAAATCGTGAAGAGTTGGATGTCCTTTCTTCCGATTGCAGTCGATAGGCAGGACTCTGCCGATCACGAAAAGACATGCTGCGGCCCCAATCGGCTGCCGTATAGCAGAGATATAGCGTGCCGAAGAAACCAGTATTTTATTGATATGCCAATCTTCCGAAGGCTATATCTCAGAAAATTAGGGCTAGCTCGGTGAAGGAGCAACACTCCCAGGATCGCGAGGATCCCGACTGTCGAGCGGCATCAAAATCTCGACTACGAAAATGAGGCCGCTTTTTGGCAAATTTAATGATGGTTACATCATGTTTTTCTGCGAAAATCGTGAAGGAGTGGATGTCCTTTTTTACGATTGCAGTCGATTGGCAGGACTCTGCCGATCACGAAAAGACATGCTGCGGCCCCAATCGGCTGCCGTATAGCAGAGATATAGCGTGCCGAAGAAACCAGTATTTTAATGATATGTCAATCTTCCGAAGGCTATATCTCAGAAAAATAGGGCCAGGTCGGTGAAGGACCAACACTCCCAGGATCGCGAGGATCCCGACTGTCGAGCGGCATCAAAATCTGGACTACGACAATGAGGCCGCTTTTTGGCAAATTTAATGATGGTTACATCATGTTTTGTTGCATAAATCGTGAAGAAATGGATGTCCTTTTTTACGATTGCAGTCGATTGGCAGGACTCTGCCGATCACAAAAAGACATGCCGCATCCCCATCGGCTGCCGTATAGCAGAGATGTAGCGTGCCGAAGAAACCAGTATTTTAATGATATGCCAATCTTCCGAAGGCTATATCTCAGAAAAATAGGGCCAGGTCGGTGAAGGACCAACACTCCCAGTATCGCGAGGATCCCGACTGTCGAGCGGCATCAAAATCTGGACTATGAAAATGAGGCCGCTTTTTGGCAAATTTAATGATGGTTACATCATGTTTTTCTGCGAAAATCGTGAAGAAGTGGATGTCCTTTTTTACGATTGCAGTCGATTGGCAGGACTCTGCCGATCACGAAAAGACATGCCGCAGCCCCATCGGCTGCCGTATAGCAGAGATATAGCGTGCGAAGAAACCAGTAGTTTAATGATATGCCAATCTTCCGAAGGCTATATCTCAGAAAAATAGGGCCAGGTCGTTGAAGGACCAACACTTCCAGTATCGCGAGGATCCAAACTGTCGAGCGGCATCAAAATCTCGACTACGACAATGAGGCCGCTTTTTGGCAAATTTAATGATGGTTACATCATGTTTTTCTGCGAAAATCGTGAAGGAGTGGATGTCCTTTTTTACGATTGCAGTCGATTGGCAGGACTCTGCCGATCACGAAAAGAAATGCCGCGGCCCCATCGGCTGCCGTACAGCAGAGATATAGCGTGCCGAAGAAACCAGTAGTTTAATGATATGCCAATCTTCCGAAGGCTATATCTCAGAAAAATAGGGCCAGGTCGTTGAAGGACCAACACTTCCAGTATCGCGAGGATCCAAACTGTCGAGCGGCATCAAAATCTCGACTACGACAATGAGGCCGCTTTTTGGCAAATTTAATGATGGTTACATCATGTTTTTCTGCGAAAATCGTGAAGGAGTGGATGTCCTTTTTTACGATTGCAGTCGATTGGCAGGACTCTGCCGATCACGAAAAGACATGCTGCGGCCCCAATCGGCTGCCGTATAGCAGAGATATAGCGTGCCGAAGAAACCAGTATTTTATTGATATGCCAATCTTCCGAAGGCTATATCTCAGAAAAATAGCGCCAGGTCGTTGAAGGACCAACACTCCCAGGATCGCGAGGATCCCGACTGTCGAGCGGCATCAAAATCTCGACTTCGAGAATTAGGCCGCTTTTTGGCAAATTTAATGATGGTTACATCATGTTTTTCTGCGAAAATCGTGAAGGAGTGGATGTCCTTTTTTACGATTGCAGTCGATTGGCAGGACTCTGCCGATCACGAAAAGACATGCTGCGGCCCCAATCGGCTGCCGTATAGCAGAGATGTAGCGTGCCGAAGAAACCAGTATTTTATTGATATGCCAATCTTCCGAAGGCTATATCTCAGAAAATTAGGGCTAGCTCGGTGAAGGAGCAACACTCCCAGGATCGCGAGGATCCCGACTGTCGAGCGGCATTAAAATCTCGACTACGAAAATGAGGCCGCTTTTTGGCAAATTTAGTGATGGTTACATCATGTTTTTCTGCGAAAATCGTGAAGAAGTGGATGTCCTTTTTTACGATTGCAGTCGATAGGCAGGACTCTGCCGATCACGAAAAGACATGCTGCGGCCCCAATCGGCTGCCGTATAGCAGAGATATAGCGTGCCGAAGAAACCAGTAGTTTAATGATATGCCAATCTTCCGAAGGCTATATCTCAGAAAAATAGGGCCAGGTCGGTGAAGGACCAACACTCCCAGGATCGCGAGGATCCCGACTGTCGAGCGGCATCAAAATCTCGACTACGAAAATGAGGCCGCTTTTTGGCAAATTTAATGATGGTTACATCATGTTTTTTTGCGAAAATCGTGAAGAAGTGGATGTCCTTTCTTCCGATTGCAGTCGATTGGCAGGACTCTGCCGATCACGAAAAGACATGCTGCGGCCCCAATCGGCTGCCGTATAGCAGAGATATAGCGTGCCGAAGAAACCAGTAGTTTAATGATATGCCAATCTTCCGAAGGCTATATCTCAGAAAAATAGGGCCAGGTCGGTGAAGGACCAACACTCCCAGGATCGCGAGGATCCCGACTGTCGAGCGGCATCAAAATCTCGACTACGACAATGAGGCCGCTTTTTGGCAAATTTAGTGATGGTTACATCATGTTTTTCTGCGAAAATCGTGAAGAAGTGGATGTCCTTTTTTACGATTGCAGTCGATTGGCAGGACTCTGCCGATCACGAAAAGACATGCTGCGGCCCCAATCGGCTGCCGTATAGCAGAGATATAGCGTGCCGAAGAAACCAGTAGTTTAATGATATGCCAATCTTCCGAAGGCTATATCTCAGAAAAATAGGGCCAGGTCGTTGAAGGACCAACACTCCCAGGATCGCGAGGATCCCGACTGTCGAGCGGCATCAAAATCTCGACTTCGAAAATTAGGCCGCTTTTTGGCAAATTTAATGATGGTTACATCATGTTTTTCTGCGAAAATCGTGAAGGAGTGGATGTCCTTTTTTACGATTGCAGTCGATAGGCAGGACTCTGCCGATCACGAAAAGACATGCTGCGGCCCCAATCGGCTGCCGTATAGCAGAGATATAGCGTGCCGAAAAAACCAGCATTTTAATGATATGCCAATCTTCCGACGGCTATATCTCAGAAAAATAGGGCCAGGTCGTAGAAGGACCAACACTCCCAGGATCGCGAGGATCCCGACAGTCGAGCGGCCTTTCTTCCGATTGCAGTCGATTGGTAGGACTCTGCCGATCACGAAAAGACATGCTGCGACCCCAATCGGCTGCCGTATAGCAGAGATATATCGTGCCGAAGAAACCAGTAGTTTAATGATATGCCAATCTTCCGAAGGCTATATCTCAGAAAAATAGGGCCAGGTCGGTGAAGGACCAACACTTCCAGGATCGCGAGGATCCCGACTGTCGAGCGGCATCAAAATCTCGACTTCGAAAATTAGGCCGCTTTTTGGCAAATTTAATGATGGTTACATCATGTTTTTCTGCGAAAATCGTGAAGGAGTGGATGTCCTTTTTTACGATTGCAGTCGATTGGCAGGACTCTGCCGATCACGAAAAGACATGCTGCGGCCCCAATCGGCTGCCGTATAGCAGAGATGTAGCGTGCCGAAGAAACCAGTATTTTATTGATATGCCAATCTTCCGAAGGCTATATCTCAGAAAATTAGGGCTAGCTCGGTGAAGGAGCAACACTCCCAGGATCGCGAGGATCCCGACTGTCGAGCGGCATTAAAATCTCGACTACGAAAATGAGGCCGCTTTTTGGCAAATTTAGTGATGGTTACATCATGTTTTTCTGCGAAAATCGTGAAGAAGTGGATGTCCTTTTTTACGATTGCAGTCGATAGGCAGGACTCTGCCGATCACGAAAAGACATGCTGCGGCCCCAATCGGCTGCCGTATAGCAGAGATATAGCGTGCCGAAAAAACCAGCATTTTAATGATATGCCAATCTTCCGACGGCTATATCTCAGAAAAATAGGGCCAGGTCGTAGAAGGACCAACACTCCCAGGATCGCGAGGATCCCGACAGTCGAGCGGCCTTTCTTCCGATTGCAGTCGATTGGTAGGACCCTGCCGATCACGAAAAGACATGCTGCGACCCCAATCGGCTGCCGTATAGCAGAGATATATCGTGCCGAAGAAACCAGTAGTTTAATGATATGCCAATCTTCCGAAGGCTATATCTCAGAAAAATAGGGCCAGGTCGGTGAAGGACCAACACTTCCAGGATCGCGAGGATCCCGACTGTCGAGCGGCATCAAAATCTCGACTACGACAATGAGGCCGCTTTTTGGCAAATTTAATGATGGTTACATCATGTTTTTCTGCGAAAATCGTGAAGGAGTGGATGTCCTTTTTTACGATTGCAGTCGATAGGCAGGACTCTGCCGATCACGAAAAGACATGCTGCGGCCCCAATCGGCTGCCGTATAGCAGAGATATAGCGTGCCGAAGAAACCAGTATTTTATTGATATGCCAATCTTCCGAAGGCTATATCTCAGAAAAATAGGGCCAGGTCGGTGGAGGACCAACACTTCCAGGATCGCGAGGATCCCGACTGTCGAGCGGCATCAAAATCTCGACTACGACAATGAGGCCGCTTTTTGGCAAATTTAATGATGGTTACATCATGTTTTTCTGCGAAAATCGTGAAGGAGTGGATGTCCTTTTTTACGATTGCAGTCGATTGGCAGGACTCTGCCGATCACGAAAAGAAATGCCGCGGCCCCATCGGCTGCCGTATCGCAGAGATATAGCGTGCCGAAGAAACCAGTAGTTTAATAATATGCCAATCTTCCGAAGGCTATATCTCAGAAAAATAGGGCCAGGTCGGTGAAGGACCAACACTTCCAGGATCGCGAGGATCCCGACTGTCGAGCGGCATCAAAATCTCGACTACGACAATGAGGCCGCTTTTTGGCAAATTTAATGATGGTTACATCATGTTTTTCTGCGAAAATCGTGAAGGAGTGGATGTCCTTTTTTACGATTGCAGTCGATTGGCAGGACTCTGCCGATCACGAAAAGAAATGCCGCGGCCCCATCGGCTGCCGTATAGCAGAGATATAGCGTGCCGAAGAAACCAGTAGTTTAATGATATGTCAATCTTCGGAAGGCTATATCTCAGAAAAATAGGGCCAGGTCGGTGAAGGACCAACACTTCCAGGATCGCGAGGATCCCGACTGTCGAGCGGCATCAAAATCTCGACTACGACAATGAGGCCGCTTTTTGGCAAATTTAGTGATGGTTACATCATGTTTTTCTGCGAAAATCGTGAAGAGTTGGATGTCCTTTCTTCCGATTGCAGTCGATTGGTAGGACTCTGCCGATCACGAAAAGACATGCTGCGACCCCAATCGGCTGCCGTATAGCAGAGATATATCGTGCCGAAGAAACCAGTAGTTTAATGATATGCCAATCTTCCGAAGGCTATATCTCAGAAAAATAGGGCCAGGTCGGTGAAGGACCAACACTTCCAGGATCGCGAGGATCCCGACTGTCGAGCGGCATCAAAATCTCGACTACGACAATGAGGCCGCTTTTTGGCAAATTTAATGATGGTTACATCATGTTTTTCTGCGAAAATCGTGAAGGAGTGGATGTCTTTTTTTACGATTGCAGTCGATTGGCAGGACTCTGCCGATCACGAAAAGAAATGCCGCGGCCCCATCGGCTGCCGTATAGCAGAGATATAGCGTGCCGAAGAAACCAGTAGTTTAATGATATGCCAATCTTCCGAAGGCTATATCTCAGAAAAATAGGGCCAGGTCGTGGAAGGACCAACACTCCCAGGATCGCGAGGATCCCGACTGTCGAGCGGCATCAAAATCTCGACTTCGAAAATTAGGCCGCTTTTTGGCAAATTTAATGATGGTTACATCATGTTTTTCTGCGAAAATCGTGAAGGAGTGGATGTCCTTTTTTACGATTGCAGTCGATTGGCAGGACTCTGCCGATCACGAAAAGACATGCTGCGGCCCCAATCGGCTGCCGTATAGCAGAGATATAGCGTGCCGAAGAAACCAGTATTTTATTGATATGCCAATCTTCCGAAGGCTATATCTCAGAAAAATAGGGCCAGGTCGGTGAAGGACCAACACTTCCAGGATCGCGAGGATCCCGACTGTCGAGCGGCATCAAAATCTCGACTACGACAATGAGGCCGCTTTTTGGCAAATTTAATGATGGTTACATCATGTTTTTCTGCGAAAATCGTGAAGGAGTGGATGTCCTTTTTTACGATTGCAGTCGATTGGCAGGACTCTGCCGATCACGAAAAGAAATGCCGCGGCCCCATCGGCTGCCGTATCGCAGAGATATAGCGTGCCGAAGAAACCAGTAGTTTAATGATATGCCAATCTTCCGAAGGCTATATCTCAGAAAAATAGGGCCAGGTCGTTGAAGGACCAACACTCCCAGGATCGCGAGGATCCCGACTGTCGAGCGGCATCAAAATCTCGACTTCGAAAATTAGGCCGCTTTTTGGCAAATTTAATGATGGTTACATCATGTTTTTCTGCGAAAATCGTGAAGGAGTGGATGTCCTTTTTTACGATTGCAGTCGATTGGCAGGACTCTGCCGATCACGAAAAGACATGCTGCGGCCCCAATCGGCTGCCGTATAGCAGAGATATATCGTGCCGAAGAAACCAGTAGTTTAATGATATGCCAATCTTCCGAAGGCTATATCTCAGAAAAATAGGGCCAGGTCGGTGAAGGACCAACACTTCCAGGATCGCGAGGATCCCGACTGTCGAGCGGCATCAAAATCTCGACTACGACAATGAGGCCGCTTTTTGGCAAATTTAATGATGGTTACATCATGTTTTTCTGCGAAAATCGTGAAGGAGTGGATGTCCTTTTTTACGATTGCAGTCGATTGGCAGGACTCTGCCGATCACGAAAAGACATGCTGCGGCCCCAATCGGCTGCCGTATAGCAGAGATATATCGTGCCGAAGAAACCAGTAGTTTAATGATATGCCAATCTTCCGAAGGCTATATCTCAGAAAAATAGGGCCAGGACGGTGAAGGACCAACACTTCCAGGATCGCGAGGATCCCGACTGTCGAGCGGCATCAAAATCTCGACTACGAAAATGAGGCCGCTTTTTGGCAAATTTAATGATGGTTACATCATGTTTTTTTGCGAAAATCGTGAAGAGTTGGATGTCCTTTCTTCCGATTGCAGTCGATTGGTAGGACTCTGCCGATCACGAAAAGACATGCTGCGACCCCAATCGGCTGCCGTATAGCAAAGATATATCGTGCCGAAGAAACCAGTAGTTTAATGATATGCCAATCTTCCGAAGGCTATATCTCAGAAAAATAGGGCCAGGTCGGTGAAGGACCAACACTTCCAGGATCGCGAGGATCCCGACTGTCGAGCGGCATCAAAATCTCGACTACGACAATGAGGCCGCTTTTTGGCAAATTTAATGATGGTTACATCATGTTTTTCTGCGAAAATCGTGAAGGAGTGGATGTCCTTTTTTACGATTGCAGTCGATTGGCAGGACTCTGCCGATCACGAAAAGAAATGCCGCGGCCCCATCGGCTGCCGTATAGCAGAGATATAGCGTGCCGAAGAAACCAGTAGTTTAATGATATGTCAATCTTCGGAAGGCTATATCTCAGAAAAATAGGGCCAGGTCGGTGAAGGACCAACACTTCCAGGATCGCGAGGATCCCGACTGTCGAGCGGCATCAAAATCTCGACTACGACAATGAGGCCGCTTTTTGGCAAATTTAGTGATGGTTACATCATGTTTTTCTGCGAAAATCGTGAAGAGTTGGATGTCCTTTCTTCCGATTGCAGTCGATTGGTAGGACTCTGCCGATCACGAAAAGACATGCTGCGACCCCAATCGGCTGCCGTATAGCAGAGATATATCGTGCCGAAGAAACCAGTAGTTTAATGATATGCCAATCTTCCGAAGGCTATATCTCAGAAAAATAGGGCCAGGTCGGTGAAGGACCAACACTTCCAGGATCGCGAGGATCCCGACTGTCGAGCGGCATCAAAATCTCGACTACGACAATGAGGCCGCTTTTTGGCAAATTTAATGATGGTTACATCATGTTTTTCTGCGAAAATCGTGAAGGAGTGGATGTCCTTTTTTACGATTGCAGTCGATTGGCAGGACTCTGCCGATCACGAAAAGAAATGCCGCGGCCTCATCGGCTGCCGTATAGCAGAGATATAGCGTGCCGAAGAAACCAGTATTTTATTGATATGCCAATCTTCCGAAGGCTATATCTCAGAAAATTAGGGCTAGCTCGGTGAAGGAGCAACACTCCCAGGATCGCGAGGATCCCGACTGTCGAGCGGCATCAAAATCTCGACTACGACAATGAGGCCGCTTTTTGGCAAATTTAGTGATGGTTACATCATGTTTTTCTGCGAAAATCGTGAAGAGTTGGATGTCCTTTCTTCCGATTGCAGTCGATTGGTAGGACTCTGCCGATCACGAAAAGACATGCTGCGACCCCAATCGGCTGCCGTATAGCAGAGATATATCGTGCCGAAGAAACCAGTAGTTTAATGATATGCCAATCTTCCGAAGGCTATATCTCAGAAAAATAGGGCCAGGTCGGTGAAGGACCAACACTTCCAGGATCGCGAGGATCCCGACTGTCGAGCGGCATCAAAATCTCGACTACGACAATGAGGCCGCTTTTTGGCAAATTTAATGATGGTTACATCATGTTTTTCTGCGAAAATCGTGAAGGAGTGGATGTCCTTTTTTACGATTGCAGTCGATTGGCAGGACTCTGCCGATCACGAAAAGACATGCTGCGGCCCCAATCGGCTGCCGTATAGCAGAGATATAGCGTGCCGAAGAAACCAGTATTTTATTGATATGCCAATCTTCCGAAGGCTATATCTCAGAAAAATAGCGCCAGGTCGTTGAAGGACCAACACTCCCAGGATCGCGAGGATCCCGACTGTCGAGCGGCATCAAAATCTCGACTTCGAGAATTAGGCCGCTTTTTGGCAAATTTAATGATGGTTACATCATGTTTTTCTGCGAAAATCGTGAAGGAGTGGATGTCCTTTTTTACGATTGCAGTCGATTGGCAGGACTCTGCCGATCACGAAAAGACATGCTGCGGCCCCAATCGGCTGCCGTATAGCAGAGATGTAGCGTGCCGAAGAAACCAGTATTTTATTGATATGCCAATCTTCCGAAGGCTATATCTCAGAAAATTAGGGCTAGCTCGGTGAAGGAGCAACACTCCCAGGATCGCGAGGATCCCGACTGTCGAGCGGCATTAAAATCTCGACTACGAAAATGAGGCCGCTTTTTGGCAAATTTAGTGATGGTTACATCATGTTTTTCTGCGAAAATCGTGAAGAAGTGGATGTCCTTTTTTACGATTGCAGTCGATAGGCAGGACTCTGCCGATCACGAAAAGACATGCTGCGGCCCCAATCGGCTGCCGTATAGCAGAGATATAGCGTGCCGAAAAAACCAGCATTTTAATGATATGCCAATCTTCCGACGGCTATATCTCAGAAAAATAGGGCCAGGTCGTAGAAGGACCAACACTCCCAGGATCGCGAGGATCCCGACAGTCGAGCGGCATCAAAATCTCGACTACGACAATGAGGCCGCTTTTTGGCAAATTTAGTGATGGTTACATCATGTTTTTCTGCGAAAATCGTGAAGAAGTGGATGTCCTTTTTTACGATTGCAGTCGATTGGTAGGACTCTGCCGATCACGAAAAGACATGCTGCGACCCCAATCGGCTGCCGTATAGCAGAGATATATCGTGCCGAAGAAACCAGTAGTTTAATGATATGCCAATCTTCCGAAGGCTATATCTCAGAAAAATAGGGCCAGGACGGTGAAGGACCAACACTTCCAGGATCGCGAGGATCCCGACTGTCGAGCGGCATCAAAATCTCGACTACGACAATGAGGCCGCTTTTTGGCAAATTTAGTGATGGTTACATCATGTTTTTCTGCGAAAATCGTGAAGAAGTGGATGTCCTTTTTTACGATTGCAGTCGATAGGCAGGACTCTGCCGATCACGAAAAGACATGCTGCGGCCCCAATCGGCTGCCGTATAGCAGAGATATAACGTGCCGAAGAAACCAGTAGTTTAATGATATGCCAATCTTCCGAAGGCTATATCTCAGAAAAATAGGGCCAGGACGGTGAAGGACCAACACTTCCAGGATCGCGAGGATCCCGACTGTCGAGCGGCATCAAAATCTCGACTACGACAATGAGGCCGCTTTTTGGCAAATTTAGTGATGGTTACATCATGTTTTTCTGCGAAAATCGTGAAGAAGTGGATGTCCTTTTTTACGATTGCAGTCGATAGGCAGGACTCTGCCGATCACGAAAAGACATGCTGCGGCCCCAATCGGCTGCCGTATAGCAGAGATATAGCGTGCCGAAGAAACCAGTATTTTATTGATATGCCAATCTTCCGAAGGCTATATCTCAGAAAATTAGGGCTAGCTCGGTGAAGGAGCAACACTCCCAGGATCGCGAGGATCCCGACTGTCGAGCGGCATCAAAATCTCGACTTCGACAATGAGGCCGCTTTTTGGCAAATTTAGTGATGGTTACATCATGTTTTTGTGCGAAAATCGGGAAGGAGTGGATGTCCTTTTTTACGATTGCAGTCGATAGGCAGGACTCTGCCGATCACGAAAAGACATGCTGCGGCCCCAATCGGCTGCCGTATAGCAGAGATATAGCGTGCCGAAGAAACCAGTATTTTATTGATATGCCAATCTTCCGAAGGCTATATCTCAGAAAATTAGGGCTAGCTCGGTGAAGGAGCAACACTCCCAGGATCGCGAGGATCCCGACTGTCGAGCGGCATCAAAATCTCGACTTCGACAATGAGGCCGCTTTTTGGCAAATTTAGTGATGGTTACATCATGTTTTTCTGCGAAAATCGTGAAGAAGTGGATGTCCTTTTTTACGATTGCAGTCGATAGGCAGGACTCTGCCGATCACGAAAAGACATGCTGCGGCCCCAATCGGCTGCCGTATAGCAGAGATGTAGCGTGCCGAAGAAACCAGTATTTTATTGATATGCCAATCTTCCGAAGGCTATATCTCAGAAAATTAGGGCTAGCTCGGTGAAGGACCAACACTCCCAGGATCGCGAGGATCCCGACTGTCGAGCGGCATTAAAATCTCGACTACGAAAATGAGGCCGCTTTTTGGCAAATTTAGTGATGGTTACATCATGTTTTTCTGCGAAAATCGTGAAGAAGTGGATGTCCTTTTTTACGATTGCAGTCGATAGGCAGGACTCTGCCGATCACGAAAAGACATGCTGCGGCCCCAATCGGCTGCCGTATAGCAGAGATATAGCGTGCCGAAAAAACCAGCATTTTAATGATATGCCAATCTTCCGACGGCTATATCTTAGAAAAATAGGGCCAGGTCGGTGAAGGACCAACACTTCCAGGATCGCGAGGATCCCGACTGTCGAGCGGCATCAAAATCTCGACTACGACAATGAGGCCGCTTTTTGGCAAATTTAGTGATGGTTACATCATGTTTTTTTGCGAAAATCGTGAAGAGTTGGATGTCCTTTCTTCCGATTGCAGTCGATTGGCAGGACTCTGCCGATCACGAAAAGACATGCTGCGACTCCAATCGGCTGCCGTATAGCAGAGATATATCGTGCCGAAGAAACCAGTAGTTTAATGATATGCCAATCTTCCGAAGGCTATATCTCAGAAAAATAGGGCCAGGTCGGTGAAGGACCAACACTTCCAGGATCGCGAGGATCCCGACTGTCGAGCGGCATCAAAATCTCGACTACGAAAATGAGGCCGCTTTTTGGCAAATTTAATGATGGTTACATCATGTTTTTTTGCGAAAATCGTGAAGAGTTGGATGTCCTTTCTTCCGATTGCAGTCGATTGGCAGGACTCTGCCGATCACGAAAAGACATGCTGCGACTCCAATCGGCTGCCGTATAGCAGAGATATATCGTGCCGAAGAAACCAGTAGTTTAATGATATGCCAATCTTCCGAAGGCTATATCTCAGAAAAATAGGGCCAGGTCGGTGAAGGACCAACACTTCCAGGATCGCGAGGATCCCGACTGTCGAGCGGCATCAAAATCTCGACTACGACAATGAGGCCGCTTTTTGGCAAATTTAGTGATGGTTACATCATGTTTTTCTGCGAAAATCGTGAAGGAGTGGATGTCCTTTTTTACGATTGCAGTCGATTGCCAGGACTCTGCCGATCACGAAAAGACATGCCGCGGCCCCATCGGCTGCCGCATAGCAGAGATATAGCGTGCCGAAGAAACCAGTAGTTTAATGATATGCCAATCTTCCGAAGGCTCTATCTCTGAAAAATAGGGCCAGGTCGGTGAAGGACCAACACTCCCAGGATCGCGAGGATCCCGACTGTCGAGCGGCATCAAAATCTCGACTACGAAAATTAGGCCGCTATTTGGCAAATTTAATTATGGCTACATCATGTTTTTTTTGCGAAAATCGTGAAGGAGTGGATGTCCTTTTTTACGATTGCAGTCGATTGCCAGGACTCTGCCGATCCCGAAAAGAAATGCCGCGGCCCCATCGGCTGCCGTATAGCAGAGATATAGCGTGCCGAAGAAACCAGTATTTTAATGATATGCCAATCTTCCGAAGGCTATATCTCAGAAAAATATCACTCCCAGGATCGCGAGGATCCCGACTGTCGAGCGGGATCAAAATCTCGACTACGAAAATGAGACCGCTGTTTGGCAAATTTAATGATGGTTACATCATGTTTTTCTGCGAAACTCGTGAAGGAGTGGATGTAATTTTTTACGATTGCAGTCGATTGGCAGGACTCTGCCGATCACAAAAAGACATGCCGCATCCCCATCGGCTGCCGTATAGCAGAGATGTATCGTGCCGAAGAAACCAGTATTTTAATGATATGCCAATCTTCGGAAGGCTATATCTCTGAAAAATAGGGCCAGGTCGGTGAAGGAGCAACACTCCCAGGATCGCGAGGATCCCGACTGTCGAGCGGCATCAAAATCTCGACTACGAAAATTAGGCCGGTTTTTGGGAAATGTAATGATGGTTACATCATGTTTTTTTGCGAAAATCGTGAAGGAGTGGATGTCCTTTTTTACGATTGCAGTCGATTGCCAGGACTCTGCCGATCCCGAAAAGAAATGCCGCGGCCCCATCGGCTGCCGTATAGCAGAGATATAGCGTGCCGAAGAAACCAGTATTTTAATGATATGCCAACCTTCGGAAGGCTATATGTCAGAAAAATAGGGCCAGGTCGGTGAAGGACCAACACTCCCAGGATCGCGAGGATCCCGACTGTCGAGCGGCATCAAAATCTGGACTACGAAAATTAGGCCGCTGTTTGGCAAATTTAATGATGGTTTCATCATGTTTTTCTGCGAAAATCGTGAAGGAGTGGATGTCCTTTTTTACGATTGCAGTCGTTTGGCAGGACTCTGCCGATCACGAAAAGACATGCCGCGGCCCCATCGGCTGCCGTATAGCAGAGATATAGCGTGCCGAAGAAACCAGTATTTTAATGATATGCCAACCTTCGGAAGGCTATATCTCAGAAAAATAGGGCCAGGTCGGTGAAGGACCAACACTCCCAGGATCGCGAGGATCCCGACTGTCGAGCGGCATCAAAATCTGGACTACGAAAATTAGGCCGCTTTTTGGCAAATTTAATGATGGTTTCATCATGTTTTTCTGCGAAAATCGTGAAGGAGTGGATGTCCTTTTTTACGATTGCAGTCGTTTGGCAGGACTCTGCCGATCACGAAAAGACATGCCTCGGCCCCATCGGCTGCCGTATAGCAGAGATATAGCGTGCCGAAGAAACCAGTATTTTAATGATATGCCAATCTTCGGAAGGCTATATCTCAGAAAAATAGGGCCAGGTCGGTGAAGGACCAACACTCCCAGGATCGCGAGGATCCCGACTGTCGAGCGGCATCAAAATCTGGACTACGAAAATTAGGCCGCTTTTTGGCAAATTTAATGATGGTTTCATCATGTTTTTCTGCGAAAATCGTGAAGGAGTGGATGTCCTTTTTTACGATTGCAGTCGTTTGGCAGGACTCTGCCGATCACGAAAAGACATGCCGCGGCCCCATCGGCTGCCGTATAGCAGAGATATAGCGTGCCGAAGAAACCAGTATTTTAATGATATGCCAATCTTCGGAAGGCTATATCTCAGAAAAATAGGGCCAGGTCGGTGAAGGACCAACACTCCCAGGATCGCGAGGATCCCGACTGTCGAGCGGCATCAAAATCTCGACTTCGAAAATTAGGCCGCTTTTTGGCAAATTTAATGATGGTTACATCATGTTTTTCTGCGAAAATCGTGAAGGAGTGGATGTCCTTTTTTACGATTGCAGTCGATTGGAAGGACTCTGCCTATCACGAAAAGGCATGCCGCGGCCCCATCGGCTGCCGTATAGCAGAGATATAGCGTGCCGAAGAAACCAGTTTTTTATTGATATGCCAATCTTCCGAAGGCTATATCTCAGACAAATGGGGCCAGGTCGGTGAAGGAGCAACACTCCCAGGATCGCGAGGATCCCGACTGTCGAGCGGCATCAAAATCTGGACTACGAAAATGAGGCCGCTTTTTGGCAAATTTAATGATGGTTTCATCATGTTTTTCTGCGATAGTCGTGAAGGAGTGGATGTCCTTTTTTACGATTGCAGTCGTTTGGCAGGACTCTGCCGATCACGAAAAGACATGCCGCGGCCCCATCGGCTGCCGTATAGCAGAGATATAGCGTGCCGAAGAAACCAGTATTTTAATGATATGCCAATCTTCCGAAGGCTATATCTCAGACAAATGGGGCCAGGTCGGTGAAGGAGCAACACTCCCAGGATCGCGAGGATCCCGACAGTCGAGCGGCATCAAAATCTCGACTACGAAAATGAGGCCGCTTTTTGGCAAATTTAGTGATGGTTTCATCATGTTTTTCTGCGAAAATCGTGAAGGAGTGGATGTCCTTTTTTACGATTGCAGTCGTTTGGCAGGACTCTGCCGATCACGAAAAGACATGCCGCGGCCCCATCGGCTGCCGTATAGCAGAGATATAGCGTGCCGAAGAAACCAGTATTTTAATGATATGCCAATCTTCGGAAGGCTATATCTCTGAAAAATAGGGCCAGGTCGGTGAAGGAGCAAGACTCCCAGGATCGCGAGGATCCCGACTGTCGAGCGGCAGCAAAATCTGGACTACGAAAATGAGGCCGCTTTTTGGCAAATTTAATAACCATCATTATCATCATGTCTTTTTGCGAAAATCGTGAAGGAGTGGATGTCCTTTTTTACGATTGCAGTCGATTGGCAGGACTCTGCCTATCACGAAAAGGCATGCCGCGGCCCCATCGGCTGCCGTATAGCAGAGATATAGCGTGCCGAAAAATCCAGTTTTTTATTGATATGCCAATCTTCCGAAGGCTATATCTCAGACAAATGGGGCCAGGTCGGTGAAGGAGCAACACTCCCAGGATCGCGAGGATCCCGACTGTCGAGCGGCATCAAAATCTGGACTACGAAAATGAGGCCGCTTTTTGGCAAATTTAGTGATGGTTTCATCATGTTTTTCTGCGAAAATCGTGAAGGAGTGGATGTCCTTTTTTACGATTGCAGTCGTTTGGCAGGACTCTGCCTATCACGAAAAGGCATGCCGCGGCCCCATCGGCTGCCGTATAGCAGAGATATAGCGTGCCGAAGAAACCAGTTTTTTATTGATATGCCAATCTTCCGAAGGCTATATCTCAGACAAATGGGGCCAGGTCGGTGAAGGAGCAACACTCCCAGGATCGCGAGGATCCCGACTGTCGAGCGGCATCAAAATCTGGACTACGAAAATGAGGCCGCTTTTTGGCAAATTTAATGATGGTTACATCATGTTTTTCTGCGAAAATCGTGAAGGAGTTTATGTCCTTGCTTCCGATTTCAGTCGTTTGGCAGGACTCTGCCGATCACGAAAAGACATGCCGCGGCCCCATCGGCTGTCGTATAGCAGAGATATAGCGTGCCGAAGAAACCAGTATTTTAATGATATGCCAACCTTCGGAAGGCTATATCTCTGAAAAATAGGGCCAGGTCGGTGAAGGAGCAAGACTCCCAGGATCGCGAGGATCCCGACTGTCGAGCGGCATCAAAATCTGGACTACGAAAATGAGGCCGCTTTTTGGCAAATTTAATGATGGTTTCATCATGTTTTTCTGCGAAAATCGTGAAGGAGTTTATGTCCTTGCTTCCGATTTCAGTCGTTTGGCAGGACTCTGCCGATCACGAAAAGACATGCCGCGGCCCCATCGGCTGTCGTATAGCAGAGATATAGCGTGCCGAAGAAACCAGTATTTTAATGATATGCCAACCTTCGGAAGGCTATATGTCAGAAAAATAGGGCCAGGTCGGTGGAGGACCAACACTCCCAGGATCGCGAGGATCCCGACTGTCGAGCGGCATCAAAATCTGGACTACGAAAATGAGACCGCTTTTTGGCAAATTTAATGATGGTTACATCATGTCTTTTTGCGAAAATCGTGAAGGAGTGGATGTCCTTTTTTACGATTGCAGTCGATTGGCAGGACTCTGCCTATCACGAAAAGGCATGCCGCGGCCCCATCGGCTGCCGTATAGCAGAGATATAGCGTGCCGAAGAAACCAGTTTTTTATTAATATGCCAATCTTCCGAAGGCTATATCTCAGACAAATGGGGCCAGGTCGGTGAAGGAGCAACACTCCCAGGATCGCGAGGATCCCGACTGTCGAGCGGCATCAAAATCTGGACTACGAAAATGAGGCCGCTTTTTGGCAAATTTAGTGATGGTTTCATCATGTTTTTCTGCGAAAGTCGTGAAGGAGTGGATGTCCTTTTTTACGATTGCAGTCGTTTGGCAGGACTCTGCCGATCACGAAAAGACATGCCGCGGCCCCATCGGCTGCCGTATAGCAGAGATATAGCGTGCCGAAGAAACCAGTATTTTAATGATATGCCAACCTTCGGAAGGCTATATGTCAGAAAAATAGGGCCAGGTCGGTGAAGGAGCAACACTCCCAGGATCGCGAGGATCCCGACTGTCGAGCGGCATCAAAATCTGGACTACGAAAATGAGGCCGCTTTTTGGCAAATTTAGTGATGGTTTCATCATGTTTTTTTGCGAAAATCGTGAAGGGGTGGATGTTTTTTTTACGACTGCAGTCGATTGGCAGGACTCTGCCTATCACGAAAAGGCATGCCGCGGCCCCATCGGCTGCCGTATAGCAGAGATATAGCGTGCCGAAGAAACCAGTTTTTTATTGATATGCCAATCTTCCGAAGGCTATATCTCAGACAAATGGGGCCAGGTCGGTGAAGGAGCAACACTCCCAGGATCGCGAGGATCCCGACTGTCGAGCGGCATCAAAATCTGGACTACGAAAATAAGGCCGCTTTTTGGCAAATTTAATGATGGTTTCATCATGTTTTTCTGCGAAAATCGTGAAGGAGTGGATGCCCTTTTTTACGATTGCAGTCGTTTGGCAGGACTCTGCCGATCACGAAAAGAAATGCCGCGGCCCCATCGGCTGCCGTATAGCAGAGATATAGCGTGCCGAAGAAACCAGTTTTTTATTGATATGCCAATCTTCCGAAGGCTATATCTCAGACAAATGGGGCCAGGTCGGTGAAGGAGCAACACTCCCAGGATCACGAGGATCCCGACTGTCGAGCGGCATCAAAATCTGGACTACGAAAATGAGGCCGCTTTTTGGCAAATTTAGTGATGGTTTCATCATGTTTTTCTGCGAAAATCGTGAAGGAGTGGATGTCCTTTTTTACGATTGCAGTCGTTTGGCAGGACTCTGCCGATCACGAAAAGACATGCCGCGGCCCCATCGGCTGCCGTATAGCAGAGATATAGCGTGCCGAAGAAACCAGTATTTTAATGATATGCCAACCTTCGGAAGGCTATATGTCAGAAAAATAGGGCCAGGTCGGTGAAGGACCAACACTCCCAGGATCGCGAGGATCCCGACTGTCGAGCGGCATCAAAATCTGGACTACGAAAATGAGGCCGCTTTTGGCAAATTTAATGATGGTTTCATCATGTTTTTTTGCGAAAATCGTGAAGGGGTGGATGTTTTTTTTACGACTGCAGTCGATTGGCAGGACTCTGCCTATCACGAAAAGGCATGCCGCGGCCCCATCGGCTGCCGTATAGCAGAGATATAGCGTGCCGAAGAAACCAGTATTTTAATGATATGCCAACCTTCGGAAGGCTATATCTCTGAAAAATATGGCCAGGTCGGTGAAGGAGCAAGACTCCCAGGATCGCGAGGATCCCGACTGTCGAGCGGCATCAAAATCTGGACTACGAAAATGAGGCCGCTTTTTGGCAAATTTAATGATGGTTTCATCATGTTTTTCTGCGAAAATCGTGAAGGAGTGGATGTCCTCTTTTACGATTGCAGTCGTTTGGCAGGACTCTGCCGATCACGAAAAGACATGCCGCGGCCCCATCGGCTGCCGTATAGCAGAGATATAGCGTGCCGAAGAAACCAGTTTTTTATTGATATGCCAATCTTCCGAAGGCTATATCTCAGACAAATGGGGCCAGGTCGGTGAAGGAGCAACACTCCCAGGATCGCGAGGATCCCGACTGTCGAGCGGCATCAAAATCTGGACTACGAAAATGAGGCCGCTTTTTGGCAAATTTAGTGATGGTTTCATCATGTTTTTTTGCGAAAATCGTGAAAAAGTGGATGTCCTTTTTTCCGATTGCAGTCGATTGGTAGGACTCTGCCGATCACGAAAAGACATGCTGCGGCCCCAATCGGCTGCCGTATAGCAGAGATATAGCGTGCCGAAGAAACGAGTATTTTAATGATATGCCAATCTTCCGAAGGCTATATCTCAGAAAAATGGGGCCAGGTCGGTGAAGGACCAACACTCCCAGGATCGCGAGGATCCCGACTGTCGAGCGGCATCAAAATCTCGAATACGAAAATGAGGCCGCTTTTTGGCAAATTTAATGATGGTTACATCATGTTTTTTTGCGAAAATCGTGAAGAAGTTTATGTCCTTGCTTCCGATTTCAGTCGATTGGCAGGACTCTGCCGATCACGAAAAGACATGCTGTGGCCCCAATCGGCTGCCGTATAGCAGAGATATAGCGTGCCGAAGAAACCAGTATTTTAATGATATGAAAATCTTCCGAAGGCTATATCTCAGAAAAATAGCGCCAGGTCAGTGGAGGACCAACACTCCCAGGATCGCGAGGATCCCGACTGTCGAGCGGCATCAAAATCTGGACTACGAAAATGAGACCGCTTTATGGCAAATTTAATGACGGTTACATCATGTTTTGTTGCAAAAATCGTGAAGAAGTTTCTGTCCTTTTTTACGATTGCAGTCGATTGGCAGGACACTGCCGATCACGAAAAGACATGCTGCGGCCCCAATCGGCTGCCGTATAGCAGAGATATAGCGTGCCGAAGAAACCAGTATTTTAATGATATGCCAATCTTCCGAAGGCTATATCTCAGACAAATAGGGCCAGGTCCGTCGAATACCAACACTCCCAGGATCGCGAGGATCCCGACTGTCGAGCGGCATCAAAATCTCGACTACGAAAATGAGGCCGCTTTTTGGCAAATTTAATGATGGTTACATCATGTTTTGTTGCAAAAATCGTGAAGAAGTTTCTGTCCTTTCTTCCGATTGCAGTCGATTGGCAGGACTCTGCCGATCACGAAAAGACATGCTGCGGCCCCAATCGGCTGCCGTATAGCAGAGATATAGCGTGCCGAAGAAACCAGTAGTTTAATGATATGCCAATCTTCCGAAGGCTATATCTCAGAAAAATAGGGCCAGGTCGGTGAAGGACCAACACTCCCAGGATCACGAGGATCCCGATTGTCGAGCAGCATCAAAATCTGCTTTTTGGCAAATTTAATGATGGTTACATCATGTTTTTTTTGCGAAAATCGTGAAGAAGTTTATGTCCTTTCTTCCGATTGCAGTCGATTGGCAGGAGTCTGCCGATCACGAAAAGACATGCTGCGGCCCCAATCGGCTGCCGTATAGCAGAGATATAGCGTGCCGAAGAAACCAGTAGTTTAATGATATGCCAATCTTCCGAAGGCTATTTCTCAGACAAATAGGGCCAGGTCGGTGAAGGACCAACACTCCCAGGATCACGAGGATCCCGACTGTCGAGCGGCATCAAAATCTCGACTTCGAAAATGAGGCCGATTTTTGGCAAATTTAATGATGGTTACATCATGTTTTTCTGCGAAAATCGTGAAGGAGTGGATGTCCTTTTTTACGATTGCAGTCGTTTGGCAGGACTCTGCCGATCACGAAAAGACATGCCGCGGCCCCATCGGCTGCCGTATAGCAGAGATATAGCGTGCCGAAGAAACCAGTTTTTTATTGATATGCCAATCTTCCGAAGGCTATATCTCAGACAAATGGGGCCAGGTCGGTGAAGGAGCAACACTCCCAGGATCGCGAGGATCCCGACTGTCGAGCGGCATCAAAATCTGGACTACGAAAATGAGGCCGCTTTTTGGCAAATTTAGTGATGGTTTCATCATGTTTTTTTGCGAAAATCGTGAAAAAGTGGATGTCCTTTTTTCCGATTGCAGTCGATTGGTAGGACTCTGCCGATCACGAAAAGACATGCTGCGGCCCCAATCGGCTGCCGTATAGCAGAGATATAGCGTGCCGAAGAAACGAGTATTTTAATGATATGCCAATCTTCCGAAGGCTATATCTCAGAAAAATGGGGCCAGGTCGGTGAAGGACCAACACTCCCAGGATCGCGAGGATCCCGACTGTCGAGCGGCATCAAAATCTCGAATACGAAAATGAGGCCGCTTTTTGGCAAATTTAATGATGGTTACATCATGTTTTTTTGCGAAAATCGTGAAGAAGTTTATGTCCTTGCTTCCGATTTCAGTCGATTGGCAGGACTCTGCCGATCACGAAAAGACATGCTGTGGCCCCAATCGGCTGCCGTATAGCAGAGATATAGCGTGCCGAAGAAACCAGTATTTTAATGATATGAAAATCTTCCGAAGGCTATATCTCAGAAAAATAGCGCCAGGTCAGTGGAGGACCAACACTCCCAGGATCGCGAGGATCCCGACTGTCGAGCGGCATCAAAATCTGGACTACGAAAATGAGACCGCTTTATGGCAAATTTAATGACGGTTACATCATGTTTTGTTGCAAAAATCGTGAAGAAGTTTCTGTCCTTTTTTACGATTGCAGTCGATTGGCAGGACACTGCCGATCACGAAAAGACATGCTGCGGCCCCAATCGGCTGCCGTATAGCAGAGATATAGCGTGCCGAAGAAACCAGTATTTTAATGATATGCCAATCTTCCGAAGGCTATATCTCAGACAAATAGGGCCAGGTCCGTCGAATACCAACACTCCCAGGATCGCGAGGATCCCGACTGTCGAGCGGCATCAAAATCTCGACTACGAAAATGAGGCCGCTTTTTGGCAAATTTAATGATGGTTACATCATGTTTTGTTGCAAAAATCGTGAAGAAGTTTCTGTCCTTTCTTCCGATTGCAGTCGATTGGCAGGACTCTGCCGATCACGAAAAGACATGCTGCGGCCCCAATCGGCTGCCGTATAGCAGAGATATAGCGTGCCGAAGAAACCAGTAGTTTAATGATATGCCAATCTTCCGAAGGCTATATCTCAGAAAAATAGGGCCAGGTCGGTGAAGGACCAACACTCCCAGGATCACGAGGATCCCGATTGTCGAGCAGCATCAAAATCTGCTTTTTGGCAAATTTAATGATGGTTACATCATGTTTTTTTTGCGAAAATCGTGAAGAAGTTTATGTCCTTTCTTCCGATTGCAGTCGATTGGCAGGAGTCTGCCGATCACGAAAAGACATGCTGCGGCCCCAATCGGCTGCCGTATAGCAGAGATATAGCGTGCCGAAGAAACCAGTAGTTTAATGATATGCCAATCTTCCGAAGGCTATTTCTCAGACAAATAGGGCCAGGTCGGTGAAGGACCAACACTCCCAGGATCACGAGGATCCCGACTGTCGAGCGGCATCAAAATCTCGACTTCGAAAATGAGGCCGATTTTTGGCAAATTTAATGATGGTTACATCATGTTTTTTTGCGAAAATCGTGAAGAAGTGGATGTCCTTTCTTCCGATTGCAGTCGATTGGCAGGACTCTGCCGATCACGAAAAGACATGCCGCGGCCCCATCGGCTGCCGTATAGCAGAGATATAGCGTGCAGAAGAAACCAGTAGTTTAATGATATGCCAATCTTCGGAAGGCTATATCTCAGAAAAATAGCGCCAGGTCGGTGAAGGACCAACACTCCCAGGATCACGAGGATCCCGACTGTCGAGCTGCATCAAAATCTCGACTACGAAAATTAGGCCGCTTTTTGGCAAATTTAATGATGGTTACATCATGTTTTTTTGCGAAAATCGTGAAGAAGTTTATGTCCTTTCTTCCGATTGCAGTCGATTGGCAGGACTCTGCCGATCACGAAAAGACATGCTGTGGCCCCAATCGGCTGCCGTATAGCAGAGATATAGCGTGCCGAAGAAACCAGTATTTTAATGATATGTCAATCTTCGGAAGGCTATATCTCAGAAAAATAGGGCCAGGTCGGTGAAGGACCAACACTTCCAGGATCGCGAGGATCCCGACTGTCGAGCGGCATCAAAATCTCGACTACGAAAATGAGGCCGCTTTTTGGCAAATTTAATGATGGTTACATCATGTTTTGTTGCAAAAATCGTGAAGAGGTTTCTGTCCTTTCTTCCGATTGCAGTCGATTGGCAGGACTCTGCCGATCACGAAAAGACATGCCGCGGCCCCAATCGGCTGCCGTATAGCAGAGATATAGCGTGCCGAAGAAACCAGTAGTTTAATGATATGCCAATCTTCGGAAGGCTATATCTCAGAAAAATAGCGCCAGGTCGGTGAAGGACCAACACTCCCAGGATCACGAGGATCCCGACTGTCGAGCTGCATCAAAATCTCGACTACGAAAATTAGGCCGCTTTTTGGCAAATTTAATGATGGTTACATCATGTGTTTTGCGAAAATCGTGAAGAAGTGGATGTCCTTTCTTCCGATTGCAGTCGATTGGCAGGACTCTGCCGATCACGAAAAGACATGCCGCGGCCCCATCGGCTGCCGTATAGCAGAGATGTAGCGTGCCGAAGAAACCAGTAGTTTAATGATATGCCAATCTTCGGAAGGCTATATCTCAGAAAATTAGCGCCAGGTCGGTGAAGGACCAACACTCCCAGGATCGCGAGGATCCCGACTGTCGAGCGGCATCAAAATCTCGACTACGAAAATGAGACCGCTTTTTAGCAAATTTAATGATGGTTACATCATGTCTTTTTGCGAAAATCGTGAAGAAGTTTATGACCTTTTTAACGATTGCAGTCGATTGGCAGGACTCTGCCGATCACGAAAAGACATGCTGCGGCCCCAATCGGCTGCCGTATAGCAGAGATATAGCGTGCCGAAGAAACCAGTAGTTTAATGATATGCCAATCTTCCGAAGGCTATATCTCAGACAAATGGGGCCAGGTCGGTGGAGGACCAACACTCCCAGGATCGCGAGGATCCCGACTGTCGAGCGGCATCAAAATCTCGACTACGAAAATTAGACCGCTTTTTGGCAAATTTAATGATGGTTACATCATGTCTTTTTGCGAAAATCGTGAAGAAGTTTATGACCTTTTTAACGATTGCAGTCGATTGGCAGGACTCTGCCGATCACGAAAAGACATGCTGCGGCCCCAATCGGCTGCCGTATAGCAGAGATATAGCGTGCCGAAGAAACCAGTAGTTTAATGATATGCCAATCTTCCGAAGGCTATATCTCAGACAAATGCGGCCAGGTCGGTGGAGGACCAACACTCCCAGGATCGCGAGGATCCCGACTGTCGAGCGGCATCAAAATCTGGACTACGAAAATGAGACCGCTTTTGGCAAATTTAATGATGGTTTCATCATGTTTTTTTGCGAAAATCGTGAAGGGGTGGATGTTTTTTTTACGACTGCAGTCGATTGGCAGGACTCTGCCTATCACGAAAAGGCATGCCGCGGCCCCATCGGCTGCCGTATAGCAGAGATATAGCGTGCCGAAGAAACCAGTATTTTAATGATATGCCAACCTTCGGAAGGCTATATCTCTGAAAAATATGGCCAGGTCGGTGAAGGAGCAAGACTCCCAGGATCGCGAGGATCCCGACTGTCGAGCGGCATCAAAATCTGGACTACGAAAATGAGGCCGCTTTTTGGCAAATTTAATGATGGTTTCATCATGTTTTTCTGCGAAAATCGTGAAGGAGTGGATGTCCTTTTTTACGATTGCAGTCGTTTGGCAGGACTCTGCCGATCACGAAAAGACATGCCGCGGCCCCAATCGGCTGCCGTATAGCAGAGATATAGCGTGCCGAAGAAACCAGTATTTTAATGATATGCCAATCTTCCGAAGGCTATATCTCAGACAAATAGGGCCAGGTCCGTCGAATACCAACACTCCCAGGATCGCGAGGATCCCGACTGTCGAGCGGCATCAAAATCTCGACTACGAAAATGAGGCCGCTTTTTGGCAAATTTAATGATGGTTACATCATGTTTTGTTGCAAAAATCGTGAAGAAGTTTCTGTCCTTTCTTCCGATTGCAGTCGATTGGCAGGACTCTGCCGATCACGAAAAGACATGCTGCGGCCCCAATCGGCTGCCGTATAGCAGAGATATAGCGTGCCGAAGAAACCAGTAGTTTAATGATATGCCAATCTTCCGAAGGCTATATCTCAGAAAAATAGGGCCAGGTCGGTGAAGGACCAACACTCCCAGGATCACGAGGATCCCGATTGTCGAGCAGCATCAAAATCTGCTTTTTGGCAAATTTAATGATGGTTACATCATGTTTTTTTTGCGAAAATCGTGAAGAAGTTTATGTCCTTTCTTCCGATTGCAGTCGATTGGCAGGAGTCTGCCGATCACGAAAAGACATGCTGCGGCCCCAATCGGCTGCCGTATAGCAGAGATATAGCGTGCCGAAGAAACCAGTAGTTTAATGATATGCCAATCTTCCGAAGGCTATTTCTCAGACAAATAGGGCCAGGTCGGTGAAGGACCAACACTCCCAGGATCACGAGGATCCCGACTGTCGAGCGGCATCAAAATCTCGACTTCGAAAATGAGGCCGATTTTTGGCAAATTTAATGATGGTTACATCATGTTTTTCTGCGAAAATCGTGAAGGAGTGGATGTCCTTTTTTACGATTGCAGTCGTTTGGCAGGACTCTGCCGATCACGAAAAGACATGCCGCGGCCCCATCGGCTGCCGTATAGCAGAGATATAGCGTGCCGAAGAAACCAGTTTTTTATTGATATGCCAATCTTCCGAAGGCTATATCTCAGACAAATGGGGCCAGGTCGGTGAAGGAGCAACACTCCCAGGATCGCGAGGATCCCGACTGTCGAGCGGCATCAAAATCTGGACTACGAAAATGAGGCCGCTTTTTGGCAAATTTAGTGATGGTTTCATCATGTTTTTTTGCGAAAATCGTGAAAAAGTGGATGTCCTTTTTTCCGATTGCAGTCGATTGGTAGGACTCTGCCGATCACGAAAAGACATGCTGCGGCCCCAATCGGCTGCCGTATAGCAGAGATATAGCGTGCCGAAGAAACGAGTATTTTAATGATATGCCAATCTTCCGAAGGCTATATCTCAGAAAAATGGGGCCAGGTCGGTGAAGGACCAACACTCCCAGGATCGCGAGGATCCCGACTGTCGAGCGGCATCAAAATCTCGAATACGAAAATGAGGCCGCTTTTTGGCAAATTTAATGATGGTTACATCATGTTTTTTTGCGAAAATCGTGAAGAAGTTTATGTCCTTGCTTCCGATTTCAGTCGATTGGCAGGACTCTGCCGATCACGAAAAGACATGCTGTGGCCCCAATCGGCTGCCGTATAGCAGAGATATAGCGTGCCGAAGAAACCAGTATTTTAATGATATGAAAATCTTCCGAAGGCTATATCTCAGAAAAATAGCGCCAGGTCAGTGGAGGACCAACACTCCCAGGATCGCGAGGATCCCGACTGTCGAGCGGCATCAAAATCTGGACTACGAAAATGAGACCGCTTTATGGCAAATTTAATGACGGTTACATCATGTTTTGTTGCAAAAATCGTGAAGAAGTTTCTGTCCTTTTTTACGATTGCAGTCGATTGGCAGGACACTGCCGATCACGAAAAGACATGCTGCGGCCCCAATCGGCTGCCGTATAGCAGAGATATAGCGTGCCGAAGAAACCAGTATTTTAATGATATGCCAATTTTCCGAAGGCTATATCTCAGACAAATAGGGCCAGGTCCGTCGAATACCAACACTCCCAGGATCGCGAGGATCCCGACTGTCGAGCGGCATCAAAATCTCGACTACAAAAATGAGGCCGCTTTTTGGCAAATTTAATGATGGTTACATCATGTTTTGTTGCAAAAATCGTGAAGAAGTTTCTGTCCTTTCTTCCGATTGCAGTCGATTGGCAGGACTCTGCCGATCACGAAAAGACATGCTGCGGCCCCAATCGGCTGCCGTATAGCAGAGATATAGCGTGCCGAAGAAACCAGTAGTTTAATGATATGCCAATCTTCCGAAGGCTATATCTCAGAAAAATAGGGCCAGGTCGGTGAAGGACCAACACTCCCAGGATCACGAGGATCCCGATTGTCGAGCAGCATCAAAATCTGCTTTTTGGCAAATTTAATGATGGTTACATCATGTTTTTTTTGCGAAAATCGTGAAGAAGTTTATGTCCTTTCTTCCGATTGCAGTCGATTGGCAGGAGTCTGCCGATCACGAAAAGACATGCTGCGGCCCCAATCGGCTGCCGTATAGCAGAGATATAGCGTGCCGAAGAAACCAGTAGTTTAATGATATGCCAATCTTCCGAAGGCTATTTCTCAGACAAATAGGGCCAGGTCGGTGAAGGACCAACACTCCCAGGATCACGAGGATCCCGACTGTCGAGCGGCATCAAAATCTCGACTTCGAAAATGAGGCCGATTTTTGGCAAATTTAATGATGGTTACATCATGTTTTTTTGCGAAAATCGTGAAGAAGTGGATGTCCTTTCTTCCGATTGCAGTCGATTGGCAGGACTCTGCCGATCACGAAAAGACATGCCGCGGCCCCATCGGCTGCCGTATAGCAGAGATATAGCGTGCAGAAGAAACCAGTAGTTTAATGATATGCCAATCTTCGGAAGGCTATATCTCAGAAAAATAGCGCCAGGTCGGTGAAGGACCAACACTCCCAGGATCACGAGGATCCCGACTGTCGAGCTGCATCAAAATCTCGACTACGAAAATTAGGCCGCTTTTTGGCAAATTTAATGATGGTTACATCATGTTTTTTTGCGAAAATCGTGAAGAAGTTTATGTTCTTTCTTCCGATTGCAGTCGATTGGCAGGACTCTGCCGATCACGAAAAGACATGCTGTGGCCCCAATCGGCTGCCGTATAGCAGAGATATAGCGTGCCGAAGAAACCAGTATTTTAATGATATGTCAATCTTCGGAAGGCTATATCTCAGAAAAATAGGGCCAGGTCGGTGAAGGACCAACACTTCCAGGATCGCGAGGATCCCGACTGTCGAGCGGCATCAAAATCTCGACTACGAAAATGAGGCCGCTTTTTGGCAAATTTAATGATGGTTACATCATGTTTTGTTGCAAAAATCGTGAAGAGGTTTCTGTCCTTTCTTCCGATTGCAGTCGATTGGCAGGACTCTGCCGATCACGAAAAGACATGCCGCGGCCCCAATCGGCTGCCGTATAGCAGAGATATAGCGTGCCGAAGAAACCAGTAGTTTAATGATATGCCAATCTTCGGAAGGCTATATCTCAGAAAAATAGCGCCAGGTCGGTGAAGGACCAACACTCCCAGGATCACGAGGATCCCGACTGTCGAGCTGCATCAAAATCTCGACTACGAAAATTAGGCCGCTTTTTGGCAAATTTAATGATGGTTACATCATGTGTTTTGCGAAAATCGTGAAGAAGTGGATGTCCTTTCTTCCGATTGCAGTCGATTGGCAGGACTCTGCCGATCACGAAAAGACATGCCGCGGCCCCATCGGCTGCCGTATAGCAGAGATGTAGCGTGCCGAAGAAACCAGTAGTTTAATGATATGCCAATCTTCGGAAGGCTATATCTCAGAAAATTAGCGCCAGGTCGGTGAAGGACCAACACTCCCAGGATCGCGAGGATCCCGACTGTCGAGCGGCATCAAAATCTCGACTACGAAAATGAGACCGCTTTTTAGCAAATTTAATGATGGTTACATCATGTCTTTTTGCGAAAATCGTGAAGAAGTTTATGACCTTTTTAACGATTGCAGTCGATTGGCAGGACTCTGCCGATCACGAAAAGACATGCTGCGGCCCCAATCGGCTGCCGTATAGCAGAGATATAGCGTGCCGAAGAAACCAGTAGTTTAATGATATGCCAATCTTCCGAAGGCTATATCTCAGACAAATGGGGCCAGGTCGGTGGAGGACCAACACTCCCAGGATCGCGAGGATCCCGACTGTCGAGCGGCATCAAAATCTCGACTACGAAAATTAGACCGCTTTTTGGCAAATTTAATGATGGTTACATCATGTTTTGTTGCGAAAATCGTGAAGAAGTTTATGACCTTTTTAACGATTGCAGTCGATTGGCAGGACTCTGCCGATCACGAAAAGACATGCTGCGGCCCCAATCGGCTGCCGTACAGCAGAGATATAGCGTGCCGAAGAAACCAGTAGTTTAATGATATGTCAATCTTCGGAAGGCTATATCTCAGAAAAATAGGGCCAGGTCGGTGAAGGACCAACACTTCCAGGATCGCGAGGATCCCGACTGTCGAGCGGCATCAAAATCTCGACTACGACAATGAGGCCGCTTTTTGGCAAATTTAATGATGGTTACATCATGTTTTGTTGCGAAAATCGTGAAGAAGTTTCTGTCCTTTTTTACGATTGCAGTCGATTGGCAGGACTCTGCCGATCACGAAAAGACATGCTGCGGCCCCAATCGGCTGCCGTATAGCAGAGATATAGCGTGCCGAAGAAACCAGTAGTTTAATGATATGCCAATCTTCCGAAGGCTATATCTCAGACAAATGGGGCCAGGTCGGTGGAGGACCAACACTCCCAGGATCGCGAGGATCCCGACTGTCGAGCGGCATCAAAATCTGGACTACGAAAATGAGACCGCTTTATGGCAAATTTAATGATGGTTACATCATGTTTTGTTGCAAAAATCGTGAAGAAGTTTCTGTCCTTTCTTCCGATTGAAGTCGATTGGCAGGACTCTGCCGATCACGAAAAGACATGCTGCGGCCCCAATCGGCTGCCGTACAGCAGATATATAGCGTGCCGAAGAAACCAGTATTTTAATGATATGTCAATCTTCGGAAGGCTATATCTCAGAAAAATAGGGCCAGGTCGGTGAAGGACCAACACTCCCAGGATCGCGAGGATCCCGACTGTCGAGCGGCATCAAAATCTGGACTACGAAAATGAGGCCGCTTTTTGGCAAATTTAATGATGGTTACATCATGTTTTGTTGCGAAAATCGTGAAGAAGTGGATGTCCTTTCTTCCGATTGCAGTCGATTGGCAGGACTCTGCCGATCACGAAAAGACATGCCGCGGCCCCATTGGCTGCCGTATAGCAGATATATAGCGTGCCGAAGAAACCAGTAGTTTAATGATACGCCAATCTTCCGAATGGCTATATCTCAGAAAAATAGGGCCAGGTCGGTGAAGGACCAACACTCCCAGGATCGCGAGGATCCCGACAGTCGAGCGGCATCAAAATCTGGACTACGAAAATGAGGCCGCTTTTTGTCAAATTTAATGATGGTTACATCATCTTTTTTTGCGAAAATCGTGAAGAAGGGATGTCCTTTCTTCCGATTGCAGTCGATTGGCAGGACTCTGCCGATCACGAAAAGACATGCCGCGGCCCCATCGCCTGCCGTATAGCAGAGATGTAGCGTGCCGAAGAAACCAGTATTTTAATGATATGTCAACCTTCGGAAGGCTATATCTCAGAAAAATAGAGCCAGGTCGGTGAAGGACCAACACGCCCAGGATCGCGAGGATCCCGTCTGTCGAGCGGCATCAAAATCTCGACTACGAAAATGAGACCGCTTTTTGGCAAATTTAATGATGGTTACATCATGTTTTGTTGCGAAAATCGTGAAGAAGTGGATGTCCTTTCTTCCGATTGCAGTCGATTGGCAGGACTCTGCCGATCACGAAAAGACATGCCGCGGTCCCATCGGCTGCCGTATAGCAGAGATGTAGCGTGCCGAAGAAACCAGTAGTTTAATGATATGCCAATCTTCGGAAGGCTATATCTCAGAAAAATAGGGCCAGGTCGGTGAAGGACCAACACTCCCAGTATCGCGAGGATCCCGACTGTCGAGCGGCATCAAAATCTGGACTACGAAAATGAGACCGCTTTTTGGCAAATTTAATGATGGTTACATCATGTTTTGTTGCAAAAATCGTGAAGAAGTGGATGTCCTTTCTTCCGATTGCAGTCGATTGGCAGGACTCTGCCGATCACGAAAAGACATGCTGCGGCCCCAATCGGCTGCCGTATAGCAGAGATATAGCGTGCCGAAGAAACCAGTAGTTTAATGATATGCCAATCTTCCGAAGGCTATATCTCAGACAAATGGGGCCAGGTCGGTGGAGGACCAACACTCCCAGGATCGCGAGGATCCCGACTGTCGAGCGGCATCAAAATCTGGACTACGAAAATGAGACCGCTTTATGGCAAATTTAATGATGGTTACATCATGTTTTGTTGCAAAAATCGTGAAGAAGTTTCTGTCCTTTCTTCCGATTGCAGTCGATTGGCAGGACTCTGCCGATCACGAAAAGACATGCTGCGGCCCCAATCGGCTGCCGTACAGCAGATATATAGCGTGCCGAAGAAACCAGTATTTTAATGATATGTCAATCTTCGGAAGGCTATATCTCAGAAAAATAGGGCCAGGTCGGTGAAGGACCAACACTCCCAGGATCGCGAGGATCCCGACTGTCGAGCGGCATCAAAATCTCGACTACGAAAATGAGACCGCTTTTTGGCAAATTTAATGATGGTTACATCATGTCTTTTTGCGAAAATCGTGAAGAAGTTTATGACCTTTTTAACGATTGCAGTCGATTGGCAGGACTCTGCCGATCACGAAAAGACATGCTGCGGCCCCAATCGGCTGCCGTATAGCAGAGATATAGCGTGCCGAAGAAACCAGTAGTTTAATGATATGCCAATCTTCCGAAGGCTATATCTCAGACAAATGGGGCCAGGTCGGTGGAGGACCAACACTCCCAGGATCGCGAGGATCCCGACTGTCGAGCGGCATCAAAATCTGGACTACGAAAATGAGACCGCTTTTTGGCAAATTTAATGATGGTTACATCATGTTTTTTTGCGAAAATCGTGAAGAAGTGGATGTCCTTTCTTCCGATTGCAGTCGATTGGCAGGACTCTGCCGATCACGAAAAGACATGCCGCGGCCCCATCGGCTGCCGTATAGCAGAGATGTAGCGTGCCGAAGAAACCAGTAGTTTAATGATATGCCAATCTTCGGAAGGCTATATCTCAGAAAAATAGGGCCAGGTCGGTGAAGGACCAACACTCCCAGTATCGCGAGGATCCCGACTGTCGAGCGGCATCAAAATCTGGACTACGAAAATGAGACCGCTTTTTGGCAAATTTAATGATGGTTACATCATGTTTTGTTGCAAAAATCGTGAAGAAGTGGATGTCCTTTCTTCCGATTGCAGTCGATTGGCAGGACTCTGCCGATCACGAAAAGACATGCTGCGGCCCCAATCGGCTGCCGTATAGCAGAGATATAGCGTGCCGAAGAAACCAGTAGTTTAATGATATGCCAATCTTCCGAAGGCTATATCTCAGACAAATGGGGCCAGGTCGGTGGAGGACCAACACTCCCAGGATCGCGAGGATCCCGACTGTCGAGCGGCATCAAAATCTGGACTACGAAAATGAGACCGCTTTATGGCAAATTTAATGATGGTTACATCATGTTTTGTTGCAAAAATCGTGAAGAAGTTTCTGTCCTTTCTTCCGATTGAAGTCGATTGGCAGGACTCTGCCGATCACGAAAAGACATGCTGCGGCCCCAATCGGCTGCCGTATAGCAGAGATATAGCATGCCGAAGAAACCATTATTTTAATGATATGCCAATCTTCCGAAGGCTATATCTCAGAAAAATAGGGCCAGGTCGGTGAAGGACCAACACTCCCAGTATCGCGAGGATCCCGACTGTCGAGCGGCATCAAAATCTGGACTACGAAAATGAGGCCGCTTTTTGGCAAATTTAATGATGGTTACATCATCTTTTTTTGCGAAAATCGTGAAGAAGGGATGTCCTTTCTTCCGATTGCAGTCGATTGGCAGGACTCTGCCGATCACGAAAAGACATGCCGCGGCCCCATCGGCTGCCGTATAGCAGAGATGTAGCGTGCCGAAGAAACCAGTATTTTAATGATATGTCAATCTTCGGAAGGCTATATCTC
This sequence comes from Drosophila pseudoobscura, assembly GCF_009870125.1. Lineage (NCBI taxonomy): Eukaryota > Metazoa > Arthropoda > Insecta > Diptera > Drosophilidae > Drosophila > Drosophila pseudoobscura. The sequence continues at coordinate 67,572,085 of NC_046683.1, read as the reverse complement.
AGAAAAATAGGGCCAGGTCGGTGAAGGACCAACACTCCCAGGATCGCGAGATTCCCGACTGTCGAGCGGCATCAAAATCTCGACTACGAAAATGAGACCGCTTTTTGGCAAATTTAATGATGGTTACATCATGTCTTTTTGCGAAAATCGTGAAGAAGTTTATGACCTTTTTAACGATTGCAGTCGATTGGCAGGACTCTGCCGATCACGAAAAGACATGCTGCGGCCCCAATCGGCTGCCGTATAGCAGAGATATAGCGTGCCGAAGAAACCAGTATTTTAATGATATGTCAATCTTCCGAAGGCTATATCTCAGAAAAATGGGGCCAGGTCGGTGAAGGACCAACACTCCCAGGATCGCGAGGATCCCGACAGTCGAGCGGCATCAAAATCTGGACTACGAAAATGAGGCCGCTTTTTGGCAAATTTAATGATGGTTACATCATCTTTTTTTGCGAAAATCGTGAAGAAGGGATGTCCTTTCTTCCGATTGCAGTCGATTGGCAGGACTCTGCCGATCACGAAAAGACATGCCGCGGCCCCATCGGCTGCCGTATAGCAGATATATAGCGTGCCGAAGAAACCAGTATTTTAATGATATGTCAATCTTCGGAAGGCTATATCTCAGAAAAATGGGGCCAGGTCGGTGAAGGACCAACACTCCCAGGATCGCGAGGATCCCGACTGTCGAGCGGCATCAAAATCTCGACTACGAAAATGAGGCCGCTTTTTGGCAAATTTAATGATGGTTTCATCATGTTTTTCTGCGAAAATCGTGAAGGAGTGGATGTCCTTTTTTACGATTGCAGTCGATTGGCAGGACTCTGCCGATCACGACAAGACATGCCGCACCCCGATCCGCACCAGGATCGTGGGGACCCAGACTGTCGTTCGGCATCAAATCCACTTATCCAATCCGCTCGTCCGCTGCTCCTCCGTGTGCCGTAAATCCTCATCCTATCCTGGGTCTTCCTGCGGGCCATTGTCATGATGAAACTGCTGTTTCAAATCAGCTTTGAAAACAGAGCTTTAATTCGTATTAAATGAAATAGATATTCAAACATGCATACCACCGGTTGACAAGCAACAAGAGTTCAAATGACGTTTCATTTCATGTTCACTCACGTTTTGTGCTTTGGCCGTTTTCGATTAAACCTTATTTTATAGCAATCCCATAAAGCAAGCCAATCTTGTGGAAAATGTATTCATCAATCGAATAAAGTTATGTGTTCAGGTTAGATGGTTCCAGTTAGCTAGTAATTTTAAACTGAATATCAAAATCGATGAATATGAATTCCGATCATGAACAGAGAACGATTAGCCTGTTGTCGACCAGGGGGATGTTGAAATATTCCCACGAAAATTATGAAACTTGCATAATTTTGAAGCAGTTCAGATGAAAAATTGGATTTTTAAGTATATTTTTTGGTATATTTTGGAAAAAGAATTTTATATTTCCTAAAGGTCTGACCGTATATTTAAAATCCATATAAATCCGTGGTCCAGGGTGACCCATTACGGTATTTTGAATACTTTTCGGTATTTTTTGAGGTCAAAATTTAACCGACGGTATATCGGTATATAATGGTATATGTTGTCAATTTCGACAATCTATTTTTCCTTTTCAACGTTATATAGAAATCCAATAAAAGCAAGTGGTTAAGTTAAGCCAGTCAATTAGAAAATTGATTCATTAATCGGATAAAACTATGTGGCATGGCTAAGTGTTCTATATAGCTTGGAATATTCGACGGAAGATCAAAAACGAGGAAAATGTAAACTACAACCGTATATTTACGGTATATTTTAAAAATGAGGTGGTATGTTTCGGTATATTTCTGAGGGTCGGACGGTATATTTTATCGATAAATCCGCGGTCACACTGCAACTGACTACGACAAGAAGTAAATAAGTTTGAAAACGCGTAAAAGCTTGGGAAAAGCAGAAAACAAAGTCCTGCACTTGAGATAAAAGATTCCCAATTGTGGCTTTTATTGCGGAGACAATCGAGCGCAATGTCGAACTTACAGCGAACCATGCTCAAGGGCAAATTGCCACCCACCATTCCTAGCGGGCGCATTGGTAGAGCGTAAGTTTTTGCTAGGATGCTGCTGCCTGCGTGGGAGGGAGGGAGTAGTATAGATTAATACCCAAATTGGTTAATTACAGAGACTCCTTCAAGAAGTCGCGCATACGTGACTACAAGCCGGGCATGTGGAACGAGTTCTTTGCCGAAAAGGAGGATGTCACGGTGGATGAGCAGCGAACTTTTCGTGTCTATCGCACCAAGAAGCCCGAGAAGCCGGGCCCCGTTCTATTGCTACTACATGGCGGCGGTTACTCGGCACTTACCTGGGCGCACTTTTGTGTATGTATTCCGCAGCTGTTTTGCCTTGGCGTTCTGACTGCGTGTCTGGGATATGGGATGATAATTCCATTATTAATTTAATTTGCAGTCCGAGGTGACGAGCATGATACACTGCCAGTGCCTGTGCATTGACCTGCGAGGCCACGGTGATAGCAAGGTGGGCGACGAGGATGACCTCTCGGCAGATACGTTGTCAAAGTGAGTATCACCTTGACCTCTGTTCAGTGGTCGTTTTTATTGATTTTTTGACCCTAGGGATATTGGCGATTTGATTCTTAAACTGTATCCAGAAGAAGTGCCACAACTCTTTGTGGTCGGCCACTCCATGGGAGGCGCCATTGCAGTCCATTTTGCTTCTATGGCATTGGTGCCCAATTTAATCGGCATTACCGTTATCGATGTGGTTGAGGGAACTGCCATGGAGGCGCTCGCCAGCATGCAAAGCTTCCTCCGCTCCCGTCCAAAGTATTTCCAGAGTATTCCCAATGCCATCGAATGGTGCATAAGAAGCGGACAGGTGCGCAATGTGGACAGTGCCAAAGTCTCAATGCCCGGGCAGATAATCAAGTGAGTGCTCCATAGTGTGTTCCATAGCCATTTCTCATAAATGTCTGACCGAATCGCCCATTTCCAGCTGTACAACGAATCAACTGGCAACGAATGACCTGCCACTACCCGATGATGTGCTGGAGGAGGCGCATCACTCGAGCATGTTTCCAAATCCGTTCAGCATTTCCGAAGATGAAGAAGTTTCGCCTCCGGGCGATGGTGAGGAAGGCAGCGCCGACGGTGAAGCAGCTGGCACCGAATTTAAGAAACCCACCACGACCAAAGAGGCCACTGAAGCTGCCAAGAAGTAAGTTAAACCCTAAGCACACACACGTACACAAGTCTTTTAACACACTTTTCCTTCAGTTACACCTGGCGCATTGATCTCTCAAAGTCAGAGAAGTACTGGGTGGGCTGGTTCTCAGGCCTGAGCGACAAGTTTCTAAACCTTCGATTGCCCAAGCAACTTTTGTTGGCCAGCATCGATGGGTTAGATAGGACCTTGACAGTTGGCCAAATGCAGGGTCGCTTCCAAATGCAAGTCTTGGCACGCTGCGGGCATGCCGTGCACGAGGACCGCCCACACGAAGTTGCCGAAGTCATTAGCGGCTACTTGATACGCAATCGTTTCGCAGAGGCAGCTGGTGAATTCCGCTGCCACATGCCATCTTGTTGAGCGAATCGCGATGGTCGTATCTATGGCTGAGCACAAGCAGAGTTCACAAATATTTTTTGAATGTATCATTAAACTTTGAACTAACAGATGCGTTCATAAAGCATATATATATACAAAAACAAGAGGTAGAGCGTAGGAACAGGTACATACATATATATTTAGCCGTATATTCTATATATGCAGATATACGTATACTTCAGTAATTTATTCGATATTTTTAATTAAATCTATGAATTTTTACTATCGTACTTTATACTCATTTTGCCAAAAAAAATCGCAAGCAAAAGAATTCATTGAGTTCGGGCTTCTTAAATTGTTAAAATGTGTGTGTATTAAATATGTGCCAGATCGAAAGAAATTTTAACGAAATCGAAATTATACGAATGCTAAAAGGTTGAATAAAACTATTATTAATCAAATGTTAACCGAAAATTCCAGCAAAATTATCAATTTGGAATGTACACAATATATTGGCATTTATTGAATTGGTTCTATTCGCTTCTGGGCGCCCTATAGGGTCAAAAGCAACATTTAACACATAGATTATATAACAGATTAACACAGTTAGTCGACGAAACGGTAGCCACCCACAGACTTCATCTTAATCTTGGACTCCAAGGCCTGGATGCGATGCAAGCGCTCGGCTATCTGATCGCGAATCTCTGGGCGATATTTCTTGCCCTGCCCCAACGATTCCATTTCGGTCAGCCACATGGCCCGTTCGTTGATCTGATCGAGGACTGCAAAGTAAACGGATGAGTAATGATTCTACTTAGGTACGAGCCAGTTTCTCCGCTTACGTTCGTTAATGATATCCTCCTCTGTTACGAGTGGCTCCTCACGGGGACGTCGCAACGGCTTCACGGCCGGATCGGCCAGATGTGTGCCAGCCATGGTGAACTGCAGCTGGGACTTGGCCTTCTCTCCGGCCATGCGATTGTCTGTGGGTGGGCGATAGTAGGTCGTCTTGTAGGCACCACTGGCCTCAATCTGGCGCAGATTCTTGCGCTTGGCGTTGCGAGCGCGATCGAGAATGGCCAACGTCTCCTTGTCCGGGTCATTGTTGGTGTTTGGACGTGGTGGCTTGGGCAACGGCAATGGCTCCCCATTGCGCAGACTCTCATCGATTTGCTTACGCATCAATATGGACATCTTGGACTCCTTAACGAGCACTAAGGAAATTCGAAACCAGTAGTAGAAGCCGACCATACGGGTAATGGCAGTCGCGTCTAATGACACTTACGACGGATTAAATCAGAGGTCTCCTTGCTATACTTCACTTTGGTCGAGTGAAAGGCTCCAGCACCCCCCGGTGCAATGCGCTCACTTGGCCACATGGGCAACTTTTCTGTGCTGCCTTGTGCGCCAACCGCCTGTTGGTCTTCCTGCTCCACCATCAAGGCACCTGGCAGCGCCTTCAGATGCACATTGTTATAGCGATGTCGGCTCATTCTGTAAATCTAGAAAATTTTGCTTGGGACAAATTGTAGAATATTGTTGAACGTTTTCGTGTGCTGGCTAGCTTCGATATAAAGGTTCCCAGTCGAGTCGAGTTTGTTTTACCCCAAACAACAGGGAAGTTGGACGCATGGCAACCTGCGTTGTTCGGTTGTTAGGGTATCGAATCAAGTAAACAGTGAGAGCGATTTTAAATCTCGAAATAATTTATTTAAAATAAATATATGGTAGGTATTGTATGTGTGTATATGTGTAGGGTAGGTACACTCTTGATTGGGGGCTCACATTTGATAAGCTGCAGGCCCTTCTCTTTCTCTCTCTCCCTCCCTCTCCCTACCTTTCTCTCTCTCTCTCTCTCTATTTCGCCAAACATTCAAAATGCCACCTGCCTCTTAACCGATCCGTAGTGGCAGTTTACAATCTTTAACTTGAAATTTTACAATAGTTTTGCGGATAACTTTGAACTCTCTATTTTCGCTAGTTTGCAATATACATTTACATTTATTTATTTAGGCTGCTTTCGGCTTTCTGTTACTCCTCTGGCCGTACATTATTTCGTTTCTTTTATTTTGTTGTTTTGGTTTTTATACATAAAAGCATTTTCGAGTTACAATAAGTTTGCGAAACTATGGACAAACAGTGATAATGAGGAAACAAAAAAAATTTTTAAGCAAGCTTACAGTTTGATCAGCTTTTTGTACAATAAAATAAACATAGGCTACGCGGTACTGCGTATCTTAGGGTATTTTTTTTTGGCTGCCGTATCATTTTAGCTCTGCCCGTCTTATGCTTAGGATGCGACCTACAGACGCAGTACATACTGGTATGTATAAATATTAAAAAAAACCAACTAAAACATGCCGTTTTTACAAATAAACAATTGACTAATACGAAAAAAATAATTAATCGTAGAGTTACAGTTACATATAAATCAATGAATACAAATGACAATGATCTCATGAACGTCCGTCCGGCTGCATGTGCAACACGGTGTCCGACAACACGTACATGGTGGGTAAGGGGTATGGGGTAGGGGTTGGGAGCTTACGCTTACTTATACAAAATACAATATATAGCTCCGATCGATTCACCAACTTAAAAACGCAAACATTGAAACATTTCGAAACCTATTCGAAGGTTGGTTTGGTTTTTGGTTTGTTTTTAGTTATACGGTGTTCAGCAAATATATTCCATTAAATTTAAAATAAATTATGTGCATGTGTATATGTATATAAACACATACCATCCGTTATATGGGAGTTCTACTTCATTCAGCAAGCAAGGTGTTTTGATTCGCTCAAACATTTCTCAATTCTCCTTTTTCCTTTCACATTTCTCAATTTTCAGTCCCTTTCCTCCTTCCAGCTCTCCTCCTTTTCTTTCCTAGTGTTTATAATTGCGAAAAAGTAATCTTAGTCAGTCTCATGGTCACGATGCAGAGTTCACTATGTAAATTTTTACTAAATAAACGATTTCTTTTGTCGTCTTCTTGCCGGGGGATCGGATCTGTTATCGTTTGGCGACGTGGTTCGTGTTTGTTTGCTTGGATATTGATGTGTGGTTTAGAATAGCGTAAAATGTTGATCAAATTTGGCCAAATTTTCCTACATAGAGAGAAGTGATAGTGGTGTGATATAGTGTATGTGTTGTGTGTTCTGTGTGGGATTGGGGCGTGGCTTGTTAGTTGAACTACAAATGGCGACAACATTTACAAAACTTAAACATTAATAACATTGGCCGCTACAGAGGCATCTCTGCTGCCCGCCAGATAGCTGGCCGAGCCCGGGCGCAGGCACAGACGCAGGCTTCGTTAGGGAGTTCGTTCATTGGGGGAGGCGCGAAAGCAGCTAGAGCTCTTGTCACAGCTCCAACGGCCAGCCGTTGGGCAGCGGGAGGGGCTCCGGGCACCGCCAGCGCGGCAGACACGACACACAGAGGAGCCCTGGCACACAACTCAAAACTTAACATTTAAACAAACTAGCAGAGCTTACAAACTAAAAACGATTACAAAAATTGCATGGGCTGTGGGCTCTGGTGGGTGGAGGGTGGGCGGGGCGGGGTGGTGTGTGTGTGTGTGTGGGGGGGTGGCGAAACAACGAGCATTACAATTAGACGCGACACGACACAAACATATAAGCGAGTTTCTTACAGAACTAGATATAAAAACACATTCATTTTCGTTTATGAAATCAATCTTCAAAACGCAGTGAACACAAAAACTGCCACAAAATCATCGCTGAGCGGGCGAGTTGGCTCAGTTCATTGCCTGTTCAGTCATTTGGCGGCACAACGTCTCGAGCTGTTCCAGGCTCTTAAAATCGTTCATTTTATATTCGTGCGGCGCCATGCTTAGGCTAATCAACTGATGCTGCGGCTGGGACAGGCAATGATCTGCAGTGTGATTGTTGTTCTTGCTGCTCTGTTGGCAGAGAGTGTTGCTGCAGGCCCCTCCACTGCCGCCACCACCACCAGGACATGGGCACAGACAGCTGCCACTGCCCACTGCAGCGGCAGCAGCCGCCAGCAACTGCAGCTGTTGCTGGTTAATCAAATTGTTGTTCAGTATGTTGTTGTTATTGTTGTTGTTGATTAAAATTTGTGGTGGATGCTGATGATCGCTGTGTTGCGACTCCTGACTCTGACTACTAACCATCACCACGGCGGCCATGGTCTTCTTTGGATGTTGCTCCGAACTGGACACTCCACCATTTCCGTTCGCGCTAAGACCGTTTAGGCTTGGCTTGCGTGGCTGCTGCTGACTCCTTGAATCCATGACCAGACTATCGTTGGAGCCGTTGGTGTTGGTGGTAAGCACCCCCTGGCCCGGCTTGAAGACCATTTGCTGCGGCTGCTGTGGCCCACCAGTTACCAAAATGAGGTTGTTCAGCGATCGACGATGCGACTGCGGTGGCGTCTGCTGCGGTAAGGCCGGGAAATGGTTGTGCTGCTGAAGCATCTGCTGCATTTGCTGGGCATGGTGGTGCGACTTGGGTGGCTGCTGCTGCTGCTGTTGGTGATTGCTCATGAAGCTGGGATATGAAGAGCTCTTATACTGCGGCTGATGCGACGGACCGCCGTAGCCGTTGTACTCAAATTGCTGTAGCGGCGGTGGCGGTGGTTGTTGTTGCTGCTGCTGCTGGTGATGCGGCAGGGGATGCTGCAGGCAGTTCAGGGAGAAATTCAACATGTCATTAGAGTTCTTCCGATTGTTAATCCTATCACTGCTGCCATTCTTGGGATCACACTTGCGAGTCTTGCCATTCCATCTAAAACATAGATTAATTAGAATACTAGAAAGAATTAAATAGTATTATTGAAACGCACCTGGGTTTGTTGATGTTGCCGCCAGTGGGTACGCCGGGAGTCTTCACATGGTGCAGCTTTGAAACCATTGAGATTTTCAGCTTGGACAGCTTAAACTTGAGTTCCTTGAGTTGGTTGGCATGGTTCATGAACGCCTCGTTATGAATAGAACGATCAAGTATCCACATGAACACACCCATTGTTTCATCGTCCTGCACACAGTAGGGATCCGCCTGGAGGGCATTGCTGACCAGGTCGATGACCTTGAGGAAGCGATGACCAATGTTCTCCTCCAGTGGCCCCATAGACTCCACGGGTTTCATTGGCGTCAGCACAATGTGTGTTAGCTCCTCGACAGCCGTACTGAGCTTAATCTGTCCCGCGTGCAGATCCTGCTCCACCCTGCTGAGGATGTGGGCACGCTCCTTCAGCTTGTCAATGCAGAGGGCCAGCTTATGGGAGGCACCCTTTGTGACACCCACGCTCTGGAGGAATTCCTCTGTAATCATCAGCATCTCCTCGTAGGTCATGTTCTTGAACAGCTCAATGTATTTGTGCAGCCGTAGGGACTTCAGCCAGAGGCCTATCCCCGACATGCCCACATTGCGGGTCTGGAACTTGATGTAGCCGGGCTTGAACTCGTCCAGCCGCGTATCGGAGCCACTGTTCGCCAAAGCTCCGCGCTGATGTTCAATGGAGAGAGAGAAACTCCTCGGTTTGTTGGCAAACTGGGCCAGATTCTCTGTGGAGTTGGAGCAGTTGTCGTTGACCGTGATCACTGACGAGTTGGATGAGGATGAGCAGCTGGAGATGGTTTGAGTGGTCAAGCTGTTGGAGCGCCGCGTCTTCAGGGCTGCTATTTTGCTGTCCAGACTCCAGCGATTGATGTCACCAAACTGATCGCCCACATTACCCATCAATATCGAGGCGTAGGGCAGTTGTGGACCTGACGGAGGCGGTTGCAACAGCTGTTGATGATGTGAGGTGGGAGGCTGCAAGCGATCATTTAGTATTATGTTTATGAGATTACTTCGGGCTTATTTTTCTATTACCTGCTGACAGAGATTGCTTATGCCGCTGGCCTCACCCATATCTGCCATAATGGGGGGCTCAAAGTCGAGGATTTCCGTGCCATTCTTGCTGAATGACGTGTCATGGTCTTCGGTGCCACCGATGCCAAGCATTGAGCCCGCTGCCGCTCCCGCCACGACGCTGTTGACCAGCAAGGAGCTGCTGTCCAGCGACAGGCCTAAGCTATTCTGACTAGAAGCTAATTCGTTCAGGGTAATACCATTTAAATTATCACAGAGTGGATTAATCGATCCGCTGGAGCCCCCGCTGCCTCGCCAGTCGCCGCCGGTGAGTTTGTGCTGCTGCTGTTGCTGCTTGCTGGGCGGGGCAATCGTTTGCCAGTCATTGCTGCGCGACGATCGCGAGCTGCTAGTGGTGCACAAGCTGCTCCCTAGGTTACTCAGTGATGAAGAGGCCACCGAAGAGCAGGAGGCCGCCGAAGAACTAGCTGCCGATGAGCTGCCCGTGGAGCTGGTTCCTGCGACCAGTTGTGGCGAGGGCTGCAGGAAGTAGCTGCGATTCGTAAGACCAGCGGCGGCTGCCTGAATGTGGTCCTCGAGGTGTCGCAGCCAAATGTTTAACGATCGTCGATCTTCGCTGCTTATGGCCGGATGAATGAGCAAGTAGGAGAAGATCTGTTGCACCAGCTCCGTGGGCACAATCTGCTGCATGGTGTCCTTGACAGCAGCCGGAATCAGGGCCATGTATATGAGTTTGGCCTCATCGTTGCCCGGCTTCAGCAGCGGCAGCATGTTCAGCACCTCGTGGAGTATATCCTCCTTGCGGGCATACAGCTTCCTCTCATCACACTGCGAGGAGGTTGTGATCTGAAAATCGCTGCCATAGCACGGCATCGAGTCCTTGTCGGAGGAGGAGGAGGACATGCCATCCAGCACATCGCAGGGCTGAAACGTCTTGTATGCATTCAGCAGGTTCTGCAAGTAGACCGGATTGTTGGCATTGATGTCGATGACCACGCTGCTTAGATTCGTCTGCGAGGTCCCCAGATTCTGTGTCAAATTGTTGTCGATCGAATACTGAAGGAACTTGAGGCTCGGGTAGCGCAGACGCTTTAGCAGCGCGTACATGACGACGGTTCGCTCGCAGTCGTTCCACTTCTCGAAGAGATTTGTCACTGTGGTCACCTGCTCGCAGAACAGCGCGTTAGCCGGCTGATGGGGATTGGAATTGCAGTTGCTGTTGGCAATGGTATTGGTATGGGTGGTATGCATTTGTGTTGCGCCTGTTTTCGCGGGCGTTGTCGTAGATGTGGCCTCCTTGTGGGAGTGTGTCTGTGTGGGTGTGGAGGTTTTGGGCTGCATATCGTTTAATGCACTGTTGGAGTTTGTGTTGCTGTCGATGCCGCAGGACATCGCGTTGTCTGTTGTGCCAGTTGAGTACTTCATCTCGTTGTTATTTCGGTATTTAGTTTCTTCCGTTTTTAGGAATATGTTAAGTGGGGATTGTGTTGATATTTCAACTGTGGCGGCTTCTTTGTTGGATTATTTGGTTGCGTTACTGCAAAAGAAATATGTATATACGTTAGTGAGTGCTAAACTAATTTATGTAGAGTACGCCTAGCCTACTGATCCGAATCGGTCTGTATCCCCAGCCACGTGATCAGATCAAACAATTTCACATATTTTCCAAGAATTTGTCACCTGTTGCTGATGTTGTTGTTTTGGCACTTGGGCGATAATAAAATAAACCCCAAGCCACCGTCTCACAGCCGCAAACACCTCTCAAAAGTTAATCAAATCAATTTTTTCGCTAATTTAATAAATTTACCAGCCAAGCGACAGCAACAACAAGAGCAGCAAAGCCGCAGCACCGGCGGCTACAATAGTAATCTATCTGTAATTGGCAAAAGGGAAATTAGCATTCGCCATGGGTCCGTCCGGCCCTCGATCGGGGGCTTATCAGGGCAACAAATGAACACCAAGCAAATACATAACACCTTCGACAACTTGCTTTTCGCAATCGATAGTAAATCAATAAAATGGCAAATAATTTAATTTAAATAGGAAATCATTAGAATTAAATTTCTTTATGCCAAAGCGACCAAAGAGAACAGAACAGTGAAGGAAGGGGAGGGGTAGTCGTTAAGTGTGAGGCCCTGCTGTAGTCGTCGAGAAGTTTGGTTAGGTTTTTTGCAGTTCGCACTTTTCATTTAATTTCCATTGCTTTTGTGTGCTCATTTCGAATCTTGTTTCTGCTGCCTGCCTTTGCTTTTGCGACTTTCTTCGATTTTTTTTTCTTTTCTGCTTTTGCTATCTACTGTTATACATTAAAGCCGAGGCGACGCACCCCGCTCCACTTCTCTACCAGCTGCGCTCTTAGCAATGCAGAGCTGTTTCTGTATTGGTACGTATGGGGTTCGTGTGTGTGTGGTGTAAGCAGACATTAAAACATAACGGGGCCCAATTACTGTATTAAATGCGGAGCTGGGGAATTTACCGATGTTTACTTTTTTATATTTAACTTTTTGGATGAAATTTCACATTTCTTGTTGTTTAATTGTTGCCAATTTTTGCACCATTACATTTAATATGATGAGAGAGAGGGAGATGGAGAACTTATCTCACGCTGCAAACTAACGGTAAATATGCATTGCCGATCCAATCTTTGAGGTTATGTTAGTTCCTAACCGGCTTTGAATAACTGCAATATTCCTAAAGTTCAATAAACGATCGTATCACACACACACACTCACACAAACACACAGATCCTTCCACTCTCTGGGGGGGAATTTGAAACCAAACTCACAATGCGGCGTCGTTGTTTGTCGAATATTGTGCCTGTTCAGCAACCGCGATCGCAGTCGTTTTGCATGTTTTACTTATTTCTTTGCATGCACAATATAAATTTGATTATCTGTAGTTGAGCAAATACACAATACAGAGAGGGAACCAGACGCCACGGAAAACAGTTTGTATTAAATAAACGAAGATGAGAACTGAACTGAATTAAGAAATGCTGCAACGACAAGCGGTGGCGGCTCGCAACAGACAGCAGGCACTCTGTGGAGCACTGAGGAGGATGGACCGGCAGGCAGAGTGACGAGATGATGGCGAATGATTTGGCGCTGGCGTCAGCAGAGAGTGTGTGGCGTTTTAGAAAATGGTGGAGCTTGCGAAAATCAAGGAGAGAGCGAAACGGGAAAGGGAACGGACACGGGCACGGGTACGAAGCGCGCCTTTTTTTTTGAGAGACCTTGCCTGCGAGTGTGTGTGAGTGTGACACACTGAGAATGCATGGCATTGCAATGCAAAGAAGGCAAAAATTGCGGCAAATTACATGGGAGAGAGAGAACGTTACAGGGCGGCAGGCAGGGAGGAATTCGCTCTCCTACTCTCTTCTCGCAGTCCGATGCTGTCGACGTCGCTGCTGCTGGCTCTGGCTTTGCATACAATAGTTTTCCTTTTCTTTCCGTTCCGTCTTTTGGTCTGGTCTGGTCCGTGATGGAGAGGTATGGGAGGAGCAGGCGGTTTGTTGTTTTCACCACAGACACACGCACACACACACACACAACTCGCACAACATATATATTAGCTCCCAAAATCACGCCCCACCCACCTAACCATGGTCTCGTCGTTGTCGGCCAGACAACAAAAATACATAGCTACACTATACAACTGCGCTTGTGCCAAAATCGTTCTATTTTTCAATTACCTTTCTGCTTTCTATTCGCCTGCTGCAAACCTTGAAATTATTTTCTGTTGCAATTCACAGATTTGATTGCTTGGAAACACGAAATTTAAGCATATTTCGCTAATGTGATATGCTATCAGAGCGCACATTTATTAATTTATAATTTTCACCTTCGCTGTATGTGTGTGTGTATTTTTTATTAGCACTTTCTGGCTGCTGTTTTTGTTGTTTTTGCTAAATCATAACTACACATCGCCTTTTTTAGCCACATTTGCTGCGCATTGACGCAACGTGTTTTTTTTTGCCAAGTCGCGATAGAGAATTCCACACAACTGCTGTTGCATGTGGTTATATGAACATTCTTGCCGTTTATTCCATATTTTCAGCAATTAATTAATTATTTATTTCCGAACGCAACGCTTGTAGACTATGCAAATCAGCTGTGCAGTGTGACCGCGACTTATCGATCAAATATACCGTCCGACCGTCAGAAATATACCGAAACATCTCATTTAAAAAATATACCGTAAATATACTGACGAATTCAAGTTTTATGTTACATATTCCTCGTTTTTTATCTTTCGTGGAATTTTCACAGCTATATAGCACATTTAGCCATGCCCACATAAATTTATACAGTTCATGAATAATTTTTCTACTTAGCTGGCTTATTCTAAATACTTGCTTTTATTGCATTTTGCGTGAAAAAGGTTTTTTTTTTCAAAATCGGAGGTTGTAGACGATATGATACGATACGATAAGAACGTACACATTTCCATTATGTACTTAATATGTAGGAGACGTGTAGTTACAATGTAAGACATGTATTAAGATTAAAATTTTGTTGACCTTCCTTGCTTAAACCTTATTTAATAAACAATAAAATAAAAAGGATTGATATCAGCCTTGTAGTCTTGTAGAAAATAGACTTATCAGTCGACCAAAATAATGTGTTCAGGGCTGAGGGTTCTAGATAGCGACTAATATTTAACTGAATATAAAAATCAAGAAATATAATTTTCGATCATAGACAGAGATAGATTTTGTAAATCAGTGAGTTATGAAATACACTCCACGAAAATGATAAAACTTTTTTTGGTTTACAGTTTGCAAAAAGTATTCTTTTCCACGGCTTTACTAAAGTTGTTGACATGTTTAAATAGAGGGGGTTAAGTGGGCTAAGTTCGAGCGAACCATAAATCCTCGGTCACACTGTTGCAGAAGGAAAATGAAAATTTTTATTGGAAAATTTTACTTCTAATGTGGGCTGCATAATGAAAAAGGCACCAAAACATTATGAGCAACAGCTTTGGCACACACAGCAGTACATGCAAGTTCTACATACTGTAATAAACCACTAGCACCGCGAAAATCCCAACGAAACGCACACAAACACAACAAAAGAACATTTCCATTGCGCTGTAGCAGTATCGACAGCGAAAAGAATGTTTGCCCAAACGGAATCGCAGAAGACGAGCTTCCTTGAGCAGACTAAGGCGGCCAGGGAGGAGCGGGCGCTGGAGAAGCGCCGTGAGTTGGCCGCCATCCTGCTGCAGTCTACACTCAAAGGATATGCGTCGCGCCGGAAATATCAGAAGCGTATCATGTAAACCCTTGTCCCATCCCATTGCCACGCTCTTCTATACATACCCCCTTCCCCTTCTTTGTAGCAACGATTTTGATGCGGTGTTTGTGCCCGGACAGGATGAGAAAGATACGGAACTGGAGCTGACTGCCGTTAATGTGTATCCTTTGCTCCGTCGGTATCTCACGCAAATCAAATTGGACAAGAAGAATATGAAAGCACGCGAGCGTCTGGAGATCATCTGCCGCTACGTTAACAAAGCCATGGAGGCGGAAAATACAAGGCTCTCGTACGCGGCCCTCTGCCTGCACAAGGAGCGGAGTCTACCCTGGATCGCGCACATCAAGATATTGCTAACCAACTGCCTGCTGCTGCTGCCAGAGCTCAAGCCAGAGAATCATGCCGACAGCCTGTCATTGGCCCTCTTCCTCCACACCCTGATTGTGTTTACTTCGCCAAAGTCATGGGCCATACTGCGGAATGCCACATTTGGAGGCCTCCAGCCTGCCATGCAAAAGGTCTGCTGCAACATTCAGGGGCACCTGGTGCAACACGGTTTCTACAAAACCATGCGGGTGAGTAGTCTTATAAACTTATCCGCTATATAAGTATTTGAAATGTCCGTCCTTTAGCTGGTTCTGCTGCGGGGCACGGCACGCGAGGAATTGTCCGTGAAATCTGTCACCCTTGTGGCCATTATCACGCTCTGTCTCCGCCCGCTGATCGACGGAGACTACAGTCGCAACCTGTTGAGCCAGTTTCTATCGGAGATTGTCTCTGTGCCGGCTCTAGTCTATCACTTGAACCAAAGCGTGCCCCAGTGCATAGAACAGTTGTCGTCCATGGGTCTGCTGAAGAAGGCATTGAGCATCTCCGAAGACTTCCAATGGTTCGAGGAGTTCGGCGCCAGTATGCCGGGAACCAAATCCTTGGCGTTCTTGGGAAACATTGTCAACTTGTTCAACATTGATGGCCAAGCGGAGGCCAAAGTGCTGGCCTATCCATTACTGATTGTAAGTTGGATGCAATCACATTTGACTTCGTGCGCTCTTACACTCTTTCTGTTGCATAGGAAACCACCACAACGCTGCTGGAACTGATACCGAACACGGTGACCACCAAAGGAGTATTCACGCAATGGCACGAGTTGCTTGGCTGGCATACACCCGGTACGGAGCCCGCACAAAATCAGAATGTGTCGTTGATCAAGAAGCAATTTCATATGCTGTGGGATAGCCGCTGCATCAAGGTGCTACTGGGTGATTTCCTGAAGGACATTAATGTGAACTATGAGCGCATTGAGTTCCAGTCTCCCCAGCAGCCCTCCACATCGAATCTGCTGCGACGCGCCCTAGAACGCAGCTCCAATTGCGGTGTCACTCTCATTGGCGGCGGCACGGCCAGCAAGCAGAGCAAACAGGCCAAACAGCCGTGGCGGAAGCTGGACAGTGCCGATGTGGTGCAGGTGTCGCGCATTTGCGGCATGTACTATGCGGCTCTCAGCACGCTCTCCCAAATGAAGCTGGACATTTTAACGGGAATATGCTACAACGACAATGTTCTCTACGACATCTGGCTGATGCTGACGTCGCTGGGTCCGAATTGCGGAATGAAGGAGTATCTGGATCTACTGAAGAGCGAGACCAGCCTCCAGAAGCCGCAGACAGCAATGCTGATGCTATTCTGCGACTGCATGACACACTATGTTACGTGAGTAGATCTACAATGCCTGATTCCTCATCCGTGGCTATATATTTCCGTTTTTTTTTTTAGAATTCTCGACGAGTATGAGATGTACACGGAGCAGAATCCCTTTAGGCTAAACGATTATGTCATGCTGACCTACTTTCTGAACAATATGCTGTACAAGTTGATTAACGATAACATTTTGGGTGAGTTTGCATTTAATCATCGCCGTATTCCAGACACTTATCCCCTCTGCATCTTTTTAAAGGCGCCAAGAACATTGTTCAGAATCCAGTATTTCTCTCGCTTCACACTCTCCTGCTCTGTCTCTATCGTCGCGACTGTCGGCGACCGTTTACGCCGACTAATCATTGGCTCATACCGGAAGTAAAGCCTTCGACGTTCATCAACGATTTGGAGAAGGCCAAGCGGAATGCCATGCTGCTGCTGGCCAAGATGCCGCACATTATTCCTCACGATGATCGCGTCAAGCTGTTCCGCAAATTCGTGCAGAACGAAAAGGCTGTGATGGGGCTGACGGAGAGCGCCTGTGCCTCGCCTCGCTCAGCGCTGATCGTCATCCATCGGGAGCGTATTGTAGAGGATGGTTACCGCCAGCTGGCCGCCCAGCCCACGCAAGCTCTCAAGGGCGTCATCCGAGTGCGCTTTATCAATCAGCAGGGACTACACGAGGCGGGCATCGACCAAGACGGTGTGTTCAAGGAGTTCCTGGAGGAGACCATCAAGAAGGTGTTCGATCCATCGCTGAATCTTTTCAAAACCACCTCGGATCAACGATTGTATCCATCGCCGATCTCCTACGTGCAGGACAACCACCTGCAGCTCTTTGAGTTTGTCGGCCGAATGCTGGGCAAGGCCGTCTACGAGGGCATCGTGGTGGATGTCCCCTTCGCCTCGTTCTTCCTCTCCCAGCTGCTGGGGCAGACGCAGCAGGCCCTCTACTCCTGCATGGATGAGCTGCCCTCGCTGGACGCTGAACTCTATCGCAGCCTCACCTTCATCAAGCACTACAAGCAGGATGTGGCCGAGCTGAATCTGACCTTCTCCGTGGATCAGGATGTGATGGGCAAGATCGTCACCCACGAACTGCATCCCGGCGGCAAGGGGCGTGTGGTCAACGATCACAACAAACTGGTCTACATCCACTACATGGCCTACTTCCACATGAACACGCAGATACGCGAGCAGACACAGGCCTTCAATCGAGGCTTCCGCAGCATTGTCAATCCCGAGTGGCTGTCACTCTTCTCGCCACCGGAGCTGCAGCGTCTCATCTCGGGCGATACGGCGCCATTGGATTTGAGGGATTTGCGCAAGCATACGCAGTATTATGGCGGATTTCATGATTCTCACCGCGTGGTTGGCTGGCTCTGGGATATTCTGGGAAAGGACTTTACAGAAGAAGAGCGCAAGCTTTTCCTAAAGGTGAGTACCCGAAAGAAGATCATGTCTAAGGCCATCTCCTTAATGCATATTCTTTTTGACAGTTTGTTACCAGCTGCTCAAAACCACCGCTTTTGGGCTTTGCCCACCTTGAGCCGCCCTTCTCCATCCGCTGTGTGGAGGTGGGCGACGACGAGGACACTGGCGATACCATAGGTAGTGTGATACGCGGCTTCTTCACCATACGCAAGAAGGATCCGCTCAACAGACTGCCCACCTCGTCGACCTGCTTCAATCTGCTAAAGCTACCGAACTACCAGAAAAAGTCGACGCTGCGGGACAAACTTCGCTATGCCGTCAGCAGCAACACGGGCTTCGAGCTGTCGTAAGTTGGCTGTCAGGTGGACTGTCCACATATCAGGGACTGCCGTGCGACAATCTTGTTTAACTGTATTGCACATATTTCTCCCTCCGTGCTTTATTCACATTTTATGTTATCTTTTAAGTATTTCTCGCGGTTGAAGAGCCCTCGGCGTAATATTTTTTTTTTTTTAGTGAAACCTAAATGGTATGTCAAGGATATAAAAAAAGAAAGAAACAAACAAACAAATAAATATAAACGTATAGCTGTGATAAAACTATAATAAACTAACGAAGTGTACACAATAACCAAAATACCAATCAATGCTGAATTACAAATACTTCAACTAATATTCGATTTTGGTTGGAAAAGATAAAATGGAGAAGGGGGAAATCTATTAAACTATGGCATAAATGTATTTATATATGTACGAGCATTATATGATACCCAATACACATATGGCTTACGCCAGGAGTTACATTGTAAAACCACAAAACACAAAAAAAAAAAACAAAAAAAAACAGCAGCAATAAATCTAAATGTCTGATTCATGTTCAAATTGTAAAGCCGCTACTGTTTATCTGATATTTCCCCTAAGCGCGTTCCCTGAGATAACAAACAAATGGGAAGGGAAGGGAAGGGAAGAAAAGGAAGCCAAACGGCAGCAATTAGTGCTATCCAAATTTCCCCGGGTTTTTCCGACCCAGCCAGTGAATGAAAATGAAATGGAAATGCAATGAAATGAAGACGAGTCCACGCGAGCTAATGACACAAATCCGTCTGGCGATGGGACTGGGATTGAAACTTGGCTCCTGGTCATCCACTAATTGTCTGAGTCACACTGAAGGAAACACAGGACGCAAGGGTCGAATGATGCACTTAGGAAATATCCGGAAATATTGCAAAGAGTTTATGCAAAGCTAGCCAAATTACCGGAAATTGCATGTCACGGTCCAGACTGGATGCATTTCGGCTGACTAATGACTTGGGATCGGACCGTAATGCGAAATGCGATCTGGACCAGCGAATGGCTTATGGATAGTCCTTCCTATCTCTCATCCAGCTGACCCGCACTAAATCTGGTTTCTTGAATGTTATTTGACATTTTTATTCGAATAAAAAAATCATTATATTGTTCTTTACGGGTTCCGTTTCTCAAGTGATTTCCTCTTGCGGTTTTTTTTCTGTCGGACCGGTCTCCCTTGAACTGGAACAATGCCAAACAAATTGTAGAACAGACCTACAAAACAGACAATAATCATAACAATAATTTCAAAAATCGGCACAGACGCTAACAGTCGGCGGTCGTCGCACCGTCAGGCCATAAAATGCCATCACTGCGACGACGACTGGCATTGTTCCCGAGCATCAGCATTCCAGGGACAAAGTGTGATGATTTTTATGACTTGCCTGTGAGTTTTTACCGCCACCGCCACCAGGAGCACAACAACAAGCGGCAACAAGTGACTGCTGAGAGACCCATAATATTCAAGTGGCACAGAGGCGACAGTCGCTTGGCGCCAGTCGCATGCGATGTGATGTGATGTCCTCTCTCTGGTGTCCTCGCCTTGGTGCCGGTGCAATTTGTTGTGGCCCGGCATCAAGTACCGTTTAAAGGTTTGATTAGCTCGACTTATCAAGGGCGGATCTCTTTTGTGAGTCCGTCGATAAACGGTAGCGGCGAGATTTCCTTGGATCTATTACTACAAGTTGCAGCTTGTTCCAGTACGATTTCAGATAAGATAAAATAGCAGCACTCGACCAAATGGGAGCTGATCTTGGCAAAGAGATATGGATATCCAACGGATATTAAAGGTTTCCTAAGGCTAAGAAGGTTCTGAGTCGAGTGGGCACTCGAAAATTCTGATGATGAAAAAGGAAAATATCAGAAGTGGTACGTAATATTGAAGAACATTCTGTGGTAAGATTTTAAAGGACGTTTTTGAATATTAAAAAGTCATAGTAAAAATAGTAATCGATGCATTATCATTGACCTCCCCCTATTTGAAATAATTGTAATAATAAAATTAAAATAATGCAATATCCAATGTTTTCTTTTGCAATAGTAGAATTCAATCTTTACAGGCATTCTGATTTGGCCCACATCAAAAGCGTTTTCGTTTTCCATAAATATTACAACCGATTAGGAGGAGGCTACTTCAAAGAGCGCTGCACCCCAATCCCCCATTAATAGTATCAACGGCAATATGGATGCCATGCCCGTGCCCCATCACTGGAGATGGGGGAGATGGAGATTCCATTCCATTCCCCCCACATGAACACACGACCCAAAATGGCGTTCCGGATCGGTTAGAGCGGGACAACGAAACGTTCCAACGACTATCAGCCAATGCCCGCGCTGCAGAGAGGCAGAGGGAGAGCGACAAAGAACGAGGGAGAGCCGACACCAGCACACACCACTTGAGCAGAGGAACAGGTCGAGCAACTACTACTACCTGAAGCTCGACTGAGCGAAGACCGGATTCTGGCAGAATCGAGTCAGTGCGATCGTCGCTGCTGAGAGAAACAGTCTCAATCTTGACAACGTGACGAGCAGTTCTTGTTTCGAGTCGCGCCTCAAATACATACATACATATATTATTGTACGTTTCGGAGTTTAGAAGCAGTTCGATCGATTTGAACCGTCGTTAGAAATTTCGTAACCCCCCTATTCACACTTCGAGGAGATCTATACGAAATGTTGGCCCTGCCAAACATCGCCGATCTGCGCATGCAGCAGCAGATCGCTCACGAGATCTATCGCCACCAGATTATGCAACGTTTGCCTGGTAAGTGGAGCAAGCTCCCCGAATGATTCGCCGACGGCACTATCTAACCCATTCGCTACCTTGCAGATCCCCTGTGCGGCCTTCTGCCTGCCTTTGCTGGGCACTTTGTGCCTCCGCCGCCACCACCTCAGCAACCATCGCTGCCTGGAGTGGAGGCCAAGCTGGAGAACAACGAACTGTGGCAACAGTTCCACAACATCGGCACCGAGATGATTATCACAAAGTGTGGCAGGTTGGTACTATTTGACTGTTTGTGTCTTCATCTTATCTCCAAAAATTGTGACCGACTTTGTCGACTGTGTGGACTTGCCAGAGATTGCGATAAGCCTCCATCTTATCGTCGTGTCAACGTGTCGCTAACTTCCATTTTCTTCTCCTTTGCTTCTCCAACAGACGCATGTTCCCCTCGATGCGGGTCTCGTTGAGTGGACTCGAGGAGGAGGCCAGCTACTGCGTGCTCCTGGAGATGGTACCCATTGGAGACTGCCGCTACAAGTTCTCCGGCTCTCAGTGGGTCCCGGCTGGAGGAGCCGAACCGCAGAGCCCCCAGCGCATGTATCTGCATCCGGAAAGCCCGGCCACTGGCAAGCATTGGCAGTCGCAGGCTCTACTTTTTAGCAAAGTGAAGCTGACCAACAACACCCTGGACAACAACGGACACGTGAGTGGATTTGATTATTCTCAATCTGAATTGGTTGATAATCAAAGCCTCGTTCTCCTACAGATTGTCCTAGCCAGCATGCACAAGTATCAGCCGCGTTTGCATGTTATACGCACCTCTGATCTTGGCCAGATTCCCTGGGCCCCGCAGCAGGCCTTCGTCTTCCCCGAGACGGAGTTCATAGCCGTGACCGCATATCAGGTGTGTACTTGAGAAACCGCTTTTCCATGTGAAAATTGATAACTAATCTTCCACTTTTGTTTACTTTGTTTACCTATAGAACGATCGCATCACCAAGCTGAAAATCGACAACAATCCCTTTGCCAAGGGTTTTCGTGAGTCGGGCCAATCACGGTGCAAGCGCAAGCTAAACGATTCACCGCCTCCACAGCCGGCGGCCACAGCAGGAGGAACCAATGTGGAGCACTCACCATTAGCCAAGCGTCTGCGTTTGGTCGACGATCTGTCGCTGCATCCACAACAGAATGCTGCGCAACTCCAGTCCGACCTTATGCAGCGTCATTATCTGCTGGATACACTGGAGGGAAATTTCTATCTGCCAGCGCCGCCACCGCCACAGCTGACATCCCATGCCATTGAATATGCTAGACACATTGCCTGCTATCCAAGTTGGGCCTACACACCGCCATCGCCAGCCTCCTCCTCCTCCACGTCGTCCTCCTCTTTCAGTGGCGAGTCGGCAGCCGAGGCGGACGCAGACACCTTTGTGGATGTGGTAGGCACTAACACGACAACCACCACCACAACGGGCACGCATGAGTCTGCGGCTTCTGTGGCCGCCGATGCCGATGCCAATGCCGATGCACAGCCAAAGCCCAAACGGAGCAGCTTCAGCATCTCGGACATATTAGGAACGAGCGTCTCCGTTTAGTCGCCGCCTGCACCCATTTCGGGAGCACATTGTACATTTAATTAGCGTTAGGTTGCCATCGTCATCGTAGTCTCTAAGTTGAATTGTGATATTTTGCAGTTAATTAGGATTTCCAGGTATTTGCCATCAGTATTTATCGTATTTATTATGCAATTTTAATTGTTCAAATGATTTCGTAATGGATTTATTGTCTGTGGCATTTTAATGCGGCATTAATAAAATACACACTATATTCAAAATGGAAGTTGAAAGGAATCGCTTGGCGGTCACTTTTTGTGGGCTGCTGCATATGTGGGGGTCAATGAAGACACATCTCTGGACCTACCTCCGACCTATCTCACCTGAGACCTGAGACATGAGAGCCCGTGCGCACATTTGCATAAATTCCTCAATAATTTCCCATGCCCCATCCTGTTCTTTCAATTCAGAAGTTTGTTGCATGCTTCCATTTGGCTGTCTGCGGAGCCGTACATAATTCTGTCTCATGCAAGCCATTAAAACCTGTTCCAACATCGCCAGACGCCAGACGCCAGCTCCTTGCTCCGCCCTTCGCCCTCTGCCCCCGAAATCCCATTCCAAAAAATCGCAGAGCCGCTCTCCTGGCAACCGCCACAGCAAGAGCAACAGCTATAGAAACAGCCACAGAAACAGCAAGAGCACTACAACAACATGGACATGGCTTATCAGCAGATCAGAGCGAGCCGCATCTTAAACGCTGGCGCCAGCGCCAAGTTAAATGCGCTGATTGAACGCCACGATCGCCAGCAATCCTGGCGAGCAGTCGCTGCCACAGCCACAGCCATAGAACCAGGTTTGGTCCCCCCGGTCCCCCCCCCCCGTCCTCCGGTCACCCGAGTCCCGTGTAATTGATGTTTTCACATTGTAGTTGTTAGCAACTGTGGCCATTTACATGTGCAATTGTCCGGGTGTCCCTCACACATCTCCATGTTATCAAATGGCCAACGGAAATGAGGCGGTTGCTTTGATGCTGCAGCTACCAGATGCAAGTGTTGGCCGCCAGAGAGACAGAGCCAAAGCCAGAGCCAGAGCCAGAGCCAGATCCAGAGCCCTAGCTCTGGCCGGCGATGATTGGCCAAATAACCAATCTTCGACGGTGGCATTTCATTTCAATTCGCGTTAAGAAGCAATTGTTAAGAGCGCTCCATTGCCATGATCTGCGGGCCAGGATGCTCGTGAGACCCACACACGTAGCAGCAACCTGTTTTTGGTGCTTCAGTGCTCAGTGGGACCAACTCAAACATCTGTTGGGGGCTGCAGGCCATTCATGTTGCCGCTGGAAGTGTTTATGGGCTCCACATTAGCCACACCGCATATTCATGTTAAACGTCGCCAAAAGACTAACGACAACGGTTGGCCCATTGTGTTGTTGCTGCTGCTGCGGGCTTTTGCTGAAATTTATTGAATTCTCATTTGGGGGGAATTCTCATTGGGATCCTCTGGCAGGGCAAAAGAAGAGTTGAAGCCAAAGCAAAGACCAATACGAGTGAGTAGTGTAGTCCATGCTGGAGCTGGCGGTGAGGCAAACGTTCGCATGTCAAAGTCAAATGAGCACCGACCCGAGCTCGGAGATCTTTCAGGCCAGATAAGCCAACTTTTTTTTGTCCCATGCTCCATGCCCCATGCCCCATGCCCCATGCCCGGTTGCTGTTGCTGTGTGTGTGTGTGTGTGTGTGTATGTGTGCTGCGGCTGCTCTCTTTCGGGCATGTGTAAGTTCCTTGGAAATTAATTTTGTGGCGGCCAAAATCAAAGTCACGGGCAACATTTTTCGCTGGCGACAATTTTATCGGCAGAACAATGAAATCATTTCCAATCCCTATTCTCTGAGCTACGCTGGCGATATTATGTCTTCGGCGCCATCTGACAGTCGCTGATTTTTGGTAGCTTTAATTTTTCCGCTCGGTCTTTCAGCCTTTATTGAAAATGAAAACTTACAAATATTATGTTTGTATGTACTTTTTGTAATAATAAATGGTAGTATCCCCAGTACGAACGCCTTTGCGAATGGCCTAGTGGTTGGGATCATTCATAACTCGTAAGGCGCTTAGATTATAGCCAGCAGGAAAGACAAGTCATTCCTTTGGACATGGTTGTAGTGGTCTATTTTTGAACGGCGATACATATTCCTCCTCCACACGCTTGGCCTGATGAAAATAGGCATTCACGACCAAGTCAAATTGTTTACGAGGCAACATAATGAATTTAGGCTCAATTCGCTGGAACTCCAACCAGTTCCTAGTGTAAAAAATCTTTAGCTTGGCCTCAATATCTTTCAATATCGATTTGGATCGATCCACACTGAATACCTCAGCAATGGCCAACAGAAACATACATACATATGTATGGCACTGGAGACAATTTTCGGGGCTTGTTTATCGTCGAATCCAGCTGCCAATTCTGAAATTTGTTTGTTTTTTACACGTTTTCGGATGGATTTTGATTAACTTACAATTATCTGATTATCTTCACAGCTAGAGTGGGTCACACACGACGACCAAGCGTCTAAGTAGCCACACAGCTTTCTCCCAAGTAGTAGTAGTAGAAGTAATCGAACTTGTCGTCTTTTTCGGAAATCTTTGCGCAAAATTATTGCGAGATGCCAATTAAAGAGACGCAAGATGAGCGTCATTATGCTCTGTCATTCGCTTTCAGCGTTGCATCGGATGGGCAGCCTAATTAAAATAATGTGTTATCTACGCATTAGTTGGCAGCTCTCAGTAGAGGGCGCGCAGTAATTTGAATTTGAATTGAAATTAGATTCTCGTGGTTTCGTGCAATTAAAATGGCAAAGCAAAACATAATGCTGCTGCATATTGCACTCAATAGAATTGTAAACAATACTCCCTCCTCCTCCCTCCCAACTCAAGGGGATGCCTACTTGACGACGGCCACTGTGCATTGTTCGGTTGTAATTGTTCCCTTCCCCCAATGCCAAGGCGTACGAGTTTGTTCAAACTGATCCTCAGATTTACATAGATCTTGTGAACATATGGACTGTGGAATGGTTAAATAGAGTACTATAGTTGGCCTGCTTATGTGGGTGATTTTCATTATCCTCTAATTGTTTGTGCCATTGTTCACGCGATAGGTTTGAGAAATTACACGCTTTGTTAATTGTACCATCCCTGAAGAGACGTCCCATAGCCCATAGCCCATAGCCCATAGCCCATAGCCCATAGCCCATAACCCAAAGCCCATAACCCAGATCCCAGCCCACATGTGAGCCCATTTGCATAAACTGCTCGGTCGTCCTTTGTCCTTCCCTTTCTTTCTTTTATTTTCGTTTCGTTTCCCTTCAATTTCTTTTTCCCTGGTGGGTTTTCTCTGCTCTAGTTTAAAACCCTGGCTTAGGCGAAAAACACTTGAGTTCGCTCTCAGCCTGGCCGGTTCGTTGGTCCGTTGGTCCGTTGGTCCGTTGGTCAGTGCCTGGTGTATCCGCTCTCATCCGTTTATGGCTTGGCCCCGGCGACACAGAAACCTTTCTTTGCCACGCTTTGTTGCATTCTCCTCCCGACCAATATATTTGCATGGCCAACAATAAGAACTCAAGTACCGATGCATTGTTCCCTTTCCCGTCCTGTGTTTGCCTAACGCCGGGCGCAGGCTCAAGCTTGGCCCACAGACCCATGACTAGGGATTGAACTGCCGCTCGTTGCACTTGGTTTGGATTTTTGCTTCCTTCCTTCCCCTAAATCCCTTAAATGAATCAACCAGCACAGGTCTCTATCTTTTCGTTTGCCTGACGATTGTCTCAGGTCTCAATTTGAAGTGGCAGCCACGCGTGCGCTGCGTAAACGCTTTTCCAACTCATTAGCACCATAGATCCACTCCTCCATCTACACTAGCACTGGCACCAGCACAGGCACCAGAGAGAACTAATTAACTTTCGTATAGGCAACAGTTTCACCCCGTTTTTCGGGGCCCCCCAATTCTGTTTACCCAACAGAAATGTGCTGCTCGACAAAGTGTATCTAATTTCATAACAACAAAAAGAGGCAGCAGCAGCAGGGGCAGCAACAAATGTGGCAGCGTAAAAAGCAACAGCCATAATGCATTAATTATCCAGAGACCTGCGACATCTGTCAGGGTTGGATTGGATCGGATGCGATGGGATGGGATGGCATTGGGGGACAGCCATTTAATGAGGAATTCAATGCACTTACAACCTTGTGCCTGTCAACACACATACGTATGTACACACAGGGGCACACACGGCCGACATCTGTCACCCGTTCGGTCGTTCGGTCGCTCCGTCACTCCGTCACTCCGTCCATCCTCTATAAAACCGCACCCGTCTCCCCAGAGGAACAGACTTCCCAAAACGGGGACAAGCAGAAAGACAACAAACAGAACAGCAACAATTTCAAATCGATTTTGTGGTAAATTGATTCGGTTATGTTTCTTTTTTCAATGGCTGGGCGGGCGGAGACAGAGACGGAGGCAACTGCGTCTGCACACGCCTCCATGGCATCCCTCTCTCCAGTCAGGGCGTCTCCAGCGCATCGTCGAGACGTGGGTGGTGACGCATGTCATCGTGAACTTCATCATTGGCTCTGTTCTGGACGGAGATCTGCGGGCAGCAGCAGCAACCATACACTAGCAGTCGGCAGCTTACATAACAAGTTGTCTTGTATCGTAGAATTTTTTTTGGCTTCGTCTCAGTCTCTGCCCATTTCATAAATATGTACATAGTTCCGAAACGCTATGGGTCTCTGGGGTAGCATCAGAGAGAGCGAGCGAGAGCTAGAGAGGGCTGCAACCGAACTTCATGCCTTGTCGAGCTATTTAATTGCAAACAAATTATGTTCTGTCCAGGCACATCTGAGCCAGTACTAGTCCCAGTCCCATCCCATCTCTTCTGTGTGGCTAATGGATGCGAAGGCTGCGACTGTTCCTCGGCTGATGATGTTGTTGAAATTCGAACGTTTATCTTGTTAATTGGTTGGGATTAATGTCTAGCGGAAGTTGTGATTGCAACTCTAGAGACGCTGCACGCTGCACGCTGCACGCTGCACGCTGCATGCTGCATCCCTAGATGGGATGTAACATGTTCATTTACCTACAGCGGAGTGTGGGCGTAGAGGCTTTAAAGGCCCGAGCCAGCAGCAAGATTTACCTAATGCCATTTTACCTAAAGATCCCGATCGATTAGAATTTCAAAAAGATTTAAAAGGCATTTTCGAGTATTTTTCTTAGAGTAAGTAAGTACGTAAGTAAACAAGTAAGCAAAGCAGTAGTAACTTTATTTTGATACAAAAAAATAAAATTTAAAAAAAATTGAAATTATGATCTAATCAGGCAAGGGTAATATCAGAATTAGTAGCAGGAATCTCATGAGGCATCCTTCTCTAGTTGCCGCCCAAAATGGCGGATATGCTAAAGCCCTTGCTCCTGGTGGAGGGTTCCGGGGGCTGCTCTACAGGCTGTTGCTGCTCCTGCTGCTGCAACGGCGTTGCTGTCGTCTCGCTCCCCACATCCAGTTCCAGGTCATCCGCCCCAGACTC